>NW_011495033.1:13052658-13098070 GCF_000754665.1 Bison bison bison | reverse complement strand
GTTTCCAGGAACTATGGTTTAAAGTATTCTGTCTCAACCCAGCCAAGGTATGAAGGGAGTCTCTAGGCACAGAAGAATGAGATGAACCCCCTTGTGCAAATCCTGGGTTTGCAGGGCGAGAAGAGCATTGCTTGAAGTTCCAGGCTTTGCTTTTATCATCACACTTTGGTTCAGCTTGAGGGAGAAAGAGCCTAAGTGCTGAGAGACCCCACTCAGATCATCAGCCCTGCTCAGCTGTTGTCAGCTACTTTACATGGAGCAAAGGACTTGGAACCTCTGGTACTTGGAGGTACTTTCCCCATTTCAGGATTTAAAGGGAAACTCTTTCTTTGAAGATCAAGGGAAGAGAGCCCTGGATTCTGTTCCCTGGTACCTAAAAGAGCAACTAACTAAATTCCTGTGCCAGTGGCTGTATTTTCTTCCCTTACATGGGTTCAACATGCCTGAGCCTAATAAACATTTGAGACCTCATGGGAATCCTCACTAACGTGTGTGTGTGCTCAGTTGCTCAGTCATACCCAATTCTTTGCAACCCCACAGACTGTAGCCCACCAGGCTCCTCTGCCCATGGGATTCTCCAGGCAAGAATACCGGAGCAAGTTGACGTTTCCTCCTCCAGGGGATCTTCCCGACCCAGGGATGGAACCTGCATCTCCTGCATTGGCAGATGGATTCTTTACCACCAAGCCACCTGGGAAGCCCCCTAAGTATTAATAATGACTTTAAGTCAAAATAATGTGTCAAGGACTTTCCTGGTGGTCCAGTGGTTACGACTCCACACTTCCACTGCAGGAGGCAAGAGTTCAGTTCCTGGTTGGGAAAGTTTCACATGCTGTATGGTATGGCTAATAATAATAATATGTCAAGAAATATCTTGGCCGTTACCTTAGTGGGTTTTCCAATTTGGGAATACTTCTAAGAAATTCTTACAAACCAAATTGCTTTGCCTCACCTTCATGATGGTGAAATTGTCAAAGTCAGAAGATGCCATTCCAAAGAAAAAACACAGCATGTGAAAGAAATCAGAGACCTTAGCACCGTGAATCTAAGGGAAGAAGGAGCCTTCCTTTTTCTTCTCTTCCTCCTCCCAGACAAACTTCATCCCTGGAGATACCCACAAGTCACCTCCTCTGTGATGCCTTACCCATTCCATTCCTATTTCAGGAAAAGTTTGAGACACAGAGTATTCCAGACTAATATTAATAATTTGGTGCCTCTTCAAAACAATTCACTTAAGAATATTTATCCAATGTCTATTAGGTGGGGTTAGGGAGAAACCAATATTTTTATTATTATATTAAAAAAGAGGTTCTGCTACTTCTACTGTGTGAAGTAGAGCCAATATTCTGGAAAAAAAGAAATCTCATTTTTCTGTGATTCTTGTTCTCATTTCTATTTTCTTTTGCAATTTACTGAATCAGACTACTTGGGAGACATACCAAAGAATTTAAAATTTAGGCTTTGTTCAACAATTTAAAATTCATTCCAGAAAAAACAGCTTGGTGCTATGCATGACTTGATTTAAGAATTTCAGTTGACTTCATCTGCAGCTGCTCATGGCAAAACTCATCAACAGACATAGGACAGCTCTAGAGAGGAGATCTTTGGTTTTTTATTTCCATGTGAAAGTATTATCTTTGGTGGAAGCAAAACCAAATTATCTTTCACCAGAAAGTTAAGGAGTTCTGCACAGAAACCTGAGTTAATTAGCACATTTCTGGTCTCTCATTCCTCAGTTCAGCCCTGTTCCTCAGCAGAACGGAGCTGTGTGCTCCCTCTGGCTTTCCACAGCCCTCTACGTTGCCTTGATTAGAGACAATGTTCATCACATGATTTGTAACTGTCTTTGCATCTTTGTCCTCAGAAGGCAATGGCACCCCACTCCGGTACTCTTGCCTGGAAAATCCCATGGATGTAGGAAGGCTGCAGTCCATGGGGTCGCTGAGAGTTGGATACGACTGAGCGTCTTCACTTTCACTTTTCACTTTCATGCATTGGAGAAGGGAATGGCAACCCACTCCAGTGTTCTTGCCTGGAGAATCCCAGGGACGGGGGAGCCTGGTGGGCTGCCGTCTATGGGGTCCCACAGAGTCGGACACGACTGAAGTGACTCGGCAGCAGAAGACTGTGAGCTTGCTTAGGTCAGAGACCGTATCATCTTCATGACGCCTAGTAAGCCCTCAACAAATGAATGAGTAAATGCCATAACGAACTAAGATAGATGAACAGGCACCAGGACTACATGTGGACGGCAATGAAAGATCTGAAGTCTCACTGGGCAGAGCCTTCTATATGATAGTCAGAAACCCTGAGCAGTCTTACATTGCCAAACGTTCAAAGATTTTAGTCACCCATTGGCTCTTTTTTGTGTGTTCAGAGTCCACACTAAGTAATCACCATCTCTAATTTGATACAAAACAAAATTGATTATAATCCAGATACTGACTAATCCAGACAGACTAATTTCCAGACAGACAGATCTTTACACATACTTCTTATTAAATTATCATAACACCCCTGTGAGATAGATGTTATTAGTCTCTAATTTATAGGTTAAATAACTAAATTCAGAAAGACTTAGTAAAAGCTCATAATCTCCAAGCCAGGAAGAGATGGAACTGGCCTTTGAATCCACCTCTGCTTTCTGATTCCACTATAACTCCCGTTACAGTTACACATTACATACCTCACTATGGAGCTGTAAGGAACAAGGAACACTCAAGCATTACATTAATTAGAATATCATAATATAATATTCAAGAAATCAGAGACCAATTCTTTCCAGCCTCAGCCCCGAAACTGAAATACAGTAATGCTAGACATAAAAATCTATTTCGATTTTCCCTCAAGGAATCTTCCTCTCTTATCCACATAGTGAGCATTAACAATTAATGGGAAGTGCTTTCCAAACCATATAACATCGTTCTTAATATTTATGATGCCCACGAAACACACAAACATCTGTTCTGTAGAGTGATAGCTATTGAAGGATACTTAAGTGCGAAGTACTCTCATTCATGTAGATGAGTCAAAGCTTTAAGCGGTTGCCCCTCTGGAGATATCTAAATAGCAAGGATTCCAAGAAGATGGGAAGAAGATTATTTTAGACGCCACTCATCTTCAGGAGTATTAGTTCATTTCATTATGGACAAAAGCAATCAGATCAGTCACTCAGTCGTGTCCGACTCTTTGCGACCCCATGAATGGCAGCACGCCAGGCCTCCCTGTCCATCACCAACTCCCAGAGTTCACTCAGACTCACATCCATCGAGTCAGTGATGCCATCCAGCCATCTCATCCTCTGTCGTCCCCTTCTCCTCCTGCCCCCAATCCCTCCCAGCATCAGAGTCTTTTCCAATGAGTCAACTCTTCGAATGAGGTGGCCCAAGTACTGGAGTTTCAGCTTTAGCATCATTCCTTCCAAAGAAATCCCAGGGCTGATCTCCTTCAGAACGGACTGGTTGGATCTCCTTGCAGTCCAAGGGACTCTCAAGAGTCTTCTCCAACACCACAGTTCAAAAGCATCAATTCTTCAGCGCTCAGCCTTCTTCACAGACCAACTCTCACATCCATACATGACCACAGGAAAAACCATAGCCTTGACTAGATGGACCTTTGTTGGCAAAGTAATGTCTCTGCTTTTGAATATGCTATCTAGGTTGGTCATAACCCTCCTTCCAAGGAGTAAGCGTCTTTTAATTTCATGGCTGCAGTCACCATCTGCAGTGACTTTGGAGCCCAGAAAAATAAAGTCTGACACTGTTTCCACTGTTTCCCCAGTTATGTTTAAATGGTTGACATGATCTTTCATACTGAGGATGACTGAAATGCACTCTAAAGCTGAAGTTAAAATTTCTCTTTGAGAAACAAAATTAGAAGACTCAAAAGGTTCTTTTGATGGGTGTGATCATTCTTCAGCAGGAATGACATATCTAAGAAATCCTCTGTTAAAGTAAGACTGAAGAGTTGGGCACACCCCATATCCAACTAAGGTGGCTCAGAGAGCAGGGCTGGCTTAATGTAATTACTAAGAAAGAAAGTTTTGCATTCTGCTTGTAAAGAGAAAAATGTTTATGGAAGGCAGTGGTCAGCTTGGATTTTTGATAGCAGAATTGATCAGTGGAGCAGGAACTTCCTATTTGACAATAAATTCCTATTTGACAGGAACTTCCTATTTGACAATAAATAAATAACTATTTGTGGTTTCGTGTATATATGTGCATGTGTTAAGTCACTTCAGTTGTGGCTTACTCTTTATGATCCCATGGATTGTAGCCCACCAGCTTCCTCTGTCCATGGGATTCTCCAGGCAAGAATACTGGAGGACGTTGCCATTTCCTCCTCCAGGGGATCTTCCAGACTCAGGACGGAACCTGCATCTCTTACGTCTCCTGCGTTGGCAGGTGGGTTCTTTACCAGTAGTGCCACTTGTATACAACACACACAGACACGCACATGTACAAACGAGTACTGCTACCTAGCCTTTCCCAGCTGACACTTCTTAAAATTGCAACAAACACAAGATTAACCTAGCAGCAACAACACTATTGGCAACTAACAATTGTTGAATTAGTTATCAAATGTCAGGCATACTTCTAAAGCTCTACTTACGAATTACCCATTGAGTGTTCACAGCAAGCCCTTGAAGTAAAAGAAAATGCCTGCAGAGATTCCATAATATGTGCCACATTATGTGCTACTGAGTAGTGGAGCCTAAATTCTAACATAGGTAGGCTGTAGGCGTTCTTAACCACTGGCTGGAGTTGAGGGAGCAGGGTAAACAACATGAATAAATTTAAATTAGATGTTCAAGCAGAGTTTCTTTTGTTCTTTAGTATGCAAGATACAAAACAAACTATTTCGAATAAAATGTTGAGTGAGGCTCACTGTAAGCCTAGTATTCTTTTCCCATAACATTTTGTATTTATCTCTGTCGTTGCATTTACTGCCCTGTGTTATCATTCTCTTTGTTCATTGTAATGATCCCACTTGATCCCAACAACTGTATTTTTTCCCTTTTATTTACTACTGTATTCTTTGTACAAAGAACAGTGTCTGACAAATGATAGGTACTGAAGAAATATTTGTTCAGATTAAAAGATTAAAAGTTCAGACATCGACAAGGGTATTAGTTGATTAATAGTTAAAATAGAAACAAAAGTCAGCCAGATCTTATCAGAACTGAAAATTCAGGAACAGAGTTTATTCCCTATTCTGCACTGTACCCATGGTATCTTGCCTCTGTAATTTTTGGCATAAATATTCCATTTTCCTTTTTTAAAATAGCCTCCCTTTGCTTGTATATAATTTCTGCTCCTTCATAATTTTGACTTTTGTAAACTCTGGACAGCCTTCCTATGAGTCTTCCAGGCTAATGCTGCAAACCCCATCTCCCGACTCTACATGAGTTGGAACTCTTCAAATTCTGAGCCCGCTGCAGACTCAATACTTACTCATTTAGAATTTCAGGAGAAAGATCCGGATCGGTTCAGCTTAGGTCACAAGTTCTCCAATTGTCCAATAAGCTGAGGCTGGGATGTAACGCGTCAAAGATGGCTGTGTAGGCTTGGCTTTTTGTCAAGAAGACAAGTTTATCTGAAAGGATGTGTGCACCCCTAAAATGGGTCTCCTACAAAGGTCAATCTGATATTTTTTTTATTTGAAATGTAGACAGTTTTTAAAACCATCAAAGAGTATATTCTAAATTGCAAAGAAATTTTTTAGTCATACACTGACTGTATTTTAACAGAATTTCTATGGGCTGCCGGCTGCCATTTTCCAGTTGCTCACATTTTCATTTTTGTTCTTTGAGTGCTTAAGAAACACAGATGTATTTTCTTTCTTGCCATGCAATGAAAATGTTCTATTTTGATATGGTATGTGTTAGTCATAGTGTTTGCATTTTCTTTATGATATCAAGAAGTTAATCTGTTCCACTTTTTCTAGCTAGTGTAGTTAAGAGCTTTTGATGGTTTCTTGTGATAATTGCATTATGATTTTCACCCTCTTCTGTTTTTGACTACATAATTTCTGAAGCATTAAGAGAATTGCCTGAAATTTTACTTGTAGTTCTTGATTTAATACCCGTGCTGAAGAGCCCTAGATTGCCCTTAATTTACAAATGAATTCCAAAAGATCACTTCTAAGTCAGTTTGAAACTGAAACACATTCTCCTAGTGTTCCACAAGAGGTTACTTAACCTATAATATATTCACTCAGTTATTCATTCCCTTAGGAGCCACCATTTTCCTGGCACTGTCTTAAACAACCGTGGGTGCAAAAGGAAAGAAACAGATATGGTCCCTGTCCCCATGGAGTTTATAATCTATGGGAGGAACACAAATTGGCAAACAATTACACTAAGGCTAATAGTAACAGCTAACCCTGTTTGGTGTATAAGAGTTCTACAAAAACATTCATGGATGTGTGATTCAATAGGTTAAAGCTGACTAATTTATATTCATCATATCATTTAATCATCACAATTCTCTGAAGACTTAACCTTTTAAAATCTCTAATCATAACTAAACTGGTTAGTAATTCCTACTCAAAAAGACAAATTTACAGTGGATATGTTTTTCAACCTTTATTGATATAGAATATATATATGGAGAAGTGTGCATATTGCAAATACAACTCAGTGCGTTTTCTCAAACAGAACACAACTGATCAAGAAACCAACTTTTTCAGCAACCCAGAACCTTCCTTGTGCCTCATTACAGCCACTACACCCTCAGAGATAAGGGATATTATTTAAAAATTAAAATAGATGGGCTGGTATCATTTAATAATGCATTTGAGAAGAAAGATAAATTTAAGTAAATCCTAATTTGTCCATTTGAAATTCAATAAAATGTGTTACTAAACTTGTTTTTCTTATTACTTATGATTAGATTTATCTGTACAGATTAAAAATCCAAAATAACAATGGCTTAAGTAAGGCCATTCATTTATTTTTCATTTGAAAGAGGTTTAGAAGGAGATATTTAGAGCTGATTTGGCAGCCCAGCAGTTTTCAGACACCGGGTTTCTTCTTTTTTAACATTGATTGTTCTTTATTTATTTGGCTACGCCAGGTCTTTGCTCCCGAATGCAGGACCTTTCAGTTGCAGCTGGAGGGTTCTTTAGTTGCAGGCGTGTGAACTCCTGGCTGCAGCTTGTGAGATCTAGTTCCTTGACCAGAGATTGCTCCCGGGCCCTCTGCACTGGGAGCATGGAGTCTCAGCCACTGGACCACCAGGGAAGTCCCAATGCCAGGTTTCTTCTGTTTTATAGATCAGACATTCTGGTGCATAGCTAGTCATGGTCCAAGGTGGCTATTGGAAATCTGACTATCAAGTCTATAATCCAGACAGGAAAAGGAGGAAGGGCAAAAGGACTCTACCTCCCAGCTGACTAAGTTTGCCTTTAAGGAGTCTGTCCCTAAGTCCCACATCATATTTCTGCTTTTACCTAATTGTCCAGAATTTAGTCATGAGGTCACATGGTTTTAAGGGAAGTTGAGTTTTTAGCTGGGTAAATCGATACCTCCAACCATATAAGGGTTCTGTTAGTAAAGAAGAAGGAGAGAGCATATGTGGGGTAGACAACCACTAGTGTCTACTATAGTTATATTAATTTTCATTATAATTACTTATCATACATCAGATGGTCTAGCAAAAATTTTCCTCCTGGGAAGGGAAAAAATGGAAACTTAAGGGTCATGTTTAAGAAAATGAGAGATGAGAGTTCAAAGAAAGTTCATTTACTATATAACACAATCTTTTAGCCAGATTTAATTTCTTGCTGGAGGCTCTGGAAGCCTCTATGGGCCTGAGTCTCACTGGTAGAATGTAGAGCTATACCTGCCCTCTAATTACAGCACAGAGTCATGGTTAGAAAAGTTCTCTAAAACACTGTGTATGTGTCTGTGTGTGTGGTGTGTGTGTGTGGTTTAAGCACTGGCTAGAAAAATTCAAACTGATAATTTTCAGTTCTCACAGGCATACTTTTTTTTTTCAAGTTTAGTGTTTGGAGATCAGGAAATGGATAAGTGTTACAGTAGAACCTGGCTTATTATATGGATTTGTAACTAGAACATGTTAGGTCTTGCCTCCCACAAGAAAAACTACTTACATAAAAATGCTAATGCACCATGATTAGAAGGCAGGTACCACTCTCATCTCCCTTTTTTTTTTTACCACATTATTTTATTTTTTACCATGTTATTAATGTTGGGCTTAGTTCCATGAGGAGGGCTGGGTGAGACTGGAAGCAAGTTGTACTTTGAGGCTTTCTTGTGTATCAGTTTTATTTATTTATTAGCTGCACTGTGCAGCATGCAAGATCTTAGTTCCCTGACCAGGAATCAAGCCTGTGCTTCCTGCATTGGGAGCTTGGTCTCTTAACCACTGGACTACCAGGGACATCCCCTTGTGTAGCACTTTTGAACAGGTGAATTCTGGTTAGAGTAAACCTCGTGGGCACTCTGTACTAGTACAGTTAAGGATGTAAATAAACATCAGGAGGATCAGGAGGTAGAAAGGGAGATCAGCAGCTGCCAAAAGAGCATGTCTCTAAAGAAGTATTGTCTGGGACTACCTAGGAGCTGGCACCGGGAAGCGAGAGTGAGAGATGAGAATTTCTATAGAGAGAGAGAATGGAGAAGGGGAGGGGAGGGATACAGGGAGGGTCCCAAGTAGGCAAGAGAGTTGCAGTGAGCATATGCAGGGCCCCAGGCTTCAGGAGAAATGGCAGCTGTACTGGAGCAAGGGCCAAGTGGCTGATTCAGTGGATGTGATGGAGCACCTGCTGTATCAAAGACACCATACTAGGAGCCATGGGGGACACAGATTTATTTATTTTTCTTAGTGTATATATATATGTTTTTAATTGAAGCATAGTTGACTTAACAATGTTTCAGGTACATAGCAATGTGATTCAGTTATACATGTACACATATTTATTTTTGAAGGGGACACATTTAAATCAGACATGGATTCAGCCCAAAGAGTGCTGTTGGTCACCATCCTCTGTCAAGAGAGAGAAGGTATTTGCTTAAAGTATGCCACAAAGTTCAGGGTGATCAACACTATAAAAGAGGAGTAAATGATGTGTTTGAGAAGTTCAGAGGAGCGGGGTAACTGAAAGGATGAAAAAGTGAAGTAAGGAAGGGAGAGGGGACTGTAAAGATTTGAGGAGACATGTCTCGAGTTGAATCTTGAAGGCTGAGCAAGAAGAATAGGGTTTTGTTTGTTTTTAGAGAAAGCAGACAAAATCCATTTTGCAAGTTGTTTGCCATTACTGTTTTTTGGCATGTGGGATCTTTTTTTTTTGAATTTTAAAATTTATTTATTTGGCTCTACCAGGTCTTAGCTGCAACATGTGAACTGTTAGTTGCAGCATTTGGGATCTTAGTTCCCTGACCAGGAATCAAAGCTGCACCCCCTGCATTGCAAGGCCAGAGTCTTATCTGTTGGACCACCAGGGAAGTCCTAGGGGGATTGAGTTCTTAAATGTAAGAAGAATAGAGTTCTTGGCAATGGGAAGATAGAGCTAAGAGACACAGGGGAGCTGTGAAGAAGGTGGGGCTAAGAGGCATGGCAAAATTCTACTGTCCTACAGAGCATAGGTGGGCACCCAGTACCTTATAATCGAGAATCTATTCTGTGAAATAGTCTCTGATATGAGAGCAAAGAAAATACATGCTCTTTCCCTCAGTCTAGAGTTTCTACTTTTCTCCTATTCCTGACATACCTTGACTTTGCCATCTGCGTCTGCTGCCGTCATCACAAATAGACTTAGGGACACTCTGTTCTTTGACCTTTCAACTTAGATGGAGTAGCTACAGACAGTGTTGGAGAAGGTGGAGCAAATTAGAGAGAGACATGAGTGAAAAGTAAGGGGTCGGGGGACGATGATGATTGCAACAGTGGTTCCTTTATAATAAACTTGGTGGATTTACAAGATTCTCTTGCGTTGTACCTTTGAAATCCTTCCTGAGGAATAACTTCCTCTAAGGTGCAGCAGAAAATACATTCTTCTCAGTTCAGTTCAGTCCCTCAGTCGTGTCTGACTCTGCGACCCCATGGACTGCAGCACGCCAGGCTTGCCTGGCCATCACCAACTCCCGGAGCTTACTCAAACTCATGTCCGTTGAGTCAGTGATGCTATTCTTCTCAAGTGTACATGAAACATTTTCCATCATATATTGAGCCACCAAGTAGTCTTAATAAGTTTAGGAAGACTGAAGTCATATTAAATATATTTTCTGTAATCATGCTATAATGGTATGAAACTAGAAATCGGTAACAGGAAAATTCACAAATACGTGGAAATTAAACAACGTACTCCTGAACAACCAATGGGTCAAAGAAGAAATAAAGAGGGAAATTAAAAAAATATATTTAGACAAACAAAAATGAAAACACAATATATCAAAACTTATGGGGTGCAGCAAAAGCATTCCAAGAGGGGAGTTCATAGCAATAAGTGCCTACACTTTTTAAAAAACATCTCAAATAAACAACCAAACTTATCAGTGAACCAGAGAAAGAACAAGCTAATCTCAAAATTAGCAGAAGGAGGGAAAAAAAGATTAGAGTAAATATAAATGAAATAGAGACTAGAAGGACAATAGACAAGATCTATGAAACTGAGTTGGTTTTTTGAAAAGATAAACAAAATTGACAAATCTTGGTTAGCTAGCCTAACCAAGATAAAAAAGAGAAATCAAATATATAAAATTATAAATGAAAGGGGGAACTTTAAACTGATACCACAGAAATAAAAAGGATCATGAGACCCTACCAACAATTGCATGCTGACAAATTGGACAACTTAGAAGAAATGGATAAATTCCTAGAAACATAAAACCTGCCAAGATTGAGTCAGTTTAGAAAATCTGAACAGATCTATAATGAGGAATGAGATTGACGTGGTAATCAAAAGTCTCTAAGGAAAGCCAGATGGCTTCACAGGTGAAATTCACCAGCCATTTAAAGAAGAATTAATACCAATTCTTCTCAAACTCTTCCCCAAAATTGAAAACTCACTTGATGAGGCCAGCATTACCTGATACCAAAGCCAGATAAGGACACTTTTCTAAGTGAAAAGAAAATTATAGGCCAATATCTCTGGTGAACATAGATGAAAAAATCCTCAACATAATACTTGGCAAAGAAAATTGAACAGTACATTAAAAGCATCACTCTCCAGGATCAAGTGAGATTTCTGAGGATCCAATTTTAAATTCTTCTCCATGTGATTATCTAGTTTCCCCAGTACCATTTATTATAGGAGAAAGAAGCCCAGCAACAACTTTCACCAAACTCCCCTGTTAACAGCCTTGTCAAGAGAGATTCAGAAGGTAGAAGGGAAGCAGGAGCCATTATTGTTTCTCCAACATCAAAGGCATGTGGGCCTTGGGACTTCCCTGGTGGTCCAGTGGTTAAGACTTCGCCTTCCAATGCTGGGGGTGCGTATTCAATCCCTGTTTGGGGACCTAAGATCCCACATGCCTTGTGGCCCAAAATCCAAAACAGAAAACAGAAGTAATATTGTAACCAATTCAATAAAGATTTTTAAAAATTTTGTTAAAGGCACATGGATCTCAAGAGATAGCTAAATGAAGTTTTATAATGGCCTCTGGTTGTCTACTGAATTCCCTCTTCCTTGGCTACGCAGGCAGCCGAGATAACTTTTGAGATTTCCTTATTTCCTCAGTTTATTGATGGTTTTTCCATGAACTTTGTTCCCCCAACCCTTTCCAAAGAGTTATAAGCCTTCTATTCCCCACATTAAATCTCCTCCTACCTGAAGCACCTACAGTGGTTTCTGTCTTCTTAGTATATCCTGGTTGACAACACATAATGAAATGGAAAATTTCAGTAGGAACTAAGTATTTTAGGAAAAGAGATTTATATTCTCTGCACACCTGAATTTGTGGTTGCGATACATACACATATACTCACTTCACCACAAGCAGCTGAATCATAGGTTTCTTTAATTAACAGCAATGCCTCCTCTTCTGTCTCCCCACTCTTTTGATTCACTGACTAAATCCAGTCAAATCCTGAAATCCCAAAGAACAGGGTTTAGGAAATGTGCCATTTCTGAATCCTAGGTATAACTGTATTTCAGGATGAGCAAAATTCTGTTTCATACTTGCTTTCATTTCCTTTCCATGTTTTCTTTAGCCCTGGTCTTTACCCATTTCCTAAGTCTGTACCACGTTCTTGCCATGTTTCATCTTTTCTCTTTGGGCCCAAGTCTCCATTTACTGCTGCTAATCCAACTCTCGGAGACGGCAATGGCACCCCACTCCAGTACTTTTGCCTGGAAAATCCCATGGACGGAGGAGCCTGGTGGGCTGCAGTCCATGGGGTCGCTAGAGTCGGACACGACTGAGCGACTTCACTTTCACTTTTCCCTTTCATGCATTGGAGAAGGAAATGGCAACCCACTCCAGTGTTCTTGCCTGGAGAATCCCAGGGATGGGGAAGCCTGGTGGGCTGCCGTCTCTGGGGTCGCACAGAGTCGGACACGACTGAAGTGACTTAGCAGCAGCAGCAGCAGCAGCAGCAGCAGCAATCCAACTCTACACATGACTAAACAGCTCTCCAATCACCCCAGCATGCAGATGCTGGGAGTAAAAAATAGGAAAGGCATAGTCCCTGTTCCAAGGAACTTACAGGGTATTTTGAAACATTATATGTGATTTCAATCCTGATGTTACTAGAATGTTATTAATAGTTACAAAATGTACACTCTTTAAAAGACTCTTTCAAAACATAGAATTAGATATGGTGAGACTGTAATCCATAGATTTACAACTCAAATGAACTCTTGCATATCAGGTTAATTTAAAGCATGCCCACTTGGCTATTAGTGAGCAGTTCTTAATGGAAAGGAGTTGCATCAATTGATTTATTATACAGAGGGCAGGATCCAAGCTGTCACTGCTTTGTATCTAAATTTGATTCCTAAAGGGTATCCAGGTGAAAGAATCACTTTTCAGATGAAAGAGGACAATTCTAAAGAACACATGATGGAGTCATAAATACTTATGTTAGCCTGAGGCAAGCAAAGTTTATGTACGACTCTTTTTGAATATTTATTCATTCTTTGAGTGGTTTAAATTAGTACTTTCACTCAAAGCCCCAAAGGCATTATGTTTTCAGCAAAACTAATCATCACTTCCTGATAACACTAACTGACTTATGTATGTTTTTCTTCTTATCTTGCTGTTGAGAGAAGGAAGTCATAATGCTAAGCATCTGGTTTCAGTATTAAGCTTCAAAGAAAGAGTTACAACCTATCTTGCAGAGAACTGGTATACTGAAATCCTTTTGCTCTTTTAATTTACCTCCTCAATCTAGTCGCACAGTGTAACCTGTGGACCACCCAGATGAGAAGGGGCCGCCTTCAGTAACGGAGGTTCTTTACTTGGTGTGCTCATTGAGCCTCCTAATCTTGTTTTCAAAAGTCAGGCTGAATTTGGCTGGTTCAGGTACCATTTTTTTAACAAATTTTTTTACCATTTTTACCATTTTTACCATTTTTACCATTTTTTTACTTCATGACATCAGTAAGTTATCAGAAGGATTAGATAGATTTTTTTGTTGTTGTTTAGTCTGTCTCGTATCAGACTCTTTTATGACCCCATGGATTGTAGTTTTCCAGGCTCCTCTGTCCATGAGGGTACTGGAGTGGGTTGCCATTTCATTCTCCAGGGGATCTTCCTGAAGTAGGGATTGAACTCCCATCTCCTCGTCCCCTGCATTACAGGCAGATTCTTTACCACTGAGCCACCTGGGAAGACCAGGTAGGTAGATAATAAAATAAAAAGTAACTCAGTCGTGTCCGACTCTTTGCAACCCCATGGACTGTAGCCTATCAGGCTTCTCCATCCATGGGATTCTCCAGGCAAGAATACTAGAGTGGGCTATCATTTCCTTCTCCAGGGGATCTTCCCGACCCAGGGTCTCTCAAACCCTGGTCTCCCGCATTGGAGGCAGACGCTTTAACCTCTGAGCCACCAGGGAAGCCCAGAAGGTAGATAGAGCAGCATAAATATGTGTATTAGCACTCTTGTTGAAGGTAACTGAAACCAACTTGAAGTAGCTTGACACTGAAGAGGGAATTTATTATATTTGTTAAAGGTCATCTCAAGCTGGAAGACAGCCAGGTTTCAGGAAACAAGTGGCATCGGACCCAGGGGAATTGTTAAGATTCTGGCTCTCTTGTAATCTGCTCTCTGCACAATTTGATTTTTCTCTCCATAGACCAAGTTTTATGCTATAGAGTTTTACTTTTGTTGTTGTTTTGTTTGTTTGTTTTAAATTTGGGGAATCATAAAGGCCTCTGGACAGATGCCTTGCAAATGTCAAAGTCTACTTTATGTTCACAAACATTTAAAAAATAAATTTCTATTGTTTATTTATCTATTTATTCTTAACTGCCCTGTGCTTCACTTAGGGCTGTGGGCTCTGTGTGAAGGCCGTTCTCTAGCTGCCCTGTGTGGCTCCTCTTGTTGTGGAGCAGAGGACCTCGGTGTGCAGGCTTCAGCAGTTGCGGTGCACAGGCGGAGTTGTCCCACTTTACATGGATTCTTCCTGGACCAGAGATTGAACCCATGTCCCCTGCAGATCGAACCCATGTCCCCTGGATTGGCAGGCAGATTCTTAAGCACTGGACCACCAGGGAAGTCCTCGCAAACATTTAAGCTAAGGAATATCACTTTTAAAAACTTAAAAAAAAAGTATAAGGAACGCTTGAGACCTGGCATGTTAGTAAATACAGATTCAATAGGGATGCATTTTAAGAGCTTATCTTAATTACTTATGGGAAAAATCCTTTTTACTTTTTCAGAAGATTATAGTATTGATTTCAGATTTATTCCTAATCAAAGGAGTAAAAACTTATACAAAAATCTTTAAAATTATGCCTTCTAATTCATAACACATTAAACATATTAAACCACTAAGCTGGTTTACCTATAATAAAGCAAATTAATCTTCATTTTTCATGAAAAAAATTGCATGTATTATGTGTACTAAAGCCTTTCCTGTACTAACTTAAGAGTATGAGATGTTAAGATTTTTTGGATGCAATTCTTAAAGGAAGATCAAGTTTATGGACTTTGATTAAGTCCATAAACTGAAGTCCAAAGACTTTATGTCTTTGATGGAAAGACAGTATAGTCCTTTATTGTTGCATGAAACACACACACCTATACAAAACAAGTAAAACAATGTTAGTGAAAACTCAAAGATACTTTAATGATAATCAGAAATTAAGATATGCAGGAAATATAGAGAATAGGAGAAATAATTTTAAAATTAATCTAGTGATTGTGAATTTATATAAGGGCTGAAAAATAAAACAATATCATGAATATCATTTCAAAGAGTTCTTTCTCTTAAGTATGAAAATATCAAACAATTTTGATTTTGCTTTCTTATTGTTAATTAGTGTTTTTGGCTTGGGCACTTTCCAAACATTCTGAAAAATGTTTAAATACCAGCAAATATATTTGCATACAATTGGCTAAAAAAGGCAATTAGAACTTGATTAATATGTAAATTTCATCCAGTACAAATACATCTATGTCGAGCTTGTTGAGTAAATCTCTCTTGCTGCAATAGAAACCCAGGTGCATTTATTTACTTTAAAATTGAGCAAACTGATTCATAAAGTTTGATCTGAGAAAGTGAATTTGCAATCCAACTACCAAAAAAAAGTTTTTCATTTGTTATTGACTTAATTACATGACATCAAACACACAATGAAACTAGCTTTTTATAATATAGTTATCTTGTAAACATATTTTTCTCGTGTAGAAATTTTTCCTTACTATCTGGAATACAAAGTTAAAGATACCCATATAAATAATGTGAATAAAACACCTCTTATTAGAGCTGTGTGAAGAGACTGCTCCATTTGGAGAAAACACACAAGACCAGGAATTTAAAATCCCATGCCAGGAGTGACTTCCATCATTGTCTCCCACTAATTATGTAGGAAGCCTTTTTGAGATTCACTACAAAAATTTGGCAGTTAAACTCTAGAGGCTAATTATATTTCTCAGCCATCAGTCAGAAGGATTAACCAGTGACTTTTAAATATATACTGTAAAAATTCAGTTAAAAATTGGTCCTTTGGCAACTTATTTTATTTTATTGATATTTTTAATATTATGTGACATTTGGTGCATACCAAAGAGTAGAAGTAACATGTCTAAATATAGTGATGAGTGCCTGCCTGTTACTGACCACCCCGTGTAAGAGCTAGAATGTTGCCTTTGCCTTTGCAGCAGGTGCTTCTGCCTATCCTATTCTTCTGCTCTACCTCCTAAGTACTCTGTATTCTCCTGTCTTGGTCTGTTTAGGCTGCTATAACAAAATACCACAGACAAGATGACTTGAAAGCAACAGAAATTTTTTCTCATGGTAATGGAAGCTGGATGTCAAAAAATCAGGGGGCCACGTGGTTAGCTTCCATGTCTGGCGAAAGCCTAATTCCCAGTTCACAATCAACCATCTCTTCACAGTAACCTCACATGGTGGAAGAGGCTAGGGAGCTCTGTCAGGCTTCTTTTGTTGTTGCTTAGTTGCTCAGTCGTGTCCAGTTCTTTGCAGCCCCATGGACTGCAGATTGCCAGGCTTCCTTGTCCTTCACTGTCTCCTGGAATTTGCTCAAACTCACGATCATTGAGTCGATGACTCATGGCCATCCAACTATCTCATCCTCTGTTGCCCCCTTCTCCTCCTGCCCTCAATCTTTCCCAGCATCAGGGTCTTTTCCAGTGAGTCAGCTCCTTGCATCAGGTGGCCAAAGTATTGGAGCTTCAGCATCAGTATATATATATCCTTCATAGGAAGGATATTCATGGTTGATTTCCTTTAGGATGGACTGGTTTGATCTCCCTGCAGTCCAAGGGACTCTAAAGAGTCTTCTCCTGCACCAGAGTTAGAAAGCATCAATTCTTTGGTGCTCAGCCTTCTTTATGGTCCAACTTTCACATCCATACATGACCACTGGAAAAACCATAACTTCGACCATATGGACCTTTGTCAGCATAGTGATGTCTCTGCTTTTTAATTCAATGTCTAGTTTTGTCATAGCTTTTCTTCCAAGGAGCAAGCATCTTTTAATTTCATGGCTGCAGTCACTGTCCACAGTGATTTTGGAGCCCGAGAAAATGAAGTTTATCATTGTTTCCATTTCCACCCCGCCCCCCATATATTTGCCAAGAATTGATGGGACTAGATGCCATGATCTTTTTCTGAATGTTGAGTTTCAAGCCAGCTCTTTCACTCTCCTCTTTCACCTTCATCAAGACGCTCTTTAGTTCTTCTTCACTTTCTGTCACTAGGGTAGTATCATCTGCATATCTGAGGTTATTGATATTTCTTCTGGAAATCTTTATTCCCACTTGAGCTTCATCCAGCCCAGCATTTCTCATGATATACTCTGCATATAAGTTAACCTGCCAGGCTTCTCGGTCCATGGGGTTCTCCAGGCAGGAATACTGGAGTGGGTTGCCAGTTCCTCCTCCAGGGAATCCTCCCAACCCAGGCATCGAACACATCTCTGTTATGTCTCCTGAATTGGCAAGTGGGTTCTTTACCACTAGGGCCACTTGGCAGGCCCCTCTCACAATCTAGTCACCTTCCAAAGACCCTACTTCCTTATACCATCGTATTAGGCATTGGATTTTAACACAGGAGTTGTGGGCGGGGGGAAGGAGGGAAAAGACATTCAGACTATAGCAATTACTCTTCTTTTAAAATAATTTAATCATGTATATGTATGTCTAAGCAATGTATTACTCAGTTTTCTTTGTGAACCTTATAAAAGTGATATTCTGTATATAGCTTTCTGCCACCTGCTTTTTTTACCCAGTGTTATGTTTCTGATTCATCCTAAGATTATGTTCTAAGATTCATATGCTGTTGCATATGGCTGAAGCAGGACTTTATGACCTACTTTTTCCACTCATTCTTGTGTTTCTAAGCTACATCCTTGTTGCTGTGTATCTGATTGACCTTGGGCTTTCTCCCCAAGCCAGAGTTTTATTACTTTAAAATATAAACAATAATAATAACTACTATGCAGGACTGTTGTGAGAACCAATAAATTATTGTTTTCCCTCCTTCTAAAAACAAAGTCTTCTGATAGTTTAGTGTTTTTCCCTTGTAGGAGCCCTGACTTTTTTCCTCTGGGATTTTTAAGGTCTTCACTATCACACCAGTTCATTATCCCAGTATGTCTAGGTGTGGATTTCTCTTTATTTTTTTTTAAAGCTTTATTTATAGAAATATTTATTTACTTGGTGTGTTGGGTCTTAATTGCATCGTGTGGATCTTTCCTTGCAAGGGCTCAGTGGCTCAGTAGTTGCCCTGCATGGGCTCAGTCACCCCAGGGCATGCGGAATCTTAGTTCCCTGACCAGGGTTCAGACCTGCGTCCTCTGATTTGAAAGGTGGATTCTTAACCACTGGACCACCAGGGAAGTCCCGGATTTATCTTTATTTATCATGCTTGATCTATGCTGTGCTTTATCTACAGATTTGTCTTTAATTGGTTCAGGAAAATTCTTGGCCATTATCTTTTTCAATATTGCCTTTCTCCTAGTCTCTCTATTCTTTTCTTCTAGAACTTTGATTAGACATATATTGAACCTTGTTCTATCCTTTCTTTTAAGTCCTCTCATATTTTCTGTCTCCTATGCTCTCTGTGCTGTATTCTAAGTACTTTACTCAGATATGGTTTCCAGGTTATTAATATTGTATTTAGCTGTTTTTGTTCTGTTTTTAACACATTCACTGAGTTGTTAATTTCTCCTATTGGCCAAAAAGTTCTGCTTTTTAACTAATC
Source organism: Bison bison bison (assembly GCF_000754665.1). Lineage (NCBI taxonomy): Eukaryota > Metazoa > Chordata > Mammalia > Artiodactyla > Bovidae > Bison > Bison bison. The sequence continues at coordinate 13,079,210 of NW_011495033.1, read as the reverse complement.
ATTCTGGTCATTTTAATAGTCTCTTGTCTCTTAATCTGTTTAATCCCATATTTGATTTTTTTAAATGGCTCATAAAACATTATTTGTAAGTGACAATTCCAGTTCCTGCTCTTCAGTTCTTATAAATTTATTTTTTGTTGTTTTCTGTTGATCCTAACTCATGGTGGTTTATGCGTTGGTAATTTTTTTTTTAATTGACAATGCATATTTTATTGAACTTAAGTTATGGAAACCCAAGGACCCAAATTGGGAGGGAATTTCCTCCAGAGAGTACTTGCATTTGATTCTGAGGGGGTGGTCTGGGAAGCAGTTGATCAGGGATCTCTGAGGCTCCTCTCACAGAACCAGGCTCAAAGGAGGGATCTCAGGTGTAGTTCTGACACCTTGCCGTGCGCCTTCACGCATCGTCTCCCCGTCCTGGGCTGCTGCCGGCACTTGACCATGGCAGCTCTGGCTCTTCACGTTTGCATATTGCCTCCTGTTCTTGTCTGAGCTCACTTTTGTTTTTCCCTCTTTGACCTCTTTCATGAAACCCCAGAAAAACTTTCAAATGCTTTTTAGTTTTGATTCAAATCAGGTTTAATTCTCTCATAGCTGATGGCCCTTCAGCTTATTTAACTTTCCCAGTTGCCAGAAATAGATGTCTATATACAACATTTCTAACTGAGTAACAATTCTTGGATGAAAGATGTGGAGGATTCTTCCATTAGTATAATGTTAAGCCTCTCCTTTCACTGAAGTCCCTGTCACAGAACTTAAGTTCTGTGCAGAAGGAATACTCAGTTGAAAGACTTCTTCCTTGGTGATCCAGTGGTTAAGAATTTGCCTACCAATGCAGGGGACATGGGTTCAGTCCCTGGTCCAGGAAGATTCCGTATGCCGTAGGGCAAATAAGCCTATGAGCCACAACTAGTGAGCTGGAGGGCTCTAGACCCTGCGGTGTGCAACAAGAGAAACCATCAGAGTGAGAAGCCTCTGCACCACAGTTGGAGAGTAGCCCCCACTCGCCACCACTAGAGAAAGTCCATGCGCAGCAGCGAAGACCCAGTGCAGCCAAAAATAAAAAGAAAGAAAGCATACATGTGAATTATTATCTGTGTTGAGAAAAATCACTTATCCTGGATAAATTATTTAACCTCTCTGTTTCCATCTGTTGTACTATCAAATAGGGACATACTTCCTACTGTGTGTGTGAACTCAGTTGTGTCCAACTCACTGCGATCCCATGGACTGTAGCCTGCCAGGCTCCTCTGTCCTTGGGATTTCCTAGGCAAGGATACTGGAGTGGGTTGCCATTTCCTCCTCCAGGGGATCTTCCCAACCTAGGGATCACACCCGTGTCTCTCGGGTCTCCTGCATTAGTAGACGGGTTCTTTACCACTAGTGCCTCCTAGGAAGCCCCAGGAATGGGATTAGTATTTACCACCGCACAGTGTGTTAGTCAGTCAGTCGTGTCCGACTCTTTGCAACCCCGCGGACTGAGGCCCACCAGGGTCCTCTGTCCATGAAATTCAACAGGCAAGAATACTGGAGTGTGTTGCTGTTCCCTTCTCCAGGGGATCTTCCTGACCCAGGGATCAAATCTAGGTCTTCGGCATTGCAGGCAGATTTTTTACCATCTGAGCCACCAGGGAAGCCACTTACCACCATATCTTCCCACAAGTTGTAAGGAGAAAATGAGACTCTGTGCTAAAAAACAAACAACAACAACAACAAAAAAAAACCCTTGAAAAATCATGAAGTGAGAAACAAAATACAATGTTACTAATAGTAACTACCATTTATTGAGCACTTCCTATGTTTAGCAATTTGCTGAGCTCTTTATAAAACTCTCATTGGCTCCTTACAGCAACCCAATAAAATGGATGCTAATATCCTGACGTAAGAGTTGAGGACATTAAGACTCAGAAAAACTAGAAGTATGAGATGATGGTACTGTTATTTAGGCACTCCTTATTTTCATCATGAAATGATCCAGTTCAAAAAGAGCAGATAATTCCTCAAGGTAAGTTAAGCACTGCCATATCTCAATTTTCTGGACTGTTTTCCTCTCAAATAATAAGTATTTTGCAAGGATGCATGCCCATCGAGATGCCTGCAATGTTAAAACTTCCAGCCTGAAGAAGTGATGTATTTTTGATAAAAGCAACTTAAGCTGTGAAGATTCCATTGCAATTTGTACAGCTGTGTAATCGACACTACTAAAAGGCAAGTTAATATATTATTCTACTCACAGAACAGCAGTTTGATTCCTATGACTTCTTGGCACATCTGTTTGGGATATAAATCCTAAGCAGACTGAGCAGTCACTTTCTAAATCTTCAAAATGCTTTACTAAGCAAAGTCTTTAGTGTGGTTAAGGGGGAAAAAAATTAATGGACTCCCAAGTGAATGGAGTAGTCTCGCTCACAGAGAGTGTTTAGGGTAGGTGCAGGCAGACTGGGAGCTTGAGGAAGGTGCAGTCTGAGGTAGAGCATGGCACACAAGCCTAAAAGCACCAGAAGGCGAACTCTCTTGCCAACTTGAGATAATTAATGAAAATGGGTTGCCCATGTTTGCAACATGTTTAATTTTTCTTATTGGCAAGAGTTCAAATTATATGTTAAGTGGGCCTGATTAGAGATGCCAGTTATTACTGGCCTTCTCAGATCAGTTTCTAATAAAATCCCTATCCACTGACCTTACTGAGTGGTCAGTGGACCACATGACCGTGACCATGGCTACTTGGACACCTGACCATAATCTATATCCAGTGACATATGCCTCATGTACTTTGGTTTAAAAGGAGAGAAAAAGTGAAATCCGCTCTCTCAGGAACCGACAATAAGAGACAGAGAAGAGAGCTGCAATATTGGTGTATCCTGGAACTGGAAGGCCATCAGAGTCCAAAGGCTTGAGTGGCCACTTTTGTAGACAGGCACAAAAAGTCAGTGAAGAAGGCTGGTCTAGAGAGAGTGGTGCTGATTCACTGAGAGGTCAAAAAGCCCTGAGAGATGATGGCGTGTCCATTCCTTACTGTAGCTATGCTGCAGTTCCACTGTGCAGGCCTCTTCCTGAGGCCTTGTGGTTCAGTTTACTTAAAATTTAGTGAATATATATGTTTTTTTCTATTGTTATTCAGTTGCTAAGTCATATCTGACTCTTTCCAACCCTATGGACTGCAGTACGCCAGACTTCCCTGTTCTTCACTATCTCCCAGAGTTTGCTGGAACTCATGTCCATTGAGTCGGTGATGCCATCCAACCATCTCCTCTTCTGTTACCCCCTTATCCTCCTGCCCTCTATCTTTCCCAGCATCAGGGTCTTTTCCAATGAGTCAGTTCTTTGCATCAGGTAACCAGAGTATTAGATCTTCTATAATCCCTTCTTTCAACCTGTGTCTTAGTGATGACTAATTTATCTTTAGTAACTTGACTCAATCTCTGTTTCTTGTAACCAAACCAACCCAGTGTGGATCAGACATCACTGTTCTGTTTAATGCTGCTCTGGGTGTTTATACCTAGACGATCTTCAAAAGTACCCTACTTGTTTCCTGTTTAAATAGGACTCCTGCATTGCAAGTGGCAGAAAGCCACATCAAGCTGACTGGAAAGGGGGGATTTTTACAGGAATAACTGGAGTATCTGATGAAACAACCTAAGTCTGGAGAAGAACAAGGATACTCCTGAGCCTCAGGGAGACAAACCAAGGACTCAAGCCCTGTTGGAACTCTAGCTCTACTTCTTATGTCTGCCTCTTTCCTTTTTAAAATTCTCTCTCCTTGCTGCAGACTAAGGTCCTCTACGTGATAGAAAGAGCATCCCAGGTGTGTGCAGAGCTATATGGTTTAGCGATTAAGGAGCATGGGCCCCAAGTCAGATGTGATCGTTTTGAATCCAAACTTAGCCATCAACTAGCTGGGAGGTTTTTTGGTTTTTTTTTCTAACTTTTATGTTTTTAAAAAGTTGTTTATTTATTTATTTTGGCTGTGCTGGGTGTTATGTTGCAGCACATGGGCTTTCTCTAGGTGCAGTGAGCAGGGGCTCCTCTCCAGTTGTGGTGCTCAGACTTCTCATTGCGGTGGCTTCTCTTGTTGCAGAACACAGGCTCTGCACGAGGGCTCAGCAGTTTTGGCTCGTGGGCTCTAGAGCGTAGGCTTGGTAGTTGTGGCTCACAGGCTTAGTTGCTCCGTGGCATGTGGGATCTTAGTTCCTGGAATAGGGACTGAATCCATGAGGACAGGTGGATTTTTCCACCAGGGAAGTCCCTAGCAGGGAGATCTTGACCTTTAAGCTTAACCTTGACTTCTGCATAACCTCTCTAAGCCTCTGTTTCCTCCTCTGTAAAATGGAGATTAAAAATAGGTACCCATCTCCCAACATTGTTGTGAAGATTATGTCTGATAATGTATGTAAAGCGTTTAGCGCAGCATCTGGCACTCAATTAAGTTAGTTCTTATTATTACTTCCCTGCCAAGTGCAAAACCAGAAAAGGCTTTTCCTGAAGGTAGATCTTAGCATCTGATACAAATACATTTACAGGAAAAAGAAAGGCAGGGTCTTTGGTAAATTTCTCCATCAGCAAGTTGCCAGAGGTTGAATTGCAAGGGACCAATCAGAAGTAAGGTTTGCCAAGACCTGACAGTAGATTCTAAAAGCAGCTCTTTTTAACTGTCACTGGAGGGCCCTAACAGGCCCAGGGATTCTCAAGTAGGACCTCGCTCTGAAACTCGCTGACAGCCAAGGCGCAGTCATCCATGACCACCGGAGGGTGCCAGATTGTCAGCATAGGGAGCGGGCCCAGGCAATTTGGCTGACCTCGGAGACTATTCTTGGAGAATGAACTGAGAGAAGGAAAGAGGGCCGATAAAGAAGTGTGTGCCTCACTGGCTTATTGGGGGCATCATGCCAGCTGGAGACTCTGGAAACGTGAGCCAGGAAAACCCAGAGCCTCAGGAAATCTCTGCACGAGCTTGGACTGAGTTGAAGGCTCACACAACCAAGTCTCAAAGAGAGCAGGCTGGAAACCCAGGAAACTGTTGAAACATCAAGACAAGAGGATTGTGAGAGATAAGAGTCAGATTTGAGTTGAAGAGCCTTTAGAGAAGGCAAAGACCAAGATCAAGATCAAGATGGAGCCTGAAGATGTGACCTAAGGCAAAGTCAATGGAGGGCAGGAGCATCTAGGCTGCTGTCTGAGTGGGGAATGTGGAAACTCTCAAACCAGTTCAGGCTGAACTGTCAGAATGGTTATTTCAGTCTTAATAAACGCTGCTAATTAGTTCAATCATGCTCCAAGATTATAAATATTAAAACACAAAGTTATTTAATATATAATTATCTAATATATGGGCTTCCCAGGTGGCGCTAGGGGTAAAGAACTCATCTGCCAGTACAGGAGTAGTAAGAGACAGGGGTTCAATCCCTGGGTCAAGAAGATCCTCTGGAGGAGGTTATGGGAACCCACTCCAGTATTCTTGACTGGAGAATCTGTGGACAAAGGAGCCTGGCAGGCTACAGTCCATAGGATTGCAAAGAGTTGGACACGACTGAAGCAACTTTGTGCTCCATGAGAAAACTCATTTTAGGGTACAGCTGTAGAAAAAATAAAAGGGCTGCTAGTCAGCAGTCCAGAGGCAATTTAAAAGACAACATTTATTGGGCTTCAAAAATATGAGAAAGATAGAAAAGTATAAGTAAAACAAAAATGATTTGTACTCCCTCAGTGGCACCCCACTCCAGTACTCTTGCCTGGAAAATCCCATGGGCGGAGGAGCCTGGTAGGCTGCAGTCCATGGGGTCCCACAGAGTCGGACACGACTGAAGTGATTTAGCAGCAGCAGCAGCAATTTTAGTTGGTCGTTTAGTCTTATTTTAAATATATACTTTATGAGTATATTCATTTTGATATTCTGCCTTTTACACCCACCATCAGTTTACAAGTATCTTTCTGTGTAACAAAATTATTCTTAATGACTGCATATGGGAGCCATGAATTTCATGTGGATGCACCATAAATTACTTTTACACACTTTCACTCTTACTGAATATTTAGATTGTTTTCAATTATAAATTATGCTATGATGGATATGTTTTGTGCATAAAACTGTGTTCACATTTCTGATTATTTCCTTAGAAGCTATTCTGGAAAATAGAGTTATTGGTTCAAAGAGCCTGAGTGTTTTAAGTCTCTTGCTATATAAGGTCAGATTGTTTTACAGACATTTTGGCCAAATCTATATTATCTCTACATTCTCACCAGCACTGAATGTTGTTTACTTAAGTATTAATAATATGATCTTTGATTAACAATACTGATAGAACTGTAAAGTTTAAAATATTTTTAGTCATTTGAATCAATATTACATCTGTCATGAATTATCTGTTTGTGTCTTATATTTATTCTTCTAAATTTGGAAGGACTTCCCTGGCAGTCCAATGGTTAAGACTCCCCTTCCATGGCAACGGGCTTGGACTTGATCCCTGGATGGGGAACTAAGATCCCACAAGTCACATGATGCAACTGAAAAGGAAAACAGAAACAACAAATATTTGGATCACAGTGTTCTTCTTATGCATTTATTTAAATAAAACATAATAAAGAGTTTAAGAGACCTCCCTGGTGGTCCAGTGGTTAAGAATCTGTGCTTCCAATGCAGTGGGTACAGGTTCTATCTTTGGTTGGGAAACTAGACATAAATTGCAAAACATAAAGGCAACAAATTTTAACTGTAGGAGCAAAATCTGTATTTAAAAAATATAAATAAATAAAAAATTTTTTAAATAAATACTTTAAAGTATGTTTACCTTTTGTCCTATTAACAATTGGCATCTATTTTTATTGTGACACCTTGCTTTACTTCTTTTATTTAATTGAATTTATTTGTTAATTTGGCATTTCATCCATTGATTTAATTTCTATTGCGAAACCTTGCTTAGAGAAGTTATTCCTTCTATTTAATTGAATTTGTTAATTTGGCATTTCATCTATTGATTTAATGATTATAAAGTTTTTCCTTATCTAAGAGATGAGGTGAATATTCTCATCTTTTCATCTTATTGTATTTTCATTTAGTATTTTAAGATTTTATCTTATATATAACACTTGAAATTAGCAGGATTTCCTTTTGAGAAGTGATGTAAGGTGAGAATCAGTGTACCTTGTGTGGGGTGTGTGTGTGTGTGTGTGTGTTATTCTCTCAGTCATGTCTGACTCGTGCAACCCCATGGACTGTAACCCGCCAGGTTCCCATGTCCATGGAATCCTTCAGGCAAGAGTATTGAAGTGGACTGCTATTCCCTTCTCCAGGGGATCTTCCCCACCAAAAGACTGAACTCAGGCCTCCCACATTGCAGGCAGATTCTTTACCATCTGACCTGATAGTAAAGCAAAGTACTTGTGACAGGGCTCTCTTCTTGTAAAACACAGCCACTGGTCCTGGTGAAGGAGCTTCATGGCATTCAGGATCTCCCTGGTTTATTCCATGACTTACTCCCTTAGTTCCATGAGCATCAGACACTGAATTGCTTCTGTGAGTTGTAGCCGCAGGAGGATTTCCAAAGTTTTCTCTGCTCCCTGGTACTTTGAAGTAGGGAACCCATTTGGCTGTTTCACTCCCTAGTTTATGCTGCTGCTAAGTCGCTTCAGTCGTGTTCAACTCTGTGCGACCCCATAGACGGCAGCCCATCAGGCTCCCCCGTCCCTGGGATTCTCCAGGCAAGAACACTGGAGTGGGTTGCCATTTCCTTCTCCAATGCATGAAAGTGAAAAGTGAACGTGAAGTCGCTCAGTCGTGTCCGACTCTTAGCGACCCCATGGACTGCAGCCTACCAGGCTCCTCCGTCCATGGGATTTTCCAGGCAAAAGTACTGGAGTGGGGTGCCATTGCCTTCTCCACCCTAGTTTATAAGAGATAGTAAAATCAGAATACTCAGAGAAAGAGGTTCATTTGGATCTGTCTCAGCTGCTCCAGGCTCCAGTGGTCCAAGCACATTTTCAGAGGATACTGGATACCTGTATCCAGCTTGAAGGTTTCAAACCTCTGAGGTAGCAGTGACAGTAAATGATTCCCATTCTTAAATCAGATAGTTGATTTAAGATTTAATTAATTTTATTTAATTTAATGTTTTATTTAATTTAATTAAGATTGATTTAATACTTCTTCCATATGTATTGATGTTGCCAGAGCCATGGCTCTCTTCTATTTGGGAAACATGGCCCTCACAGCATTTTTTTTAAAATGTATTTATTTAGTCTATGGTGGGTCTTTTGTTGCTCCTGGGCTTTCTCTATTGTGGCGAGTGGGGTACTCTAGTTGCAGTGTGCGGGCTTATCACTGCGGTGGCTCCCCTTGCTGTGGGGCACAGTCTCCAGCGCACGTGCAGACTTTGGTAGCTGTGGCTTGCAGTCTCAGTAGTGCAGCTTGTGGCTGTAGGGCTTGGGCTCAGTTGTCACTGCACTTTCAGAGGCATTGGCTTCAATGGTGCAGAGCTATTTGGATCATGGTAAATCAGAGTTGAGAAGGAGACAAGCAAGTCCTTAACTGCTAGAATGCTTTATCTAACTCTGGATCCGAGGGAAACTTTTTCTACCTTTTAAGAAGGTTAATTTGGTCCAGGAAAGGCAGAGGCCTGTGAGAACTCCAGGAATAACTCAATACCTTTGGTGAACCCAGCTGAGTAGAAAGTACAAGGCCACCACATGGACATCCATGGGGATCTCTAACACAATTCTTGGAGTTGGCCTGGAGTTAGTCAGCCTGCTACTGCCAGTGGTCAAAGAATCTGGTTTGCGGGCTTATGTCAGATTGGGGAAGTATCTCATGAGATTCTGCAGAAAGAGCATGACCTCCAGGAAGTCATACAAGTTGCTGTTTATGAATGACTAAGACAACGCGTAGGCAACATAGCAATGCCACGTATTTAAGACTTAATCATGGGCAGTCTTTCTTTCACTTTCCTTCCAGATCAGGGAGAAGTTGCAGCTTCCTTAAAAGTTTTTATTTTGTAAAGACCTATGCCGGATGTCAGAGATCAGTAGGAGCAGTTAGTGATCTCAGACAGATGATTTGTAGAAGTTGTGGTAATTCTACAGAGGCACAATTCCCTGTTTATTACAAAAGATGCTGGGACTGAGATGAAGGAGGCAACGCAACTGATGAAACTGTCACAAAAGGGAGGTGGCCAGTTACACCTGCTAACTGAAGGTCTCTGACTCTAGCTCTGAAGGACACCGGATCTGTTGAATGGTCCCACTTACGTTACAGTAAGGAGGTTCTTTTATTTCTGTATCTAAAAGCCACCTTCCTGGGACTTCCCTGGTGATCCAGGGGCTAAGACTCTGTGCTTCCAATGGAGGAGGCCTGGGGCCAATACCTGATTAGGGTGCTAGATCCCACATGCCACAACCAAGATTCACGTGCCTCAACGAAAAGATCCGACATGCGACAACTAAGACAGGGCCCAGTCAAATAAATACATAAATACTTTTAAGAATTAGTAAGAACAGTAAAGCCACTTCCCTGGAAGTCTCGTGCTTATCCAGAATTCTGGAAACTGAGATCGTGGGTGAGATCTGACTTGGCTGGGAGCTGATGTAATGGGAGCACAGGCTATAATGTTGGCAGAAATATGACAATGGGGAGAGGGAGTGGGTTTTCTGAGACGTGGTAAGGTCACAGGCTTCCAGTCAGAGCCAGAGATCGAGGGACAACATGTACATCAAATGTCCCCAGTTCCTATCCATGCTGCGGTAATCTTATATCAGGCGGGAGAGAGACCAGCTAGACCAGAGAAAGCTGTCTGACCCCCTTGAATCCACCGCTGTTTCTTCTTCTTTTTTTTCATGTGGCTGGTTTTGGCTTTTGATATAATTTTTATTTATTTATTTATTGGCTGTGCTGGGTCTTCATTGCCACACTTGGTTTTTCTCTAGTTGCGGTGAGCAGGGGCTACTCTTCACTTCGGAGTGTGGGCTTGTCGTTGAAAGGGCTTCTCTCGTTGCGAAGCACAGGTTCTGGGCGTGCCGGCTTCAGCAGTTGCAACTTGCAGGCTTGAGAGCGTGGGCTCAGTAACTGTGGTTAGTTGCCCTGCAGCGTGTGGAATCTTCCTGGACCAGGGAGCGAACCCGTGTCCCCTGCATTGGCAGGTGGGTTCTTAACCACTGGACTGCCAGGGAAGGCCTCCATCTTTGTTTCAATCTGAAGACTGTAACCCACAAACCTGTATTCCACTGACACGTGAAACATCCCTCTGTGAGCCTAAAAACTAGGCTATGCATAGGCTGAGGTCCAGTAGACTCTATAGTGGGATGAATGGGACCTATTTGAACCAGGCTCAATAGATAAAGTAGCCTGCTCTGTTTTAGACAAACCCAGCCACCCTGCCTGCTAGTCGTGAAACAAATAGAAAATGTCAACTAGTTGAGTTGAAACATAGACCTCACTTTATTTGGCCAACTGTTTGGTTTAATTAACAGACATACTTCCAGACACACTTTGTCTCAGTTATTTTTAATTTAATGATGAATCTTAATTCAGCCCTTTTAAAGGAATGGCACTGCAACTTGCCTGTTATCCTAAACACCTTTCTATTAATGTAAATAAATATATTTATTTCTATAAATAAGCGAGATAAAAGCCATGGTTACTACTGAATACCACTATTTTAATTATTATGTCACCATGATATATAGCATAGTGCGAAGTTGGTAATTGGTAACCTGCTCCCAGGATAATGTTTCTTTGTTTTGTTTTGGGGGTGGTTGTTTGTTTACTTTTTAGCTGCACTGGGTCTTTCATGCAGCACATGGGCCCTTCACTGCTGCACGCAGGGCTGCTCTTTAGTCTCAGCGCACGGGCTAGAGCACTCAGGCTTCAGTCGTCCTGGTGCTCGGGCTTAGCTGTCCCGAAGCATGTGGGACCTTCGTTCCCGGAACAAGGATTGAACCCATGTCAGTTCATGGGGTCGCAAAGACTCAGACACAACTGAGCAACTTTCACTCCCACTCCACTCCAACATGGGCAGGCAGATTCTTAACCACTGAAGCAGCAGGGAAGTCCCGGGACAATGTTCATGTTAGCCTTCTCTTTATCCACTCACCTTGGCCTTCTGAGGTAAAGTAGAGCCCACTACTTCTCAATGACCCGAATCATCGTTTTTGTAGGTGGGGATGACACCCCCCTAAGCCCCGCCAGTCCACTGTTGCTCTAGTCTTGAGTGCCCCACTTGCTCTCCGTCAGTGGCTTCTGCAGCTCTCCCAGGGTCAAATTTGAATCCTCAGCACTTGTGGTTGCCAGAACCACCACGTGACGTTGTCTTCTACCACTGAGGCCGGGATTTTTTATTTTTTTGTGGTTAGCACTTTCTTTAACAATGTATGACCATGTATAGGGTCTCACCCAGCTCTGCCGCACGAGGGGACTCACAGGTGAGCCCCTGTGTTTCAGTGCAGAGGTGGAGCAAGATGCCAAGATGGCCACCATCTAAGGACAGGTGGGAAGTCCCCACAGGCCTGGCTTGGCTGATGTGCAGCCGGACGGGCCCATCCCCACGACTGGCCTGACCCAAAGACCAAGGTGGTGCAGACGGTGAGGCAGGCGGTTCAGCAGCGTTGCAGCCAGCACAGGTGCCCTGTGTGTGTGCCTAGACGTATGCTTGCTTCCCAGTGCCTCTTATCAAACTCACTTCGATCGAATGGCAGTCCCTGCTTCTCCTCTGTGGGGCTGGAACTTGAGATGTAATCAAAAGGTTTCCTACAATTGCAACTTTTATAGCCAGCAGGCAAGATGTTTTGCCTGCAGAGAAATGATAGCTCTGTTTTTAGACCCTCAAAATACCATATGGACCCTTCAGTCTTCAGTGAGCTCCCCAAGTGAGACTATTTGAGGGCACCCCTCTGTATCGCACTCAGGAATCTCTCACACTACTTCTCTGATGAAATGACGACTCAGGGTGTCTATCCAGAGATATGCAAGTGAGGTCCCTAGTGTGACAGAGTTTAAGTGTTGGCTTGTGATATGGTATGCAAATATGTGTTAGTCGCTCAGTCGTGTCTTGCGACCCCATGGTCTGTAGCCCCCCAGGATCCTCTGTCCATGGAATTCTCCAGGCAAGAATATTGGAGTAGGTTGCCATTCCCTCTCCAGGGGATCTTCCCCACCCAGGGATCGAACCCAGGTCTCCCGCATCGCAGGCAGATTCTTTACCATCTGAGCCATCAGGGACACTAGTACAAATATGAGGCTCCGTATTGTGCTTGGGAGGCTTCCCTGGTGGCTCAGCTGGTAAAGAATCCACCTGTAATTTGGGAGACCTGGGTTCGATCCCTGGGTCGGGAAGATCCCCTGAAGGAGGGCAAGGCAACCCACTCCAGTATTCTTGCCTGGGGAATCTCCATGGGCAGAGGAGCCTGGTGGGCTACGGTCCACGGGGTCGCAAAGAGTCACGACTGAGTGACTACAGCACTGTGCAGGATACGTGGTGGGGGCTGGGACCGTTTCAGTGGAGATGGATTACTATAGAAAGAGACTAATCTGCCCTCCACCACATATGGGGCCATTCTGATAAGATTCAGCACTGTGGGAATAAGGTCAAGAGCCCCGAGGACTCCCAGGGCTGAGACATGTTACTGGTACTAGAACTCTAAATGCACTTTCACATAGAAGTACCGTTACTAAATGGTGGCCAGAGCCTTTAGCATTATTAGTACAGTATTTAGGTACATTAGGGTTCTGTACGTTTTTGTGGACTGGCCTTGGGGCAGAGACACAATTTGTAATATTGTTTCTATAGGATATCTTGTTCCCAGTTCCAGACAACAACCCAACAAATAAACTAATAAGCTGGGAATTGCATATTTTGAGGCTTTTCACTGGTAAATACAGTAGATTCATAAGGCTTTTGTGAACTTATAGCCTGTGGTCTCAGATGTTGGCTCTGAGCCCAGAAGTCCTCCTCTCCGCTCTGTCCTCTCTCTGCTGACCATTGTGATTGAATTCCTCATAGCCTCAAGAGTCCATCAGCTAGTGTTGTCCCTGTCCTCAGACCCACCTGCAGGCATTCCACTAAGTCAAAGCTGAGTACAGTTGGTCCCCGTATTGACCAGTTCTGCGTCCGAGAATACAGAGGCCAATGATGGGACTCCAGCCTCCATGGATTTTGATATCGGCAGAGGGGCTTGAAAGCAGTTCTCCCACAAATACTGAGGGCTGACTGTGCCTTTAATCCTAAATTTTTAAATGAAAATGTTTCAGAATTACAAAAAGGTAAAAAGAATAAGGCACCCTGATGCACCCTGATGCACCCATCTCAGAAACAACATATCACCTGTAGCAGGGGTCCCACTTTCTGGGATCTAATGCCTGATGATCTGAGGTGAAGCTGATGTCATAATAATAAAGTGCACAAGAAATGTAATGTGATTGAGGGCTTCCCTGGTGGCTCAGTGGTAAAGAATCCACCTGCCAGTGCAGGAGACGCGGGTTCGATCCCTGATCCTGCAAGATCCCACATGCCACGGAGTAACGAAGCCCGTGCACCACAACTGTTGAGCCTGTACTCGTAGAGCCAGGGAACCACAAATACAGAGCCCGTGTGCTGTAACTACTGAAGCCCGTGTGCTCAAAAGCCTGTGCTCCACAACTAGAGAAGCCACCAAATGAGAAGCCCATTCACTTCACCTGGAGAGTAGGTGAAGTACTTACACCTGGAGAGTAGGTGAAGTACTTACACCTGGAGAGTAGGTGAAGTACTTACACCTGGAGAGTAGGTGAAGTACTTACACCATTCACTACACCTGGAGAGTAGCTTGCCCCAAATAGAGAAAAGCCCATGCAACAACAAAGACCGAGCACAGCCAGAAGTATATAAATAAATAAAATAAAACTATAAAACCATGTAATGCACTTGAATCATCCCCAAATCGTCCCCCTCTCCAGCCACCGAGGTCCATGGAAAAATTGTCTTCCACAAAACCGGTCCCTGGTAACAAAAGGTTTGGGGACTGCTGACCTATATAGGTGAAGCCCCTGTAGCCTGTCTCTGGTCTCATCTTATCCTGGTCCTAATCCAAGTATTTGGAAATGGGGACTCGAGCCCTGTTGTAAAGGTCTCAATTTTAGGAGGTGGAGAAAACAGTCATTATGTGTGAGGCTCATGTGTCAGAAGGAGGCAGGGAAGGCAGTCCGGGAAGAATCAGTATATGGTGTCACATGAGCTAGATTTGTCTAGCCCGGCAGATGGTCTATGTCTGGAATCAAGGCCAGGAAATGAGTAACCATAGAAAAGAGTGGTCAAGAATGGAAAAGTCTCATCAGAGAGGCCACCCCTCTGAGTTCAACATTTCTAGGCTCTAGGAACGGGGCAATGTTACATGAAAGTCCATTCACTCGCTCAGTCATTCATTGTTATTCATCCAGTAAATCAGTCCCTGTGTCTAGATCACAAACATTAGAGGAGAGATATATAATCAAGAACAAAAAAAAATGGCCCTATTCTGCAGAAACTTCGATTAAAAGAGGAGAGGACAAAGACTTCCCTGGTGGTCCAGTGGTTAAGGATCTGCCTTCCAATGCAGGCCTCACAGGTTCCATCCCTGGTCAAGGAATGAAGATCCCACGTGTTGTAGGGCAACCAAACCCACTCGCTGCTGCAACCAGAGAGCCCACATGCCGCAGCTGTGAGCCTGCACGCTCTAGAACCCTTGCTCTGCAACAAGAGAAGCTCACCACAACTAGAGAAAGCCGGCACACAGCAATGAAGACCCAGTGTAACCAAAATAAAAAAGAAAGAAAGAATCCACAATGTAGCTTCTTAGGGAGGGTGTAGAGGGTTGGGTGGCACAGTGAGGATCTAAGAGATGTTCTGGAGTTTAAAGGAAGGGGATGAGAACAGCAGAGGTCAGAAATTCAGATTCAGTGGGTAAGGATGAGTCAGGTGCTGACAGAGGTCTAGAATGAAACAGTTCAGGCACTGGACCGACGGGACAACTGCCATCTTCTGCTTACAGGTCCTCCACTCTAGATACCACCTGCCTGACAAATGGACTCCAGAAACCACACTCTAATGCCCACACTCCTCTACTTCTGCTTCTCTTTAACGCCCACCAGACATTTGTGTCCTTAGGACTGCTGTCTATCAGTGAACAAATGCTCCTACTTCCTCAGCTTCTTTTCAGGACATGTTTTGGAGGACCATTCCAGCTCATCAAGACCTTCGTCCCACCTCTCCTCCCCCATGACCGTTACTCCCCCAGCCCTGTCCGCCCTGCTGCACAGAGAGCTAGAGTTCATTTCTGTTACATGCAACGAGAGACCTCGCTGATCTCCCACCACCTTCTAGCCTGAACTGAAACCTGGCTTTCCCCTGAGGTTACCACTTCCCCTGCAGTCCTTTTCAAGTAGAAGCTATTTATTCCTCCTTGCCCCACATAGAGAGGCGCTAGCAACATTCTTCTAGCTCCTGAAGCTAGAAATTGAGCAACTTCTCCTCCCTTCTAGTATGAAAACCCTGCCCCACTGAGGTCCTGCCATTCAACTAGCCACCTTCTCTCCTGTCATCTACCAACCTGGTTACACCCTCACATTTTGTTAAATGCCTGGCTCATTTCTTCATCCTCTGGGGAGAGATTTTGCTGACGTTGTGAAACACCCACTCACTGGCCCAGCTTCTTCTTAGTTTCTCGACCTTTCAAACTCAATGTCTTCACTTCCAGTCTACTTTAGTGCCTCCTATGGCCACACCCTGTACTTTGTCACCAGCGGTACAGGGCCACCATAGAAAATGCAAACTCTCTATCACTATGACTACCCATCCGGCTCTCTCTTCTGATGCAGCCTGATGAATTGAGGCCTCTACAAATTTTCAGCTATGTTTTCAGCTTATTGGGTAAACCTTTTCACTGGTTTCTCATTAGCTTTCCCTTTAGTATCCATCACTATTCTTCCCCAGCTGTACACGATCAGGTGAAACTTTATTTATTAATTTACTCATTAATACTATTAAACAAATATTTATTGTGTGCCTACTATGTGCTACAATGGCACAGCTTTACCACTGAGGAGCTCAGAGTCAAGACAGAAGCCAATCCCATAATCACACACATAATCACAAACCAGGATAAGACCCTGGGGTGGGGGAGCAGAGCCAGGGTGTAGAACAGAGAATTTCAGGAAGAAGAAGCAGAATGAGGAAATTCCCGGTGGTCCAGTGGTTAAGACTCCATGCTTCCCTTGTAGGAGACATGGGTTTGATCTCTGGTGGAGAAATTAAGATCTGACATGCCTCATAGTTAAAAAAAAGAAAAGAAAAGAAAATTTATTGAACTGAATAAAAATGAAAATACAACATATCAACTTTAAAGAATTATTAACAAAAGAAGTTTGCCAGTTTAAAAAGAAACAGAAGGAGTGAAACTCTGAGGTAGAATAAAGTGTGGTTTGAGGAAATGAAACAAACAAACAAAAAAAACCTATCTGGTTGGAGACGGAAAATTAGAGAGTGGTGCAAGGTGAGGCTGAGTGAGAGCAGTGACGGGGTAAGATCTGTATTTTGAACAGACCACTGTCAAGGAGTGAATAGGTGGAACCCAGGGGCTTTTTCGGGCGGTGACACTGTTCTGCATGATACTGTAACGGTGGATACATGACAATATGCATTTGTCAAAACCCATTGAACTGTATCATACAAAGAGTGAATCCCAATATGAACTATGGGCTTTAATTAATAATAGTATTTTAACACTGGGAGGCTACCCACTCCAGTATTCTTGGGCTTCCCTTGTGGCTCAGCTGGTAAAGAATCTGCCTGCAATGTGAGAGACCTGGGTTTGATCCCTGGGTTGGGAAGATCCCCTGGAGAAGGGAAAGGGTTCCCACTCCAGTATTCTGGCCTGGAGAATTCCATGGACTGTAGAGTCTATGGGGTCATAAAGAGTCAGACATGACTGAGCAACTTTCATTTTCATCAATTGCTAGAAGTGTATCTCACGAATGCGGGATCTTAATAATAGGGGAAACTGAGGGTAGAGTAGAAAGGGGTATAAGAGAACTCTCTGCACTATGAGCTCAGTTTTTGTAAATTGAAAACTGCTGTAAGAGATAAGGCCTACTAAATAACAAAAAATAAATATAGGGAAGGAGGAAGACCACTGATGGCTGTGAGGAAAGTAGACTGGAGACAGAGGAGATATGGGCAAATCATGAGAAAGATGTCTCAGAAGTCCAGGCAAGTCAAGACGATACCTCAGACCAGAGTGGCGATAGAGAGAAAGGAGAGAAATGGAGAGAAGAGGGTATTGACAAGACTTGGTGTTCGATTGCATATGGGTTGGGAATCAAGGGCACCTGAGATTTCTGTCTTGCCCAGTTTCCTGGTTGAATGGTGTCACTTGATGATTAAATGAGACTCTAGGACTATTTTATCAACACTGTTACTATTGGCTGAGAAACCACTGAACACATAGATTCTAAGTATGCTTGTAAATGTGATGCTCACACAAAAGTCATTTCATTGCCTGCTTTTCAGCTCTGTGATCATTCCCTGCCAGACCTTGTTTAATAGGGAAGTCATCCCATGAGTCCTGTTCTTGCTTTAACTGTTGATTGAAGTAGACAAGGTTACTTGGCTTTTTCTGGGCCTTAATATGTACACCAGTAACACAAGAACGCTGAACCAGATGGCCTCTAAAGGTTGGTAAAGAGCTGGGATGGGGCATACCAGTGGTCTCTCACAGTCAGATTTCTTCCAGATACTGACTTGTTCTTCCTGCCTGTCTCTCCCCAACCCCTGGGGCTCCGCAGTGAATGCTGACATAGCCTATTTGTTGGTCATTGTTCTGCTCCTGGCAGGGTTGCAGGTACCGGATTCTTGATTCTCTAATTCCAGGAGTGTGACTAGGTCTGCGTGAACCCCGGTAACCTCGAGCAACTGTGGACCGACATCAAATGCTTGTCTCTAAGTCAGGTTTGGGACACAATCCCAGGTGGTCCCAGAGGAACTTTAGTCCTCTGTGTGTTTCCATGTCAAAATCAAGCCTATCTTCTGACAGCAGAACAAATGTGCTGGCATCCTGTTCCAAAAACCAAATACACAGACTCCAAGGAGCCACCAGCCCTTTCGTCAAGGTGCCTTCTAGAGAATGCTGTTACCATTCAGTACCCCTGGGTCTACCCTCTTTTCAGTCACAATAATAACACAGCACAGCACCTCTAACTGACTGAGTCATGCCAACTTTGTTGCCAACCCACAATCAACAAAGTAGGGGGCTGCCCCTCAGTCTAAATTCTCCATGTAAACTCCTATCTGTGGGGTCCTACAGGGGAACTCAAGGTCATGTGCTATAGTTGTGGCCATGATGCCTTTGCATATCATGGCTTGTGTAAAAAAAAAAAATCATTGAAGAAATTCCCTGGCAGCCACTCCACACTTCCAATGCAGGGGTATGGGTTCGATCCCCGGTTGGAGAACTAAGATCTCCAAGATAAGATAAAATAAAGTTAAATACTTCATTGAGAACTGCTTAAAGTAAACACAACGACAGAAGTCTGGCATGAAAAACCAGCACTACGTTGAAACCTTTGGCTTGCATGCTCAGTCGCTTCAGTCATGTCTGACTCTTTGTGACCCCATGGACTGTAGCCCGCCAGGCTCCTCTGTCCGTGGGGTTCCCCAGGCAAGAATCCTGGAGTGGGTTGCCATTCCCTTCACTTAGGCTCAGACTAAGGACTGCCTCAGAGACTCCAAAGCCCTCGTGCTCCTGCCACTTCTTCCTGGCAGCCCTGAGAAGCACACCTTATGGAAACTATCACTGATTTATCCCTACCTTCCTGCAAGGACTGTGGCAGAGTTTCCCTGTGCCTTACTCTGCTCCTGATTTGGGTGATGAACCCTGCCCTGTGTTATGTTCAGATTACTCCTGCCCTCTGCCCTGCTTCTTCCTCAGAGTCCCTGAATGAAATAAGTGCCCTCTAACTTTCCATCTCATGAATGAGAAAGCTCCCTATGGATGAAATCCTTCCACATTTAGATTACTGCTCTGGCGTGTAAGCTTATCCCCCAGTGGTAAATATGTTAATTCTATATAATGTCTGCTACACTATAATTTCTTCCTTCTGTGGAAAGCTTATTAGTTTGAGTTAAACTGCAGGTTGCTGGCCAGGCACTGTATTAATTGTCCTTGGTCAAGAGCCAACCCTGTCAACTCTGTCTGGGGGAAAGGGGAGTGGCTTAGTGATAAACATAATAGTCTCTTGCTGCTCCTGAAGGCAGCCAGTTAGTCCACAGCATTTCCAACAACGGATCCCAAGGCCTGGTTTGAACAAAGAAGCCGAGGCAATTAGAATACACCTGAAGCACTTCTGTGATTATCTGATTAGTGTCTGTCTTTCTGACTAAATAATAAATTGCATGGGAGCACATAGTATGTGGTCCACAGGTATTTCACAAATGAATGAATAAAGCTGAAAGGATTCAGAGAAGTTGGGGAAGTCAGGAGGAGACTTGAATGAGTCAGTGCTTTGACTATGTCAGGTTATGAGTAACCTAAGTTATGAGTAAGCAGAACCTGTAATGCAGAAGAGACGCACAGACTAGATGGGAAGAAAACCAGGCAGTAGTGAGTGGAGAGTGTGGCAGACACACAGCGAGTAGCTGAGTCACTTAAAAGTAAAGATTCACAAAATCTGCAGCTGAGGTCTTGGAACTGCCTTGAATCCATAGCCACCCTCCTTTTCCTGTTCTTCCTGATCCTGATGGCTCATCCTTCCCTGCATTTCTATAAATATCTATCTTTATAATAAACCATCTGTTAGTAAAGGTAACTTGAGTGAATTGCCCCTTGTTGGGAGTCCCAGCTTTAGGGAGCCTGAAGATAACACATGACAGCCTAGGAATCATTATTATTTTTCCCATGAAGCACTTTATCCCTTTCTGTGGCCATCACACATGAAAGTGTCCTGACATACTTGAATTCAGAGTGGAGACAGTTGAGGCTTAGTCTATAACTCCTGCCATCCTTATCTTATTTTTTAACCCCACATTTTAAGAAAACTCTCTTATCACACTTGACCTAGGATAGCCAGATTTTCTTGGCCACATCAGCATTTTAAGGTTGAAGATTAGAGGAATTCCAGCTGAACTATTTCAAATCCTAAAAGATGATATTGTTAAAGTGCTGTACTCAATATGTCAGCAAATTTGGAAAACTCAGCAGTGGCCACAGGACTGGAGAAGGTCGGTTTTCATTCCAATCCCAAAGAAAGGCAATGCCAAAGAATGCTCAGACTACCATACAGTTGTGCTTATTTCACATGCTAGGGAGATAATGCTCAGAATCCTTCAAGCAAGCTTCAATAGTAGGTGAACCAAGGACTTCCAGATGTACAAGCTGGATTTAGAAAAGGCAGAGAAACCAGAGATCAAATTGCCAACATTTGTTGGATCATAGAAAGAGCAAGAGAATTCCAGAAAAACATCTATCTCTGCTTCATTGACTATGCTAAAGCTTTTGACTGTGTCAGATCAGATCAGTTGCTCAGTCGTGTCCGACTCTTTGCGACCCCGTGAATTGCAGCACACCAGGCCTCCCTGTCCATCACCAACTCCCAGAGTTCACTCAGACTCATGTCCATCGAGTCAGTGATGCCATCTAGCCATCTCATCCTCTGTCGTCCCCTTCTCTTGCCCCCAATCCCTCCCAGCATCAGAGTCTTTTCCAGTGAGTCAACTCTTCGCATGAGGTGGCCAAAGTACTGGAGTTTCAGCTTTAGCATCATTCCTTCCAAAGAAATCCCAGGGCTGATCTCCTTCAGAATGGACTGGGTGGATCTCCTTGCAGTCCAAGGGACTCTCAAGAGTCTTCTCCAACACCACAGTTCAAAAGCATCAATTCTTCGGTGCTCAGCCTTCTTAACAGTCCAACTCTCACATCCATACATGACCACAGGAAAAACCATAGCCTTGACTAGACAGACCTTTGTTGGCAAAGTAATGTCTCTGCTTTTGAATATGCTGTCTAGGTTGGTCATAACTTTCCTTCCAAGGAGTAAGCGTCTTTTAATTTCATGGCTGCAGTCACCATTTGCAGTGATTTTGGAGCCCCAAAAAATAAAGTCTGACACTGTTTCCACTGTTTCCCCATCTATTTCCCATGAAGTGATGGGACCGGATGCCATGATCTTCATTTTCTGAATGTTGAGCTTTAAGCCAACTTTTTCACTCTCCACTTTCACTTTCATCAAGAGGCTTTTGAGTTCCTCTTCACTTTCTGCCATAAGGGTGGTGTCATCTGCATATCTGAGGTTATTGATATTTCTCCCGGCAATCTTGATTCCAGCTTGTGTTTCTTCCAGTCCAGTGTTTCTCATGATGTACTCTGCATATAAGTTAAATAAACAGGGTGACTGTGTGGATCATCACAAACTGGAAAATTCTTAAAGTGATAGGAATACCAGACCACCCTACCTGCCTCTTGAGAAACCAGTGTGTAGGTCAAGGAGCAACATTTAGAACCAGACATGGAACAACTTGTTAGAACCAAACATGGAACAGACATGGAACAATAGTTCAAAATTGGGAAAGGAATACAATAAGGCTGTATATTGTCACTCTGCTTATTTAACTTATATGCAGAGTACATTATGCTTAATACTAGGTTGGATGACTCACCTGCTGGAATCAAAATTGCCGGGAGAAATATGAACAACCTCAGATATGCAGATGATACCACTCTAATGGCAGAAAGCAAAAAGGAACTATTAATAAAGAGCCTCTTAATGAGGGTAAAAGAGGAGAGTGAAAAAGCTGGCTTGAAACTCAACATTCAAAAAACTAAGATCATGGCATCCAATCCCATCACTTCATGGCAAATAGAAGGGGAAAAAGTGGAAACAGTGACAGATTGTATTTTGGGGGGCTTCAAAATCACTGCAGATGGTGACTGTGGCCATGAAATTAAAAGACGCTTGCTCCTTGGAAGAAAAGCCAAGACAAACCTAGACAACATATTAAAAAGCAGAGACGTTACTTGGTCGGCAAAGGTCCATGTAGTCAAAGCTATAGTTTTTCCAGTAGTCCTGTACAGATGTGAGAGGTGGACCATGATGAAGGCTAAGCACTGAAGAATTGATGCTTTTGAATTGTGGTGGTGGAGAAGACTCTTGAGTCCCTTGGGCTGTAAGGAGATCAAACAAGTCAATCATAAAGGAAATCAATATTCATTGGAAGGATGCTGAAGCTAAAGCTCCAATACTTTGGCCACGATGTGAAGAACCAACTCACTGAAAAAGACCCTGATGCTGGGAAAGATTGAAGGCAAAAGGAGAAGGGAGTGGCAGAAGATGAAATGGCTAGGTAGCATCACTGACTCAATAGACGTGAATTTGAGCAAAGTCTGGAAGATAGTGGAGGACATAACAACCTGTCATGCTACAGTCCAGGGGTTTGCAAAGAGTCAGACACAACTTAGTGACTGAAAAACAACAATAACCTTGGTGTTCCAGTGGCTAAGACTCTACTCTTCCAATGCAGGGGACCCGGGTTTGATCCCTGGTCAGGGAACTAGATCCCACATGCTGCAACTAAGAGTTTGTACTGCAACCAAGACCTGGCATAGCCAAATAAATAAATGCACAAACGTTTTTTAAAAGAGATCAGAAGGAAATAAGTATTATTTTGGAATAATATTTATGAGGAGTTGTGAAGATCATTTTTATTATATTATTGATAATTACTGCTTGATTATTATGAGTCATCAATTGGTTGATTGGACCACCATGCTGTCAATTATCCCCATGGTCCTGAGCTTTTAAAAGAAGATATTTATTTATTTATTTGGCTGCACTGGATCTTAGTTGCGGCATGCAGAATCTTTAGTTGTGGCGTGCAGGATTTAGTTCCCTGACCAGGGATGGAACCCAAGCCTCCTGCATTGAAGGTATGGAGTCTTAGAGGAAGTCCTTCCTTAGAGGAAGACTCAGGGAAGTCCTCTGAGCCATTTCTTCTGCCTGTATATATTGGTTTTTATTGCTGCTATAACAATTTACCACACCTCTAGTGGCTTTGTTGTTGTTCAGTTGCTCAGTCATGTTCAGCTCTTTGTGACCCCAGGGACTATACAGCACATCAGGCTTCCCTGTCCTTCACTATCTCCAGGAGTTTGCTCAAACTCATGTCCACTGAGTTGATGATGCCATCCAACCATCTCATCCTCTGTTGCCCCCTTCTCCTCCCGCCCTCAATCTTTTTCAGCATCAAGGTCTTTTCCAATAAGTGTTTAGTGGTTTAAACAACAGAAACTTACTCTCTTAACAGCTCTGAACATTAGATGTTCAACACATGCCCCTCTGGACTAACATCAAGATATCATCAGGGCTTCCTTCCTTTATGGAGACCTTAGGGAAGAATCTGTTTCCTACCCTTTTCCCACTTTATAGGATGCCTGCATTCCTTGGCTTATGGTACCCTTCTTCCATTTTCAAAGCCAGTAATGGTGAGTTGAGGCCTCTTTACATCACATCTGTCTTACCCTCCAAAGGCACATCTCCCTGTGACTTCATGTGGAAAAGGTTTGCAGCTTTTAATAACTCACATGATTATCCTGAGCCCACCTAGATAGTCCAGAATAATCTTCCCTGGCATATAGTAATAATCTCAAGGTTGTTAACCTCAATCATATTGTTTACCAAGTGAGGTAACACATTCAAGATATTCACATGTTACAGGGATTAGGACATGGACATTTTAAAAATTACTTACTTTTATTTATTTATTCCACTGCACTGGGTCTTAGCTGTGGCACACAGAATCTTTAGCTGTGGCATGTGCATTCCAGTTCCCTGACCCAGGATTAAACCCTGAACTGGGAGCACAGAGTCACAGCAATGGACCACCAGGGAAGTCCCAGGACACAGATGTTTGTTGTTGTTGTTCTGTTGATTCTTTTTTTTTTTTTTTCTCTTTCCTTTATTTTAATTGGAGGCTAATTGCTTTACAATATTGTGGTGGTTTTTGCCATACATTCACATGAATCAGCCATGGGTGTACATGTATTCCCCATCCTGACCCTCCCTCCCCCCTCCTTCACCATCTCATCCCTCAGGGTCATCCCAGTGCACCAGCCCTGAACACCCTGTCTCATGCAGGACTGGTGATCTATTTCACATATAATAGTATACATGTTTCAGTGCTATTCTCTCAAATCATCCCACCTTCGCCTTCTCCCACAGAGTCCAAAAGTCTGTTCTTTTTATCTGTGTCTCTTTCGCTGTCTTGCATATAGGGTCATTGTTACCATCTTTCTAAATTCCATATATATGCATTACTATACTATATTGGTGTTTTTCTTTCTGACTTACTTTGCTCTGTATAATAGGCTTCAATTTCATCCACCTCATTAGAACTGATTCAAATGTATTCTTTTTAATGGCTGAGTAATACTCCATTGTGTAAATGTACCACAGCTTTCTTATCCATTCATCTGCCAATGGACATCTAGGTTGCTACAATTATTCTGCAGTTACACACTGTAGTTACATATTCTTTTATGCTTTATTATCTCCATTTTATAGTTGGAGAAACAAAGTGGTTAAATAATTTGTGCAATGTAGCTGTTAAGTGGTAAAGCTGAAATTCAAACTAAAATTTTCAGACACGAAAACCCATGCACTTCCACTATATCACTTGGCCTTCCAAATTTTCTGTGGAACTTAGCTTACCCACATAAAAATTGATACACCACCACCTTGATTCTTTCAGGGGTTTTAAGACTGACTTTTCTGGACTCTTTAAAGATATACTTGGTGTTGCTCATCTTTAAAAAAACATGTTTCTAGACAATACCTTCTCTATTTCTCCACTGAGGTGTAAAACCAGGAAAACTACTAAACACACTAAGTATTTCCCTCAGAAAGAGATCATGGATACTTCTGCCAATCAAACAGGAAGGTTGTGGACCTGAGGACTGCCCATGGGGATGTACTGATCAGATTCATGGTTCAATCAAGTGTTCTCTCTCTCTCTTTTTAAATATTTATTTGGCCACTTCCGGTCTTAATTTCAGCAGTAGAATCTTCAAATTTCGTTGTGCTATCCAGGATCTTTAGTTGCAGGATTGGGAATCTATTTCCCTGAGCAGGGATCAAACCCAGGCCCCCTGCATTAGGAGTGCAGAGTCTTAGCCACTGGACCACCAGGGAAGTCCCTAAGTCCTCTCTTTCCATCAGTGACACTCAGATACACCTGCCTCTAAGAAGCCAGTGAAGGCGGCACTGAAATACTTTTTCAGAGAGCTCTGTCAAGTCTCACCCTCACTCTTAACCTTGCAGTCACTGACCAGCAAGCTTACAGACCAGGCTCACTGCAGATGCTTCTCACCAACGTGAGAGATCTCTAATGGCTGCTGAGGCTCGGGGAGCATGTGGTCCTTCTCTGTGTGGACCCACGTGTATTGAGAGTCCTTCTCTGCCGGGTCTGAGTACTGTATGTTCTTTTTCCAACTCTGCCTTTTCCACATTTCCCGTGACCCACTGTGACACGCCAACTGTTTGACTGATCAACAGCTCTCCTCCCTGCAGAATGTTTGCATGTACTTTGGTCATCATATCTTGTTCTGCCCTCTGATATTTATTTACTCACTCTTGATTTCTGTTGATTAATTGGCCTTTGTCTTATTGCTGCTCAAACCCATGGCATTTCTTGTTGCTGCCTTGTTCTCTCATACACTCAGCCTGCTGCCATATTCAACATGAATGCTGTTTCCTTCAGAATTCTCTGTGGGTAGGCTGAGCATAGGGGCTTAAGTGGTAAAGAATCCACCTGCCAAGCAGGAGATGCAGGTTCAATCCCTGGGTTTTGGAAGATCCCCTGGAGTAGGAAATGGCCACCGACTCCAGTATTCTTGCCTGGAGAATCTTGCCTGGCTTAGAAAGGTCAGGTAACTTGTCCAAAGTCTCCTCACTAGTAGATGATAGGAAGATCCAGGATTTCAACTCCATTTTGTCAGTTTCCAAAATGTAGATTTCCACTACCCTTTCTTATGGTTGTAGGTTCATATCTTAGTTTGCAACATTTTAAGAAGTGCAGTTAGTCAGTTCACTTCAGTCGCTCAGTCGAGACCAACTCTTTGTGACCCCATGGACTACAGCACACCAGGCCTCTGTGTCCATCTCCAACTCCCGTAGTCTACCCAAGCTCATGTCCATTGAGTCAGTGATGCCATCCAACCACCTCATCCTCTGTTGTTCCCTTCTCCTCCTGCCTTCAACCTTGCCCAGCATCAGGGTCTTTTCAAATGACTTGGTTTTTTGCATCAGATGGGCAAAATATTGGAGTTTCAGCTTCAGCATCAGTCCTTCCAATGAACACCAAGGACTAATTTCCTTTAGGATGGACTGGTTGAATCTCCTTGCAGTCCAAGGGTCTTCTCCAACACCACAATTCAAAAGCATCAATTCTTAGGCACTCAGCTTTCTTTATAGTCTGACTCTCACATCCATACATGACCACTGGAAAAACCATAGCTTTGACTAGATGGACTTTTGTTGGCAAAGTAATGTCTCTGCTTTTTAATAAGCTATCTAG
>NW_011495033.1:13049263-13052558 GCF_000754665.1 Bison bison bison | reverse complement strand
AACTCCCAGAGTTTACTCAAACTCATGTCCATCGAGTCGGTGATGCCATTGAACCATTTCATCCTCTGTCGTCCCTCCTGCCTTCAATCTTTCCTAGCATGAGGGTCTTTTACAATGAGTCACTTCTTCGCATCGGGTGGCCAAAATATTGGCGTTTCTGCTTCAGCATCCATCCTTCCAGTGAATATTCAGGACTGATTTCCTTTAGGATGGACTGGTTGGATCTCCTTGCAGTCCAGGGGACTTTCAAGAGTCTTCTCCAACACCACAGTTGAAAAGCATCAATTCTTTATAGTCCAACTCTCACATCCACACCTGACTACTGGAAAAAACGGTAGCTTTGACTAGACGGACCTTTGTTGGCAAAGTAATGTCTCTGTTTTTTAATATGTTGTCTAGGTTGGTCATAACTTTTCTTCCAAGGAGCAAGCGTCTTAATTTCATGGCTGCAGTCACCATCTGCAGTGATTTTGGAGCCCCCCAAAATAAAGTCTGTCACTGTTTCCATTGTTTCCCCATCTATTTGCCATAATGTGATGGGACCGGACGTCATGATCTTAGTTTTCTGAATGCTGAGTTTTGAGCCAACTTTTTCACTCTCCTCTTTCACTTTCATTAAAAGGTTCTTTAGTTCTTCTCTTTCTGCCATAAGGGTGGTATCACCTGCATATCTGCTGCTGCTGCTGCTGCTAAGTTGCTTCAGTCCTGTCCAACTCTGTGCGACCCCATAGACGGAAGCCCACTGAGCTCCCCCATCCTTGGGATTCTCCAGGCAAGAACGCTGGAGTGGGTTGCCATTTCCTTCTCCAATGCATGAAAGTGAAAAGTGAAAGTGAAGTCGCTCAGTCGTGTCCGACTCTTAGCGATCCCGTGGACTGCAGCCCACCAGGCTCCTCCGTCCATGGGATTTTCCAGGCAAGAGTACTGGAGTGGGATGCCATTGCCTTCTCCTCTTCATATTGAGGTTATTGATATTTCTCCCGGCAATCTGGATTCCAGCTTGTGCTTCATCTGGTCCAGCATTTCTCATGATGTACTCTGCATGTAAGTTAAATAAGCAGGGTAACAATATACAGCCTTGACATACTCTTTCTCAATTTGGAACCAGTCTGTTGTTCCATGTCCGGTTCTAACTGTTGCTTCCTGACCTGCATACAGATTTCTCAGGAGGCAGGTCAGGTGGTCTGGTATTCCCATCTCTTGAAGAATTTTCCACAGTTTGTTGTGATTCACACAGTCAAAGTCTTTGGCATAGTCAATAAAGCAAAAGTAGATGTTTTTCTGGAACTTTCTTGCTTTTTTGATGATCCAACCGATGTTGGCAGTTTAATCTCTGGTCCCTCTGCCTTCTCTGAATCCAGCTTGAACATCTGGAAATTCATGGTTCACATATGGTTGAAGCTTGGCTTGGATAATTTTGAGCATTACTTTTAGGAAAGAGAATATCAACTAGGGACTTCCCCAGTAAAGAATTGGCCTACAATTCAGGAAATAAAGAGTTTGATCCCTGGGTCAGGAAGATCCCCTGGAAAAGGGAATGGCTGGCTACCCACTCCAGTATATTTGCCTGGAGAATTTCATGGACAGAGGAGCCTGGCGGGCTACTGTCCATGGGGTCACAAAGAGTTGGACCCGACTGAGTATGCACATACATAATATCAAATAGTCAGGTAAGCAGCAAGAAATACCATAGGGAAAAAAACAAATGGGAATTTTGATTACCCTCTGCTGATAAGATAAAATGGAACAAAGGTGGCTGAGTAGGGTAGCATCCTAGAGAGACCCAGATAGAGTGCCTGGTCCCCTCGCTGTCCTAGAGGGGTGCCAAGGTATGGAATCAGTATGGATAAGAAAACAAGGTGAGCCAATGAATAAGTAGAAGCAAAGGGGAAAGAAAGGACTATAGCCTGGAGGAATTCCCAGCATGGAAGCAAATACCAGTGGACTTTGTTACAAGGCTCCCATGTCAGCTTGCATGGATTTGCCAAGTACAATAACACAGTCTGAAAGGGAACAACAGACTGGAACAGAGACAGTGTATGGTGGCTTGTGCAGCAAAGAAATGATCTTGAGATCTGAAGCAACTGGCTTGCTTGGTTCTTTCTATCAAGAATCTCCCACCTCTTAGAAGGTGATGGTAACTGAAGGATTGGGGAATTGTTGATCTGGGACAGGTCAGGAGGTTGTTAGCCATGTGTGTAAATTCTCACTTGAGGCAGTGGGAAATGCCAATATCATCGAAGCTAGCAGAACTGGGAAATAGTCAAGGAATCAAAATACTGGAAGCTAGGAGAGTCTGGAGGGAAGATGCGAGTGAGGGATGTCGTCCAACGATCCCAGAAAGGGAGGCTGGGTAGAACAGTGGAAAGACTATAGCATTCTTGTCTAGAATAGCTAAGCCCTGTTCTTTTCTAGAACAGTTCTTTCCTAATCCATTGAGACTGTAAAGGCCCTATGAACAGCGTGTGGTTGCTCATCTCCATATTAATTTTCTACCAAATCCACTTGCCCTTATGGTTTCCATTTCTATCCCATTGAACTGTGCCTAGACTCTGCTGCTCAGCATGTTTCTTTGGCCAGGTACTTCATTAAGATAATCTTCTTGGTCCTCTATTCCAGCTTTGATCCTTGACCAGATTTGCTATGACTCCATGCTCTGCAGCCTGTCTTATCCTGTCAACCTGGTTAACTCATCCCAGAACACCCCCCTGAAGCCTTCTTAGAGTTGGGCCCGCAGTGATGTTCCTTCCATTCCACCTGGGAACCTGTAGAGTGTTGCCATACCACTGACCATGCCCTGCTAAATATCGAGATGTTCAGGGACTTCCCTGGTGATCCAGTGGCTAAGACTCCACAGTCCCAATAGAGGGGGCCCAGTTTTGAGCCCAGTCAGGGAACTAGATCCCATATGCTGCAGCTAAACCTAGATAGCATATTAAAAAGCAGAGGCATTACTTTGCCAACAAAGGTCCATCTAGTCAAGGCTATGGTTTTTCCAGTGGTCATGTATGGATGTGAGAGTTGGACTGTGAAAAAAGCTGAGTGCTGAAGAATTGATGCTTTTGAACTGTGGTGTTGGAGAAGACTCTTGAGAGTCCCTTGGACTGCAAGGAGATCCAACCAATCCATTCTAAAGGAGATCAGTCCTGGGTGTTCTTTGGAAGGACTGATGCTAAACCTGAAACTCCAATACTTTGGCCACCTCATGCGAAGAGTTGACTCATTGGAAAAGACTCTGATGCTGGGAGGGACTGGGGCAGGAGGAGAAGGGGACGACAGAGGATGAGATGGCTGG
>NW_011495033.1:13025702-13049163 GCF_000754665.1 Bison bison bison | reverse complement strand
GACAGGTGATGGACAGGGAGGCCTGGCGTGCTGCGATTCATGGGGTCGCAAAGAGTCAGACATGACTGAGCTACTGAACTGAACTGAAGAGTTTCTATGCCATGATTTTTTTTTAAAAAATCCCACATGCCGCAACAAAGATCCCATGTGCTGCCACTAAGACCTGGTACAGCCAAATAAATAAATTAATACTAAAAAAAGAATCATGATATTCGGTTGGGGGAAATGTTTCCATTATGGCAAAGGAATCCATAGATCTTTTAGGAAAATAGGAATAGCTAGGTTTTCCAAAATGACAAGTAATACAAGAAAACCCATTTACCCCACCACTAACCTTGAACATCCTTTATAATTACATTTCCTGAACAAAACAAGGAAAATTTTTCTGTCATTCACTTTATTCACAGATACCATGTATAGGAAAATACATGAATCTTAAGTGTACAGCTGGATGGATTTTTGCAAAGTGAACACACTGGTTTAATCAGTACCCAGATTAAGAAACAAAATGTTATCAGCATCCAGTCCTCTCATATCCCCACCTGATTAGCACTCCCCATATGGTAACCACTTTTCTGACTTCTAACAACATTGATCAGTTTTTTCTGTTTTAGAATTTCATATAAGTGGAATATATGTTATGTGTTCTTTTGTATGTGGCTTTTTCGAGTCAACATTGTATCTGGAAGATTCATCCATGTTGTTGTGCATAGCAGTAGCCTGCTCTTTTTCATTATTATATAGTGTATTATATGAACATACTACTATTTGTTCATCCTACTGCTGTTGGACATTGGGATTATTTCCAGTTTTTAGCTATTATGAATAGTCCTGCTATGAGCATTTTTGTACATATCTTTTGATACACATATGTATGCATATCTGTTATGAATATTATCTAGGAGTAGAACACAATATTGTACATGTGTTCGATTTTAGTAGATATTGCTAAACATTTGTTGTAACCAAGGATTTTTTAAAAAATCCCTCCTAAATCCTTGGGAGCCAGAAGGAAAGGGATGCAGAAGTAAGCAGATAGAAATTTGGCTGGTAGGGACTTCTGTGGCCCAGGGGCTAAGACCCCAAGCTCCCAATGCAGGGGGTCCAGGTTCAGTCCATGATGAGGGAACTAGATCCTACATATAGCAACTAAAGAACCCACATGCCACAGCAAGGATCTAAGATCCCACATGTGACAGCTAAGAGCCGGTGCAGCCAAATAAATAAAATAAATACGTACATAAATATTATTAAAAAAAAGAAAAAATTGACTGCAGCGCCAGCAAGTGCAAGTTAAAAGCAACTCTTCCCTCTCCTTTGTCATTTTTCTTTTGGTCAGGTAGTTTTCTTTCCAAAGGCACAGAGCTTGGAAAATAGATGCCATCCAGGTGCAGTTGGAAGGTGGAATCCTGCAATACCAGGGCTTAGTATGAAGATTCTCAGCTAAGTCAATATAGGATACCAAGCCAGAGGAATTAGAACAACTGAAAACTGGGCAAGAGGTCAAAGTCCAAGCAGCCTGAAGGAGAAAGTAGAGTCCTGTGAAGAAGGGTTGACACAATAGAAGAGGGACATGCCGGCATAGGTTGGTGTGTAGGGTCAAGAATCCAGGATGAGAAGAGAAAGAATAAGCAGGGGAAGAGTGAACGGCAATAGGTGTGCGTGTACACCAGCCTGGGGTTGAATGAGAATGGTCAATTGAGTTTAAAGAAGTGAAAAAGACAAAACAAGACAAAATAATCTCATCCTACTGAAAACCAAAGCTGAGTAAGCCTTGTCTGGAAATGTCTTGTGAGGATAATTGCAAACTTCTGGGAACTTGAATGGAGAATTGTGGGGGTGGGATGAGTATGGAGTTTTCTGTCAGAGATGTAATGTTTGTGTAACACACGTCTCTCCCAGCCACTCCAGTTTGATGGTACAACTGGATAATATGGAGAGAAGCAGCCTCCACGGGGAGATTGCTGGAATCTCAAGTCCCCTCTGTATCTCTCAAGGATACATGGGGGGAGGGGATGTCTCACACGGATTTCTGAGTGGCCATTCACTGACTCATATCACTAACCATAGCCGGCATGCAGCAGCTTCTCTGCTAAAGCAGAGAGAGATGCCTTCCTCCCACCTGGTTCCATAATTAAGCCACAGAAAAGGGTGATCTCGGGGCCCTGATTCTTTGGGTGCCTTTAATGGTACAGCACTTTCATTTGACTTTGTTTTTCACTTGAACAAAAAACTGAGATGGCAATGTGAGTGACTTCACAATGTGCCATACTCAAAAATCATCTCTCCTTATTGACCTCCCCAACCCAGTCCTGCAATTCCTAATATTATATAATAATGCTAATATACGTGTAATAATATTAATATATAATCATTCCTGATAACACTATTGTAAGTTACTATTAAGTTACTGTTACTATTGTAACCTGAAGCAAGTTACTCAGCCTCTCTAATATTTAACTTTCTCGTAGGTAATATAGCAAGAAAAAGACCCACCTTTCAGAGTTACTGTGAGAATTACATGAGATGATATGTAAAGAGCTCAGGGAAGGGGATACTTCCACAGTGTCTTTCTTATCACCCCTTGGTGTTCCCCTGCCCCCACGAGAGGAGTGACCAATCTGGTGGATTAGATTCCTAACCAGGCCATTTTCCCCAGCACTGAAGGTCATGCATGATGTGTTGGATCATGCATGTGGGTATGGTGCCCTCCGGGTTCTTCTCCCTCTGCCCTCATGGGACTGAGTGACACTCCAACCCAAGCGTGCTCTCAGGCTCAGAGAGAGAAGTCAGCTAGTCTGTAGTTAAACTGTGCAGCCTGGCTTAGCCAGTGTCCGTTTTGATTAGGCAGGATCCTAGCTGTCCTGGTGGTCACATAGTTTTAATTTTGCCTATGAAAAAGGCCCTGTAAGCATCCAGTTCTAGGCATGTGACCTCAGATTACCTTATCAGACTGTGCAAGCTTAGCTAAAATTCAGGTGTCGTTCATCTTTTGCCACTGTCTCCTGTGGATAGTTCTCTCTCCAGACCAAAAACGTAGGGGCGGGCATGGCTGCGGTCTAAGGTAGGATTCTGGTATTCTTAAGCCTCTTTAAGAATACCAGAACCCTACTTTGACTCTGGTGTTCTTAACCAATGGGACTTGAAACCAACCATAACCTTTAACAGTATTAATATTAGTAGTGTTTTGGTTATCTGTGACTGCTTACTAAACCACTCCAAAATGTAGTGGCTTAAAACAAGTCTTTTTTTATTTTTTAATTTCTCATAATTATGTGAGTTGACTGGTTGGGGCTCTGCTGGTCAGTTCTGCTAGTCTCATTTGGGTCTCTCACATGCTGTAGTCAGATGGCAGCTAGGGCTGAAACCTCCAGGATGGCTTCACTCCTGGGTCTGACACCTTGTCAGGGATGTCTGGAAGGCCAGACCCAACAATGGATGTTGGTAAGGCAAGACCTCACTTTCTCACCAGGTAAACCCAGGGCTTCTCCGTTTCCATGTGGACTTATCAAACTGTGCTCAGGGCTTCTGAAAGATGGAAAGTAGAAGCTACCAGACATTCTTAGAGCTTAGAGCTGACTCACTGGGAAAGACCCTGATGCTGGGAAAGATTGAGGGCAGGAGGAGAAGGGAGAGACAGAAAATGAGATGGTTGGAAGGCATCAGCGACTCAATGGACGTGAGTTTGAGCAAATTCCAGGAGATAGTGTAGGACAGGGAAGCCTGGCGTGCTGCAATCCATGGAATCACAAAGAGTCAGACACGACTTAGCGACTGAACAACAAAGGCTTGGAACAGACACAGTGTCACGTCTGCCATTACTATTCTTTAAAATAAGTCACAGGGACTTCCCGGGTGTTCCAGTGGTTAAGACTTCGCTTTCCAATGCAGGGGGTGCAGGTTCAACCTCTGGTCAGGAAGCTAAGATCCCACATGCCTCGAGGCCCAAAAAACAAAATATAAAACAGAAGCAATGCTGTAACAGCGAATTCAATAAGACTTTAAATATGGTCCACACATTAAAAGAAAAAAATTCCCCTGATTCAAGGGGAAGGACTAAATAAGAGTACAAACATTAGTAAGTATGGTTGATTGGGGGTCATCAATATAACTGACTTTCATAAGAAATATTAGTATCAATTTCATTTGCAGTCTCTGAATTCAGTGAATGTACACCAGGATTTACCTCTGTTTTGATTCAGGGTAAGTTTTTTCTATATGTGGTAACTCTCCACAAAGTGTTTCCTGAGAGATGGGGGTCCTGGTGTATGTATGCACACTAAGTCACTTCAGTTGTGTCCGACTCTTCCCAACCCTTTAGACTGTATCCCTCCAGGCTTCTCTGTCCATGGGATTCTCCAGGCAAGAATACTGGAGTGGGCTGCCATGCCAGCCTCCAGGGGACTTCCACACCCAGGGATCGATCCCACATCTGTTGTGTTTCATGCACTGGCACGCGGGTTCTTTACCACTAGCACCACTTGGGATACCCTATAGGACCGGTGATATACCCCAACATATCCAGTCACTATCCTTTGTACATGGTTTAATTTACAGTCATGCAAATGAAGCCTCTGTTGACCCACCGTCTCCAATTTGACCTCATAGGGTTGTGTAAAGGATTAAATAATATCACTTATGTCAATTGCTTGACACTGTGTGTCAGTGAGAACTCAATGATGGTGATTATTATTTTATTATTACCAGGCTCTCTAATATATTGGGCTGGCCTTGGTAACAAAAAGTAATGAGATGACTTTGAGAAGTCACAATTTGCCCAGGCATCTGAGTGATGAATACCCAAGAAATCAGGTAACGTCGTTAACCTGAGAAAATGGGGACAGAACAGGTTATCAGCTGCCCACATGGAAGATGAAAAGAGAATCCCCAAGTGCAGGAAGTGCCAGAAAAACAGCAACAACAAGAAAAAATAGAAATTGTCTGAGGCCAAATGAATAGGAGGAAGAAATTTAGAGGAGAGATATCAGAACAAAAGGAAGAATCATATATAAACCACATTTGTTTCTTAGTCGGCAATAGGCCCCTAACAGGCAATGAGAGTGAAAAGTGAAAGTCGCTCAGTCTTGTCTGACTCTTTGTGACCTCATGGACTATATAGTCCATGAAATTCTCGAGGCCCGAATACTGGAGTGAGTAGCCTTTTCCTTCTCCAGGGGATCTTCCCAACCCAGGGATCAAATCCAGGTCTCCCACATTGCAGGCAGATTCTTTACCAGCTGAATCACACAGGAAGCCCAAGAATACTGGAGTGTGTAGCCTTTTGCTTCTCCAGGGGATCTTCCCAGCCCAGGAATCGAACCAAGGTCTGCCCACATTGCAGGCAGACTCTACCAACTGAGCTATCATAAGGACAAGCTAATAGAGATTGCCTGGAGAGGGGAATGAGATGAGGAGCTGCCAGGAAGCAGCTTGCAAGAAAGACAGAGCCAGGTACCGATTAGACCGAGAGACCAGTGGGACCCACGTTCCCTTTGGAGTGATATCAACCTTTCAACACAACCAATTACGGAGAACCCAGACAGTGAAAGGCAAAGGGAAAAAACAGCCCTTGGAAGGTAAGAAATCAGTTTGTCCAGAGTGAGGAACCTGAGCCAATCAAAACAGCTTTGGTCTCATCATGATTACAGTGTTAGCATTTAGCCAGTTTATAACTCACTATCTAGAAATTTCCTTTTCCCACATTTGTTACTCTAGTTTTCCTCTTAGTTCTCCTAGAAAAACAAAAACAAGAGCTAATAATCCATTTGAGAACAAAGAGATTAAATAAGATTTAAGTAAAGCCATAGGGGTAAAAAGCATTTTATAGACTTATAAGTACACTACAAATGTGAAATGCTATTATTTTTAAGGGAAGTAGATTCAAGTGTCACTCAGAGAGGGAGTGTGTTAGAGCCCCATGACTGAGGTGAGCAGTTCTAAAGCTGAAGACAGTGGGGAGTTGTAAAAACCACAGAGAGACCGTAGTAAAACCTTGGCTAATTATAGACCTTCTGAGCCCCACTCCAATACTCACCCCCCAAACTCACCTCTGTCCCTCCTCTCAACAGCTTTGAGAGAGAAAGTGCTTGGTATTATTTACATTCAACTAAGTTTGTGACTGAAGTTGCAAGGAAAAAGACAGTGAGTACTTAACCACTGTATTAAGTTAATAAACAATATCTAGATACAGGTAATTCAGAAAGAAGTGCTGAGAGTAAATAATCATCATCATCGTCACTCCTAGTTTCATTTGTACCAGAGAAAGAAGAATTTTTGAACAGAGGGGAGCAAAATTTATGGAGAAATACTTCAGTAGTGGGCTGAAAGGAGGGAAGTCATAGCGATAGTTTAGATAGGAGGGTCTTGTAGGGGTTTTGGTGCTAAGTTAGCCTGAAACTACAAAGCCATAGAAATGAATCAGAAAAGATGTTTGACTTTTTCTATAAGATTCAATATAAATTTCACATATTCTTTAATTTGGCAAGTATTTGTTGAGTACTTATACATATGGTACTATCTGCCCTCATGGAACTTATATTCTGGAGGGTGAGGCAGAAAATGAAATAATACATAAACACGTATTTAAATAAATTTTCAGGGAATGATAAATTCTATGAAGATAATTAATTTGGAAGAGGGGATGGAGAATAATTGTGTACTCACAGTGTATTTGTTTCCTCTACACTTAGCACAGGAAGGCACATTCTGCTTTCATACTCCCTCCCTTGTTTGCATGTGTGACGCACGCCATTGCCTGATTTTATTTACTTACTTAATTTTGGCTGCACTGGGTCTTCCTTGCTTGGGCCTCTCATTGAGGTGACTTCTCTCTTGCAGAGCCTCAGGCTCTAGGGTGCTCAGGCTTCAGGAGTTGTAACCTCAGGCTTAGTGGCCCTGCAGCATGTGGGATCTTCTCTGACCAGGGATCAAACCGTGCCCCCTTCATTGACAGGTGGATTCTTAACCACTGGACTGCCAGGGAAGTCCCATTGCCTGACTCAAAATACTACTTTTATTATGACACTTTTCTACTCTAAAACCTTCAGTGACTTCCTACTGCCTTTTTTAAAAAGCAAAGTTTAAAATAGTGTATCTATCTATAGCTGAATCTTCTTTATTGATTAATATTATTTATTCTCCTAGATCTTACTAAAGACATGTGGTATCCTTTTAATGTTATTATTAACCTCAACAACCTTACAGGAAAGAAGGTAATAAATAGTCAACTCCATTTATGACACTCCAAATCTTTGAACTATGGAATCACTAAATGCCAGCGTATGAATGGCCTTGGAGTCAGTTGAGATCAACTCCTTTTTTTTCACAGGTGAGGAAACAAGCAAATAAATTGCTCATACATGGATGCCCAGCCAAGTAAGGCCCTGTTAAAACTAGAATTCAGTCCTTCTTTTTATTTTATTTCTTTTTGGTTATGTCGGCTCTTCATTGCAACATACAGGCAACAAGGGATTGAACCCATGTCCCCTGCTTTAGAAAGCAGATTCTTTACCAGGAAAGTCCTGAACCTACCTCTTCTGATTCCCACTTTCCTTTCCATTACACTATGTCATACATATTTATACATACATTTCTACATGGTTTAATCAGAGTACATATGCTATGTTGTGTCTCTTCTGTTTATATGGGCTTCCCTTGTGGCTCAGATGGTAAAGAATCTGCCTGCAATATGGGAGACCTGGGTTTTTACTCTATGTCCACATTTTCATGTATGGTCATTAAGCTAGGTTCTTGTCATCTGGGATAGCTATATGGCATTCTATCATATCCATATAGGCTATGGTCCTTTAAGAATCATTTTGAGTTGCCCCCCACAAAAGAAAACTAGCCTACTTTGTCTAAACTATTTTTAATAATATAATATCTGTAGCTGCTTCACAAATTAAGTTTTTAAAAAATCATGTATTCTTAATCTGATTTACTTATTTTTTTTTCCTAAAAGTGGGAATGCTCATTTTGTGTTTTTTCTAAGTGCCGTTTGTATTTGTTTTTTACAGTATATAAAAAGGTCAAAGTGTAAATATATACGAAGTACGAAATTGTTTTGCATTGAAAAGTATCAAACTTATTTACTAAGGATTCAAAATGTGTACATATTTACATTCCTGATTATTCTCTGTAATTCATCTCTTTGATCATGGCTATTCTGCCTTTGAATATACAAAAAAGGGTTTAGGAACATATAATCCTTCTCCACCTTCCATCTAGAAAAGACAAGGAAAGAGTCTTACAAAGGTGAATACCTCCAAAGTTCAGTCAGTACTTCTCAAAATGTCTCAAGACTTATGTCTTTGGGAAAATTAAGCCCAGACTGATAAGCTAATGACCATTTTGTGGTGTTACAGTATCTTGTGTTTCTTGAAAATCATTACTGTAAGAAAAAACAAATTCAAAAAATTTCTAGTCTGTATTTAAATTAGGTATTGAATGGACTGCTTTCATCCAGAGAAAACTTTAAAGAGCAACACACACACTCATAAATTGAGTTTTTTAATCATTGTTATTTTTATAGTTCCTTCATTTCAATATTTGGAAATCACTAGTCACAGATGCTGCATAGTTGGACACAACTGAGTGATTAACACTTTATACTCATAATGCTATGGAGTAGGTAACTAGGAGTAGGTAAGAGCTGAAGACTAGAAAGAACTTCTCATGGGTAGCATTGCTTGCTCAATTGTCTTGTTGTTGTTGTTGGGGGTTTTGTTTTGTTTTGTTTTTAATTTTTGGCTGCGCTGGGTCTTCCTTGTAGCGTGCAGGCTTTCTCTAGTTGAAGTACACAGGCTTCCCTATTTCCGGCACGTGGGCTTAGTTGCCCTGCATGTGAGATCTTAGTTTTCCTGACCAGGGATCAGACCCGAGTCCCCTGCAATGAAAGGCAGATTCTTAACCACTGGATCACCAGGGAAGTCTCCCAAATTGTTAATAATAACTATCATTCATTGAGCCCTTGCACTAACTGACATTGTGCTAAACATTATGACTATATTATATCAAAAGCTATGGTTTTTCCAGTTCAGTTCAGTTCAGTCGCTCAGTCATGTCCGACTCTCTGCGACCCCATGAATCTCAGCACGCCAGGCCTCCCTGTCCATCACCAACTCCCGGAGTTCACTCAGACTCATGTCCATCGAGTCAGTGATGCCATCCAGCCATCTCATCCTCTGTCGTCCCCTTCTCCTCCTGCCCCCAATCCCTCCCAGCATCAGAGTCTTTTCCAATGAGTAGTCATGTATGAATGTGAGAGTTGGACCATAAAGAAGGCTGAGCGCCAAAGAACTGATGCTTTCAAACTGTGGTGCTGGAGAAGATTCTTGGGAGTCCCTTGAACTGCAATGAGATGAAACCAGTGAGTCCTAAAGGAAATCAGTCCTGAATATTGGTTGGAAGGGCTGATGCTGAAGCTGAAGCTCCAACACGTTGGCCACCTGATTCGAAGAGCCGCCTCTTTGGAAAAGACCCTGAGGATGGGAAAGATTGAAGGCAGGAGGAGAAGGGGATGATAGAGGAGGCGATGGTTAGATGGCATCACAGACTCAATGGACATGAATTTGAGCAAACTCCAGGGATAGTGAAGGACATGGAAGCCTGGTGTGGTGCAGTCCATGGGGTTGCAAAGAGTCAGACAGGACTGAGCGACTGAATAGCAACATTTCTGTGTAACATATTATGCTGAAACTTAGCAGTTTAAAACAACAAATAGGGCTTCCCTGGTGGTCCAGTGGTTAAGAGTCCACCTTGCAATGCTGGGGACACTGGTTCAGTCCCTGGACTGGGAAGATCCCACATGCCTCAAGGCAACTAAGCCTGTGCGACACGACCACTGAGCTGGTAATTAGGGAGAGAATAGGCATCTTTTCTGAAAAGCAATATTTAAATGGTAGTGTATTTAAGTTACCTATTTGGGCAAACCAAAGTATCCTAAAACTTTAGGTAACTAATAGAGATGTTGCTACCTGAAAGTGAGATTCAGCCATAACAAAATCCTTAGATCCATAAGTAATTTTGGAACAGACAATACACTTTGGGGAGAGTGTTAGTGAAAGACTACGTTACCTTGAAGAGATTGTAAATATAAGCATAGCAATTTTTGATATGCTGCAGGTGAAGGCTTGCAAAAAATTAGGTAATGTTATTGGAAACTGGAGGGAAGGAAATCCTTAATATATAGTACAAAAAGTTAAATAACACTGTTGCCCACAGTAACCAAAATGCAGGAAATGTGACTAATGAACTGGGTGGTCTAGCTAGGGAGATCTCCAAGCAAAGGTTACCTTTTGTTGCTTATAGTAAATGTGAGAGCAGAGAGGTAAACTAAAGGACAAAGTGTTAACAGTTTAAACAAAAGGCAAACAGAATTTAATGGTTTTGAGAATTCTCAGCCTCTCTAAACAGTGTGCGTTCAGTCACTAAGTTGTGTCCAACTCTTTGCAACCCTATAAACTGTAGCACGTCAGGCTTCCCTGTCTTTCACTATCTTTCAGAGTTTGCTCAAACTCATGTCCATTGTGGTCATCGTTGGTGATACTATCTAACCATCTCATCCTCTGCCGCCCTCTTCTCATTTTGCCTTCAATCTTTCCCAGTATCAGGGTATTTTCCAATGAGTTGGCTCTTCTCATCAAGTGGTCAAAGTACTGGAACTTCAGCTTCAGCATCAGTCCTTCCAAGAAATATTCAGGACTGATTCCTTTTAGAATTGACTGGTTTGGTCTCTTTGCAGTCCAAAGGACTGTCAAGAGTCTTCTCCATCACCACAGTATGAAAACATCAATTCTACAGCGCTTCGCCTTCTTTATGGCCCAACTCTCACATCCATACATGACTACTGGAAAAACCATAGCTTTGACTATATGGACCTTTGTCAGCAAAGTGGTGTCTTTGCTTTTTAATATGCTGTCTAGGTTTGCCATAGTTTTCCTTCCAAGGAGCAAGCATCTTTTAATTTCATATGGTAAACAATGCTAAAATTAAGATGTACCTTCTGAGCTACAAATCCAGGGCTCTGTTAGTATATGGTCTTAAGACGAAGCAAAGAGTGTGATTGTAAAATCTTTACCTAAAGTCTCAGAAAGATTGAAGGTTGTACATCAGAATACTGTTTGGTCCTCTAAGAAGATTAAAGGTGTTTCACACAGTCTGTCCGTAAAATGATTAAGGACCTAGGAAGTATAAGGGCATTGCCTGTCAGTCATCTCATCAGAAGCCCAAGGTAGAGAATAACTTATCTGAAAGATATTTGTAGGTGTGACTTTCATCTAATGGAGTGGGCCCCAATAACATTCATGTAAGACTCATAGCATTTAAAAAATAAATACTTATGCAGAAACATTGCCACCTTGGACTGAAAGGGGTATAGAAAGCAAAGCGAGAAGAACCCTTTGGACCCTCAAGTTCCACTGGCAAGAAGTAGGCTGAGACAGTAAGCATGGGCTATCTTTCATTATAAAAGGGCGTGTCGGGGGATGACTCAGGGGTCAGAACCAAGACTCCAGAACATGGATCTGAGAGCCAGGGAGAATTACTCCCAGGTTTTGAGACTTAATTAAGGTTTGTTCAACATTTGTTCAGCTGGATTTCAGAACTATAATGGGCCAGTGACTCCTCTGTGCCTGCCATTTTCCCTCTCTTTGAATAGGATTGTCGGTAACGGTTACCCTGTTACACCTGACTCACCATTGTGTGTTGGGTGTATGGAGGAGCACATAAGTTGTCATTTAGTTTCACAGGGGGAGAGGAACTATATTCAAGTAGCTATATTTAAGGAACTACACTCAAGGAGCCTCAAGGAGTGATGAGGAGATGTTGGATTTCAAGCTGAAACTGTGATGAGATGAGACTTTTGATGACTTGGGGAGGAAGTGAGTATACGTTGCATGTGGGAGGAACATGAATCACGGGACCAGAGGATGGACTGTGGTAGCCAGCCTCCAAGGTAGTTCTCAATTATCCTTGCCTCCTGGTATTCACACTTGTGTAGCCCCTCCCCCAAACACACACACACTCTATCACAGTTGGTCTGTGTGAGCAACCTCATGTGCCAGAAATGATGTATGTTACTTCTGAGATTAGGTTATTAAAAAGACTTCAGCTTCCATCCCGGTCTCTCTCTCTCTCCATCTCCATCTCCATCTCTTGGATAACTCCCTGTTGGAGAAGCAAGCTGCCACGTTGTATATAGCTCTAAGGAGAAGGCCACCTGGAAGAATACTCAAGCCTCTGGCCAATGGCCAGCTAGAAGCTATGTCCTGCCAACAACCATGTGAGTCAACTAGGAAATCAATCCTCCAGCCATATGCTAGCCTTGAGATGACTGTAGCTCCAGCCAATATCTTGACTGCAACCTCATGAGAGACCATGAGCCAGAACCACCTGGTTAAGTCACTCTCAGATTATTAAACTTTGGGAACTGGGTAAGATAGTGAAATGCCTGTTGTTTTAAGCTGTGAAGTTTCAAGGTAATTTATTATGCAACAATGGATAACCAACACACCAGCCCAAGAGCCAGGACTTGCCAGCAGAAACTGAGACCACCAAGGGAGGGGCTGTCTGTCTGCAGTTGGAGTCACAAAAAAAGATGCAGCCAGTACTGGAGACACTGCCTGAAGCACAAGGAGAAGGAAAGACCTACTCTCTCCACGGCCCCTACGTCTCACCTCTGCCTCCATTGGCCAAACCAAACCACAAGGAAATCGATAAGGGAGCCTGAAAAGTGTCATTTGCAAGCAGCAACCTCTTGCAATACAGAACAGGGCAGAGGAAGAAAAGGAAATTAATCTGAATACAAATAGGCAAATTTCCAGCACAACCAAGGACCTTTTTCACATGGAATTCCCAATACACTCTTCAGAAGCATGACCTCAAACTCCAGTTTGGAAAATAATGGCCTAAATGGGTCTTCCCCAAATCTCTGTAAGCTCAAATCTTAGACATCAATTATTATCCACATTATTTTATTTACTTATTTTTGGCTACACTAGGTCTTCATTGCTGCGTGAGGGATTTCTCTAGTTATGGCAAGCAGGTGTTAATCTCTAGTTGCAGTGGTTGGGGTTA
Source organism: Bison bison bison (assembly GCF_000754665.1). Taxonomy (NCBI): domain Eukaryota; kingdom Metazoa; phylum Chordata; class Mammalia; order Artiodactyla; family Bovidae; genus Bison; species Bison bison. The sequence continues at coordinate 13,036,089 of NW_011495033.1, read as the reverse complement.
TTGTGGTGGTTTCTCTTGTTGCAGAGCACAGGCTCTAGGGCATAGGCTTCAGTAGTTGTGGCTTAGCTGGGGTTTAGTTTCTTTCTTTTTTTTATATATATATTTTTTTTAATTTTATTTTATTTTTAAACTTTACAATATTGTGTTCATTTTGCCAAATATCGAAATGAATCCACCACAGGTATACATGTGTTCCCCATCCTGGGGTTTAGTTTCTTCTCCTCATGTGGAATCTTCCAGGACCAGGGATCAAACCTGTGTCCCTTGCCTTGGCAGGTGGATTCTTAACCATTGAACCACCAGGTAAGCCCTTATCCACTTAAATGCAAAGTCTTTCTCTGCTAACCTTTGGTTCCTTATTACCTGGGGTAGCTTCATCTTCTTTCAATTCTACAACATTTAACCTATACTCATTTTAGGTATTTTCAAACACAACTTACAGTTATTTAGTGCATGTCTTATTGTCTGAGATTAATAAGCTTCTTGAGGATCAGATCTGTTTCTAATATATTTTTGCATCTTGCCCCAACATCATAACACGTCGTAGTACAGAACCTTGCTCATAGTAGATATCAGTAGGTATTAAGTGAATGAATGAGTGAAGGTCAAAGTCAGTGGTAGAAATGGTATAAAACTGTTACCTTCTTCTATATTACTATCAGTATTAAATCCCTCTTGGTTCTTAGAACCAAGAGATTCTAGAATAATCTTCTATTTTCTTGGCTGGTTACATCCTTTGAACTCCTTTGAACCCTTTCTTGGGTGAAGAGTACAATAACATTGCAAACCGGTTTGTATCTTGCCAGGAATAATTATCCTGTGAGACCAAAGTCCTGCCTGGAACCTTTTAACAGGAGGAGCAGGTTCAGTAAACTGCACTTGTTTCCTGTCTCAACTTTGAGAAAAATCATCTACTTAGTAAGAAAAGAATGCTCAGCATTTTGCAAAAGTGATTTCCTCTACTTCCCTGTCTTCCTTGCCGATGCCTTAATAGAGGGAATAAATGTGAAACAGAAAGCATGTTTTCAGATAAACTCTTTTTAATTAGTTCAGGCCTCTTCACTTCCTGCCTGGATCACCACCATGCCCCCCACAAGTCTCTTGGCATCTTCTTTCTAAAAACAAATCTAGCTCGGCACTCTCATGTTTAAAGTTTTCAATCATTATTAATTCTCTTCTGGACTAAATCCAAATTCTTCATGATTTGGCCTTGGGGGTTCCTTTTTGAGCCAAATCTTTTCTTACCAACACCAGGCTTTCCAGCCTTCCCCTGTGCCTTCTGTCCTCTCCATCCCCCTCACCTGCATTTCCAGTTCAACCCACTCATCCTTTAAGATTTAGTTTCAACTGTCCCTCCTGGAGGTTTCTCCTGAGCCCCTCATGGTAGATTAGCATACTTTATGGACTTCTTTGAGCTTCCCAGGTAGCGCAGTGGTAAAGAATTCACCTGCCAAGCAGGAGATGCAGGTTCGATCCCTGGGAAGGGAAGATCTCCTGAAGCAGGAAATGGGCAATCCACTCCACTATTCTTGCCTGGAAAATTCCATGGACAGAGGAGCCTGCAGACTACAGTATGGGGTCACAAAAGAGTTGGACCCAACTGAACGACTAAACAACACAGACCTCTTTGGCCGTAGGCAAGTTGCTCTTTAAACCTCAGCATTCCAATCTAGGGATCCCTGGAGCAGGAAATGGCAACCCACTCCAGTATCCTTGCCTGGAAAATCTCATGGACAGAGGAGCCTGGTGGGCTGCAGTCCATGGGGGCGCAAAGAGTCGGGCATGACTGAGTGACTAACACTTACTTATCCCAATCTAGAGAACTGGAATAATATATCAGTAGTGTGTACTTACCTCAGAAGCTTGTGGCAAGGATTATATAGATAATTAATTCAAAATTAATGTGACAAAATGACAAAATGTGGTCCACTGGAGAAGGGAATGGCAAGCCACCTCAGTATTCTTGCCTTGAGAACCCCATGAACACTACAAAAAGGCAGAAAGATAGGACACTGAAAGATGAATTCCCCAGGTCAGTAGATACCCAATATGCTACTGGAGATCCGTGAAGAAATAACTCCAGAAAGAATGAAGGGATGGAGCCAAAGCAAAAACAACACCCAGTTGTGGATGTGACTGGTGATGGAAGCAAAGTCTGATGCTGTAAAGAGCAATATTGAATAGGAACACGGAATGTTAGGTCCATGAATCAAGGCAAATTGGAAGTGGTCGAACAGGAGATGGCAAGAGTGAACATCGACATTCTGGGAATCAGTGAACTAAAATGGACTGGAATGGGTGAATTTAACTCAGATGACCATTATATCTACTACTGGGGGCAAGAATCCCTTAGAAGAAATGGAGTAGCCATCATAGTCAACAAAAGAGTCCAAAATGCAGTACTTGGATGCAATCTCAAAAACGACAGAATGATCTCTGTTCATTTCCAAGGCAAACCATTAAGTATCATGGTAATCCAAGTCTATGCCCTGACCAGTAATGCTAAAGAAACTGAAGTTGAACTGTTCCATGAAGACCTATAAGAACTAACCTTCTAGAACTAACACCCAAAAAAAGATGTCCTTTTCATTATAGGGGACTGGAATGCAAAAGTAGGAAGTCAAGAAACACCTGGAGTAAAAGGCAAATTTGGCCTTGGAGTACAGAATGAAGCAGGGCAAAGGCTAATAGAGTTTTGCCAGGAGAACACACTGGTCATAGCAAACACCCTCTTACAACAACACAAGAGGAGACTCTGCACATGGACATCACCATATGGTCAACACCGAAATTAGATTGATTATATTCTTTGCAGCCAAAGATGGAGAAGCTCTATACAGTCAGCAAAAACAAGACCGGGAGCTGACTGTGGCTCAGATCATTTACTCCTTATTGCCAAATTCAGACTTAAATTGAAGAAAGTAGGGGAAACCACTAGACCATCCAGGTATGACCTAAATCAAATCTCTATGATTATACAGTGGAAGTGAGAAATAGATTCAAGGGATTAGCTCTGATAGAGTGCCTGATGAACTATGGATGGAGGTTTGTGACATTGTACAGGAGGCAGGGATCAGGGCCATCCCCAAGAAAAAGAAATACTAAAAGGCAAAATGGTTGAGGAGGCCTTACAATAACTGTGAAAAGAAGAGAAGTGAAAAGCAAAGGAAGAAAGGAAAGATATACCCATTTGAATGCAGAGTTCCAAAGAATAGCAAGGAGAGATAAGAAAGCCTTCCTCAGTGATCAATGCAAAGAAATAGAGGAAAACAATAGAATGGGAAAGACTAGAATCTCTTCAAGAAAATTAGCTATACCAAGGGAACATTTCATGCAAAAATGGGCTCAATGAAGGACAGAAACAGTATGGACCTAACAGAAGCAGAAGATATTAAGAAGAAGTGGCAAGAATACGCAGAAGAACTACACAAAAAAGATCTAAACGACCCAGATAATCACGATGGTGTGATCACTCACCTAGAGCCAGACATACTGGAATGTGAAGTCAAGTGGGCCTTAGGAAGCATCAATATGAAAAAAGCTAGTGGAGGTGATGGAATCCCTGTTGAGCTATTTCAAATCCTGAAAGATGATGCTGTGGAAGTGCTGCACTCAATATGCCAGCAAATTTGGAAAACTCAGCAGTGGCCACAGGACTGGAAAAGGTCAGTTTTCATTCCAATCCCAAAGAAAGGCAATGCGAAAGAATGCTCAAACTGCTGCACAATTGCACTCATCTCACACGCTAGTAAAGTAATGTTCAAATTCTCCAAGCCAGGTTTCAACAGTATGTGAACTCTGAAATTCCAGATGTTCAAGCTGGTTTTAGAAAAGGCAGAGGAACCAGAGATCAAATTGCCAACATCTGTTGGATCATATAAAAAGCAAGAGAGTTCCAGAAAAGCATCTACTTCTGCTTCATTGACTATGCCATACCCTTTGACTGTGTGGATCACAACAAATTGTGGAAAATTCTTAAAGAGATGGGAATAACAGACCACCTTGCCTGCCTCTGAGAAATATGTATGCAGGTCAGGAAACAACAGTTAGAACTGGACATGGAACAACAGACTGGTTCCAAATTGGGAAAGGAGTATGTCAAGGCTGTATATTGTCACCCTGCTTATTTAACTTATATGCAGAGTACATCATGAGAAATGCTGGGCTGGAGGAAGCACAAGCTGGAATGAAGATAGCTGGGAGAAATATCAATAACCTCAGATACGCAGATGACACCACCCTTATGGCAGAAAGCGAAGAAGAACTAAAGAGCCTCTTGATGAAAGTGAAAGAGGAGAGTGAAAAAGTTGGCTTAAAGCTCAACATTCAGCAAACTAAGATCATGGCATCTGGTCCCATCACTTTATGCCAAATAGATGGGGAAACAGTGGAAACAGTGACAGACCTTATTTTTTGGGGGGGGCTCCAAAATCACTGCACATGGTGACTGAAGCCATGAAATTAAAAGACACTTACTCCTTGGAAGAAAAGTTATGATCAACCAATATGACTAGATAGCATATTAAAAAGCAGAGACATTACTTTGCCAACAAAGGTCCATCTAGTCAAGGCTATGGTTTTACCAGTAGTCATGTATGGACGTGAGAGTTGGACTATAAAGAAAGCTGAGCGCTGAAGAATTGATGCTTTTGAACTGTGGTGTTGGAGATGACTCTTGACAGTCCACAGGACTGAGCAACTGAACAACAATAGTAAATTAGCAAGTTGAGACAATAAGAACACTTATTAGTTCTAAACCTTAAATATCCTGAATTATTTTGAAAGTTGCCCTGACTGGCCATTTTCTTAGTAGTACATTTTCTCAACCTCGTCTATTTCTCAATAAATGTTTTATTTTAATGTTAAATTTGAAGTCAGTTCAGTTCAGTTCAGTCGCTCAGTCACGTCCGACTCTTTGCGACCCCATGAATCTCAGCACGCCAGGCCTCCCTGTCCATCACCAACTCCCGGAGTTCACTCAGACTCACGTCCATCGAGTCAGTGATGCCATCCAGCCATCTCATCCTCTGTCGTCCCCTTCTCGTCTTGCCCCCAATCCCTGCCAGCATCAGAGTCTTTTCCAATGAGTCAACTCTTCGCATGAGTGGCCAAAGTACTGGGGTTTCAGCTTTAGCATCATTCCTTCCAAAGAAATCCCAGTGCTGATCTCTGTCAGTTCCCTCTAATTTCCTTATTTAGAAACTAGACTTGTAAACCTTCATAAGCAAATCAGATATCTCCCTCTCCAATCTTTATTCCACTTGAGATAGTCTTTGACTCCTCTGGATGTCTGTTTCCTCAAACCTAATGAAAGAGATCAGATTAAATAACTGGTATGATTGTATCACCTAATATGCAATACTTAATATATGTCAAGCACTGTGCTAAGTATTTTGCATTCAGTTCAGTTCAGTTGAGTTCATTTCAGTCTCTCAGTTGTGTCCGACTCTGAGACCCCATGGACTGCAGCAGGCCAGGCCTCCCTGTCCATCACCAACTCCCAGAGTTTACTCAAACTCACGTACATTGAGTCAGTGATACCATCCAACCGTCTCATCCTCTGTTGTCCCCTTCTCCTTCCATCTTCAATATTTCCCAGCATTAGGGTCGTTTCAAATGAGTCAGTCCTTTGCATCAGGTGGCAAAGCTGAAACTCTTGTGACCCCATGGACTGCACCACACCAGGCTTCCCTGTCCTTCACTATCTCCTGGAGGTTGCTCAAACTATTGTCCATTGAGTCAGTGATGCCATCCAACTGTCTCATCCTCTGTTGCCCCCTTCTCCTCCCGCCCTCAGTCTTTCCCAGCATCAAGGTCTTTTCCCATGGGTTGGTTCTTCGCATCAGGTGACCTAAGTATTTGAGCTTCCGTTTCAGCATCAGTCCTTCCAATGAATATTCAGGGTTGATTTCCTTTAGGATTGTCTGGTTTGATCTCCTTGCAGTCCAAGGGTATCTCTTTATTTCTGTCTTCAACTAAGTGGTGTCTGTGCATTCACTAAATAAAATAGTCTGTGATGCCTCAGCGTTTTGTTTTCTATTGAATTAAGTACAACATTAAACCATTTAACATGACCTTAAGAAAATCAATACTGTCCCCAGGCTGAAGACCATTCATTCCACAGCTTAACTGGTCCTTAGCTTTAGCTTTTGACTGTAAACTTGTATTATCCACCACAGTAGCACTAGCTACATGTGGCTATTAGGCACTTGAAATGCGACTAAACTGAAATGTGCTATAAGTGAAAATATAATACATGAAGATTTTAATGTTTTGATTAAAAAACAATGTCCAAAACATAAATTTTTATGTTGACTATATGTGAAATAATAAGATTTATATTAGGGTAAATACAGTGTGTGCATGTTAAGTCACTTTAGTCACGTCCTACTCTTTGTGACCCTATAGACTGACTGTAGCCCGCCAGGCTTCTCTGTCCTTGGGATTCTCCAGGCAAGAATACTGGAGTGGGTTTCCATGCTCTCCTCCAGGGGATCTTCCCCACCCAGGGATTGAACCTGCGTCTCCTGTGACTGCTGGGTTGAAGGCGAATTCTTTACTGCTGAGCCATCAGGGAAACCCAAATATAGTACAAAAGTAAAATGAATTTCACTTATTTCTTTTTTTCTCTTTGAATGTGGCTACGAAAAACATTTAGTTACTTATTTAGCTCTTATTATTTCTACTGCTTGAGACCCTGGCTTTTTTCAGAATCAGGAGGGAAGCAGGAGTCCTAAGGACAAACATTGCCCTTTCCTGGACTTTCTCAGTCTCAGGTGACGTAACTGTCACCCTTCCTGGAGGCTTGGGATCTCCATTTTCTCACTCAGGATGGAGCCCTGAAAAGGATGAAGAAGTCAAAGAACAGTTTAAATGTAGATCATTGAATCCACAATTCAAAGAGTAGAAGACAATCGGTGATTATTAACTCAAGGCAACTCCAGATTCATCTTGAGATTCCTGATTGGCTCTCCTCTTTTACTTGAATTACATCTTGTCATCACAGCAGTAAAATGTAAGTGCTATTATGACATAGTAATACATTTTACAAATGAGGAAATGGAAGTTAGGGGACTAGTAAGCATCTTGTGGAGTTTTGATACTAGTTTGTTCAACTGTCTAAATGCCGAATCTGGCAAGATTATGAATGAGTTCCTTGTATATCCTTTCATGACCTGACTGACATTCTAGATGACAAGTATGTGTAGTAAAATGTATTGTGATATGACTTCAACCATGCAGATATATATATATTCCCTGTATATACACATTTGACAGTTAACTGTGAATGGTGATGTGCTCATGGGCATTTACAGGGGAGGAGGTAGCACATGCATTTAAAATGTTTTCACCTTTACACTTTCCTGTGTCTTCCAAACTTTTGACAATGTACATATACATTTTTATTTCTTATTCTTTACATCACACAAAATGCCATTTTAAGAGAATGTGGATGGCTATGATATATTGTTCTTTTATCTCCTCCCCAAGATCTCAACATGTTTCCATTCCTCTCACTGTTGGTGTCTCTTTCTTCCACTTTGCTTCTCCTTTCTTTCTCTCTCAACTTTTCTTTACTTTTTCACTTCTTCCTTCCATTCTTGGCCACCCCTATCCCTGTCTTTAGGGGAAGATTGATACTCAAATGAAACGCCAGTCAAAATGTTACTTCCCATCAGGTGGGTTTCAGGCAGATCCTGTCTGCCTCTGGAGTCCTAAGGAAGGTGCTCAAGTTGGGGGCAGGACGGTGGAGGGCGAGACTTCTAAAAAGGTTGGTTTTAGATAAAATAAATGACGGGGGAGAGCTTTTCAGAGTGACAGAAGCAGTGGGAGCAAGGGCCTGAGGATGCTCTCCAGGAAAGAGAGAGGAGCAGAGGGTCTCCTACCTTGTTGGGTCTGGAGATTGCAGTCTCCCAGTGCAGGACTTAGTTAGAAAGGATGCGAACTTTAGTTGATTTGAGCTCCTGGATTGAATTAGTCCTGGTTGCATAATTGACTTTGATATGTGGCCTTTGGATCTGAATTGGGTTTAATAAGATTTAACTGCTTCAAAGGGCTTTATAAGAATTCATTTTATCCTTCAAATCTGATTTCAAATGCTACCTACTTTGAGCCGCCTTCTCTGACTTTGGTGCTCCTCCAGCACTCCTGTTGTGCCAGTTGATACACACCTTATTCAAGCAATACCTACATGTATTTTATCTTATCCTGTGGGAAATGGTTCCTTTGTTGCCTTGCTTCAGGAATTCAGTTCAGTTCGATCAATTCAGTTGCTCAGTCCTGTCCGACTCTTTGCAGCCCCCATGGACTGCAGCACACCAGGCTTCCCTGTCCTTCCCCAACTCCCAGAGCTTGCTCCAACTCATGCCTGTTAAGTCGGTGATGCCATCCAACCAGCTCATCCTCTGTCATCCCCTTCTCCTCTTGCCTTCAATCTTTCCCAGCCTCAACGTCTTTTCTAATGAGTCAGTTCCTTGTATCAGGTGGCCAAAGTGTTTAGGGTTATGCATATATCTTATTCATATTTGTATCCCAGGCCTAGCACAGACCAGGAACATATATGAGTGTGTTCAATAATGATTTTTTAAAGTATATTAACAGCTAACATTTAGCAAGCACTGTGGCAAACCCTATGTCTGCAATGTTTCATCCTCCAGACACTTTAGGAGGAAAGTACTTTTATTATCCCTATTTCACAATGAGAAAATTGAGAGCAGGAGAAATTAATTTGATCTAAAGTCAACTGTGATCCAAGATCAACTAGTAAGTGGCAGAACTTCTCCTGTACGTTTTTGGCTTCAATATCTGGGCTCTTCACTAGCATATATGAATCAATACAGGAGGAAGGCTTTTCAATCTGTGGCTGAATAAAGGGCATAGAAGAATCCACCATCATTTTACAGAGGCAACTAAGATGAAAAATTATGGTAAAGTCCTAACTCGATGATGTCTCCAATTTTTTGAATCACCTTTACTTCTTCCTCCCTCCCTTCTTCCCTCTTCCCTTCTTTTCCCCTCGCCGCTCTCTTTCCTTTCCATCTCTCTCTCTTCCCTTCTCTCCCTTCTAAAACTTAGGAAAAATGTCTTGAGTTCCTACGTTGAAGTATGATCCAATCAAGAACTGAAATGTTTTGTGGGAACGGGAACGAACGTTTTATTTGGCTCCTACTTCTTTCCATTCAGTCGCAAATTCACAAATATCAAGCACCTACTGTGTGCTAGGAACCTTTTTGAGACACTGGAGATACAGCGGTAAAGCAAAGTTCTGTGCGGGTTCTCGCAGAGAGATGACTCTCAGTGGGCATTTTACATACACTTGGGTCACTTACTCCTCACAATAACCACACGAGGTAATGATGACAACAGTAATAGACAACTCTCAGCAGTGTTTATCTGTGCCGGGCACTGGGCTTACCTACGTGTTTTCTTTGTATTAACTCATTTACCACAACAACCCGTGAGGCAGACAAGTCTTCCTCATTTCACAGATGAGTAAACTGGGACGCAGGTAAGTGATCTGCTCAAAGTTCGAATCCAGGCAGTGTAACTCTAACTCCCCGGCTGTGAACCACAAGGCTATACTGTTTGATTTATGTTTCTTTCTTAATATCCCAACTTTCGAGCGGCCGAGTCTGGTCTCAGAGGATCTGACGCCCAAGCCCAGGGGTTTGTGCCGCACCCCAACGGCCTTGAGGAATAAGTGAGATTGGCTTGGAATTTTGCCGTACTTTTCTCTTCCAAAGAATTCAAACTGATTTCAACGTAATTCTCAGATTTGTGATGTGAACCCTCTGGTACTGTCAATTGCCCGGCAAGGAGAGAGAGAGGGCCAGGGCCCGGGTCATCGCACACTGGCCGGGGCACCCAGCAGATGGCGCTGTCTCGGTGGCCACCAGCCGGCTGCCCCGTCCCCCGGGGCTCAGAGCCTCCGCTGAAAGCTTCCCGGCCCTCCCTCACTCCCTTCTCTCTCCCCCTCCCCACGGAGCCTGGGCCCACGTGACCTCCAGGCGGCCAATGGGCGAGCAGGGAGGGCGAGCTGGTCCCTGTGGCCGCCATTAAAGCGAAGGGAAAACCCGTGAATTCGGATTAAAGGGGGAAAAACACCGCCCGCTGGGCCCACAAAATGGGGGAGACTACGGCGTCCCGGCGGTGAGGCCGCAGGAGAGCGGACGTTAGGCCGGTCTGGCTCAGGGACGACACGAAGACACAGCCAGAGAATGGTCTGAGCCCGCAGACGCCGCCACCAACCTCCGCCACTGAGGAGACTCTGGGCTTAAGGACATCGCCGCCGCCGGGCCGGGGGCCTGGGCTTCTCTCCCGGTTCTCGCCCTTCCCGCCCCTCTGCGGGCGCCTTTCTGCCCCGGGAGCACCCTCCGGGGCTCGGGCT
>NW_011495033.1:12943087-13025319 GCF_000754665.1 Bison bison bison | reverse complement strand
GCCCTTGGGCCGTGGGGGAGGGGTCCGGGTCGGATCCTGATGCCCGAGTCCCCGGGCGAGGCCCGGCCCGAGCCGGCGCCGCGGGAGCCCCGCACCGGCCCGGAGCCGCCGTCCTCGCCCGCCGTCCCGGGCTGCCCTAGCAGCGTCGGCCTTTTCTCCCGTTTCCGACACTTTTCTCACCCGCAGTCCTGTCTCCCAACTTGGGCTCCTTTCCTGGCAGGACAGCGGCGTTTCCCTCTTGTCTTGCTGGCTTAACTGTTGCTTGTCTCCTTATTGACCGTGTATCCTTTTTCTGCCACTTTCTATTATTGCCCATTCTGTCACTGCCTGGCTCTGCTCCTCTTGTTTTCCCCCAGTAAACGGGACCCCGGAACTTAGCACTCCTTTAATTTTACGTGTTCTGTTTTTTTTTAATAAAGATGAGTCAAACTCTAGGGGGTTCGTTTGTTCCTTGGGTGACTTCAGACTCTTTAAAAAAAGTGAATGCCATTCCGTAGTTTTTCTTTTAAACTTTGGAAACAGTTTGAGGTTTTGACAATCTCTAGCCGACTTGCTTTTATTAGAATATTAGGTTTGTGAGAGTGGAGCGAACTTATGGAAGAGATGCTGTGGTTCTGGACTAAATATTTTTATACAGAAGGCTGCTCCTCCTCTTATTGAAAAGTCAGGGGAAGCTGGCTCTACGGATGGCAGTTGTGTTGGTTGGCTCCGGTCTGGGAACATCTCAATAAAGACTTTCAAAAGTACCAACTGTTGCAAATACTCAGTCTGCAGTTGGATAGGAGCTTAGCTTCATCAATGATTTGAAGTTTCGGTAACTTTTTTTTTCATTTTCCCTGTCCTATGAGAAATATTAAGAGTGTGTGATAGGTAAGTGAATTGAGTGGGCGGAGCACAACTAGTTGGCAAGTGTAAACTGCCAGTCATGTATCAGCAGTTTCATTTTTGGCACCTTAAGCTTGCACTTTTAAGTTAGATTAAAAAATTACTGAATTTACGCTGATGATTTCTTTTACGATACTAAATTGAGATCTTTAATACCTTCCCCCTTATAAAATGTTTCTTGTAGAATATCCGTTAATCAGCATCTCTTCAGATATAGTAGACAAACAGCAGGTTTTACATTTCTGTCTTCTCCAACTCAGTCTATTTTTGGTACTTTTAGGATCGAGTTCTTTGAAGATAAGACTAGCACAAATCTGACAGTTCTTTGTGAGCAGCTATTTGACTTTTCCTTAAAGGGATATGTAAAGATTTAACAAGAATGTTTTCAATTGTAGTTGAGATTTCTTTTCGTTAGAGCTGTGACTTCTATAAACACGGAATGATGAATCTTTAAAAGTTAATTTTGTAGTAAGTTTGATACCAAGAAACAAATGTAACCAGTAAGAACAGAATTTAGGACTGAGAGCAAATGTTTACTCAGTGTGCAGTATTAAAGTCTATGTTTGTGTTTAACATTATTAAAGTTTTTTAATTTATCCTTGGGACACATTTATTGACTTGTATTCAGCGACATGTCAGTATTAATTTTTTCAGTGTCTTTGTTCTTCTCCTTTAATTTTTGGTTGTTGAATCATCAGAATAAGCTTTTTTTCCCCCTTTCTTTTCTGGTCAGTTTTCAGTATCCCAAGGATATGTTGAAAAAGTGTAATGTCTTCATGAAATAGGGGACTTTAATAGTGAGGACTTTTGATTTTGAGTGAATATGCAATAATAAAAAAATCATACTTTCTTTTCCTCAGGCTGACTTGACGGGAATTAAATGGAAGAGATATGTATGGCAAGGCCCAACTTCTGCCCCTATTCTGTTTCCGGTGACAGAGGAAGACCCCATTTTGAGCAGTTTTAGTCGCTGCCTTAAGGCAGATGTACTTGGTGTTTGGCGGCGTGATCAGAGACCTGGAAGAAGAGAATTGTGGATATTTTGGTGGGGTGAAGACCCCAATTTTGCTGACCTTATTCACCATGACTTATCAGGTGAAAGCAGCTTATAATTTCTAACTTAAAGATATAGCAATGTTGTATACTTTTCCTAAAAACATTTGTATTACAAATGATTTTTTTGGTGGAATATTGTTTACTGTGAAACCAGACAAAAATTCAGCTTCATGTTTTATTACACTGCAGTTATTTTATTTTACTGAAAATTATGCATTTTATGGCAGGTTTTTTTGAGCCTTGAATAACTTTATTCTTCCACCTCCCAGCCTTCTCATGAATTTCTGGCAGACAGCCCCAAGGAAGGCATGTTAGTAAATTAATTAAAATTAAGAAAAATGGAATTGGGGAGCATTTCCTAACAAAGTCAAAAAATACTTTTGAAACCAAGTGTAATTCATCTTTGAGTCAATTCTGCTACTATTCTCTTCTGTGTAAATACGCACACAGTTGTAGAAATATCTGGAAATATGGTAACTTTCTCATGTGCTTTTTTTTCCCCCCTAGGCACATAGTTTTTTCAGTATTTTTATTTGTGGTTGTTACATTATTAACAAATGAAGGCATATGTTAATTTTCTTATTCTTGGAATGTGATTCTTTTATTTTAGGTACTGTTCCATCAAAGACTGTCTTTGATATGAAACAGTGCCAACTTGTTTAGCTTTTATAGTGGGACATGTGTCATAATCTGAAAAGTTAGGGAAGTGATTCTATTATGAGCAAATTGATAAGGTTACTTCTGTCTTATTTTCTTGATATTTAGGACCAAATGTTACTTTCAAAAGAGAAACTATAATTCTTCATGTAGTACTGAAGCTTGTGTTCACTTTAGAGTCCATGTTAGCTGAATCTTTGATGATAGGAATGTAAATGATTAGTTGTTTGCTGCAGTGTACCAAAGATTTCAGTAAGATGTAACATAATGATTCCTGACGAGAAAATTTGGAATTTTTAGATAACTGAAAAAGTTTTCTTACTGGAAATCAAGTACTCTGGAGTTTCTGTTATTGTCTATTTGATCTATAGAACTTATTTTATTTTTGGATGTACGTAATCCAGGTGACTATCTCAGACAAGCAGTTAAGACCAGTGTTTGTGCAGGAATGTGTGTGTCACATTTTTTATCTTCAAATTAACAAACCCTTCAGACTTAATATTTATTTTTGAGAGTGGTTGCAATTCTTTTATGAAAAGTGCTTTCCAGCTTTTCTAATAAGATCCTGCTGGAGAATCTAGCCCTTATTTTTAAGTATGTAGTGTGGTTCTAAATATATTAAATGATGAGTTTGTATATATGTATGTGTATATGATGTATGCATATACGTCAGAGTATAATATTCCTTTACAGCATCAGCAAGGTGATGCTTTGTAATTGTCATGCCAAAAACTAAGCCTGCCAGCTTCCTTTTTCTTTCATTGACTTTAGGTATGCTTGAGTTATTTTAATCTTGAAGTGATTATAAATACCACCTTACTAAAATATTTGAAGACTGTTTTAATATTATTGATCATATAGATAAACTTATGCTGACTTGGAAGTTTCAGGCTTCTTAATAAAGTTAGAACATCTGAACAGACCATTTCCCTCTCCCCACCCCCTCTCCCCCAGATTCCATGAAATACATTTCGTGGAATCAAACATAATTTAACAGTTATGTAATATTAGTATTACATTAGTAGGACTAACATTTTGAAAATTAAAAGCCTATTAAAGTTCATTGTGAACTGGCGTGATGTATATTAAAATACTATGTGGGTAGTTTCTTTTTCTGTTTTAAATAGGTTTTCTCCTGAAAATTCACAGCTATTAAATTTTTTTTCTCTAGTTTGCTTGTAAGCATAATTATTTAAAATAGTGCTGCCTATACTTTAAAATATTTATTTGAACGTAATGAAAGTAATTTTGGAAGTTTAGGCTTTACTTGTCAGATTTTGCTGAATGCCAATTAACTTAAGAATTTATCAGTGAAAGCAATTAAAATAGTAAACCTAAATATAGTAATGGTTATATGTAATCATATTTTCTGTTCCAAAGTCTGTCTGGTACTATCTTAAACAGTTTGTGTAGCCAATGGTATTTTTATAATGTTTTAGCTTTTTTTTTTTAACCTGTCATTTACTTTAGAATGTTTTTACTTAAATCAGACATATCTTAAAGAATAATAAGGTCTTTTCAGATGGAGTATATTTGTCTCGCCCTTTTCTTTGCTCCAGGGACACCGTCTGCCTCCCTTTTGGGGTAATTAGTCTGCCGCTGTCTCTCGAGCTAACCCCTTTTTCATTTCTTCCCATCTGTGGCACTCCATCCCCTTCTTTTAAGCTCCCCTGAGAAGAGAGCAGCTGGACAGTAGGGGTGGCATCAGCTGCTGGAGGCAGTCCTGAGTTCCAAGTGGAGGTGTGGTAGCAAGGAGAGGGGAACCGGAAGGACCCAGGTGGTAACTAATAGGCTGGTTAATTTAGCTTGAGTGTGCTCTTTGCAGGCAGTGTCTTTCTGTTTGGTTCAGCAGCTACCACATCTTGTTACTGAAATATTTGTGATTGTGGCAGTAACTCTGCCATTCTTGGTGAGAGAAGGCAGAAGCCATTCCTTTTTGCAGATGAGAATTGTCAGTTTTTCATATTAAATCAGTAATAAAAGTGCAAAATTGCCTTTGCTTCACCCCCTTCATTTCATTTGTGTCATTCATAGTGCATTTTTTTTTAAGTAACTTTTTGTTTTAAAATAGGTGTAGATTTCCATAAATTTAACAGAGATAGCGTAGAGTTCTGAGCTACCCTCACCTAGTTTCTGGTATTGCTAACACTTTCCATCAAATGGTGCATTGTCCACAGCTAATGAAGCAATACTGATACATTGGTTATTACCTACAATCGATAGTTTCTTTGGTTATCCTTTATTTTTATTTAATGCCCTTTTTTATCCTATGATCTCATCAAGGATACTGTATTACATTTAGTTGTCATGTTTCCTTTGACTGTTCTAGACTCTGACAGTTTCTCAGACTTGCTTTATTTTTAATGATCTTTATAGTTCTGAAGAGTCTAGTCAGGTTCCATAGTGCATTTTTAATTTCTGCCTGCCTCTTACATGTAGCACATGTTTGGGTTACCTTCGAGTTTTGCTAATGTGTAGAAATAGAATATAAACTTGTTTTATTGCTAATTGGTAAAAGTCTTTTATAGCAAGCCAAATCTGATTCGATACTTTAACCCTCAGTTCGAAGTTTATTGTTGTCACTATTGGCTTTTAGTTTTTCCCTTGAAACAAAAATAAAAACAACTACCCCCTCTCTGAGGTTTGCATCTTAAAAAAAATTATAGTAGCTAGAATGTGATGAGACTCTGAGAAAACTGATACCCTGAGAATTGAAAAAACAGAATCAGTCAGGGCTAAAAATATATCTTTCCTGGCTCCTGTGGTATTTATGCAGGATTTTAGCGACATATCCAAATACTTTTATTGTAACAATTTCATCGTAAATACTGTCAAATAGGTCATTGTTTAGTCTTAGAATTTAATTTTGGATGCTTTTACTGAAGGATATTAATTACAGTGGAATTTAACCTTAAGTGACAGCTTTAACAAGATTGACAAATAGATAAATAGCAGCCAAGTATAGCAGTCTAGTGTTAGTCAAGTAAGAATTTATTTTATGCCCCAGGTAGCCTGAAGAGAGTTAATTCATTTCTGTCTTCTGTTACATAATTTACTTGTGATCCAACCTTTTATGTTTGCTCGTCTTCTAGGGACAGCATTGCCTTGCTTTTCTGTGTACTATCAAGCAAGAAAAGTGTATTTTTTGGATTTTCAAATCAAAGATAAACATAAGAGGCTGCTTTAAAACCAGTTTTTCAGGTTTTGCTGATCAATAATGCTGCGAATTTAAGGCTCTCAGCAATTTGCTGAAAGAGCAGCTTATGAATGGGCAATTATTAGTCAAGACAGGTGCTAAACTAGACGCTTAAACATTTCTCTATTCTTTCAAGAAATACATAGTATTTTCAACAATGATCGATTTTGACCCATTTATTATTTTTTAGTATATGCTGCATTTTAATAGCCTGGCAGACTTACTTAGGTAGATTCCTTTTTTACTGGCTTACCACTATGAGGATATTTAACAATGTCAGTTTTGAGAAAACAGTACAAATGCTTAGGTATATCAAAAATTTTTTTTGTTTTTATTTTTCCCCCTACTCATAGAGAATTATTTTGATGACCTATCACATCGTTTTGTATCACTATAATCTGTATCTTCAAAAAATTATGGAAATCAAATTTAGCATTTGAACTTACTCATTGTTCAAATATTTTGTAAAAATTTTTCAAGTAACAATAACGGTTAAGAGTTCTAATCCTAAGGCTAACAGAAAAGTACTAAAAACACAGAATTGAAACTGTTTTCTCTGGGGATACAGATAGAAGATGAGGGAAACATTTATTTAAATACATTAAGCAGACTTTTTCCGTTAGGCTGTGGTTAATTAAGTTCAAAAAAGTTAGGTAAAGATTTGCCCGTGTGTCCCCCTCCCACCCTTTGCTGTCATGCTGGTGTTGAGACACAGGGTTTATTTTAATTAATGTAAGGGGTGTGTGCCGCTATGTCTTTGGTGGCTTGGCTGTACCACTTGGTTTTTTATATCTATGAATACAAGATGTGGAGAAGTACTTTTAGTATGGTTACTATAATATCAAGATAGAGGCTTGGTTTAGTAGGCTTCTTTCTGAGTGACACTCCCCCTGCCCCTCCAAAAAAAAACCTGACTTTTCATTGAATGTTATTAGGAATTATTCTTATTTCCTCAGCAATGAAAAATCAAATTGTTATTTAGTGTGATGGTTGCTTAGTTATCTACTATATAGGTGAAGATGTGCTTAAGAGATTTGTTGGCCTTAGAAAATCCTAACAGGTGATCAGATCTTTGTTTTATGCATAACTCCCATTTAGTGTTAATGAGCATTGTGGGCATTTGAGGGTTTAATGTAAAATGAGGGTTAAGTTCACCTGAGTTTTTCTAGACAGAGAATTAGAGCAATGAGAGAGAAATGCTTGAATATTAATACTGATTAATTTTCTAAACTGTATTTAGTTTTCTTAAACTATTAACTACATACAGGTTTAACTGAAATAGATTTCTTAAAATACAATCTTAATATGTAAAAATTAATAAAATTATTGTATTGCAGTTTTTACTGTTTTAAAGATTTTTAACTTTTGGGTAAGAAGGTGAATTCAGTCTCAAGTTTTAAGTGAATACTTTTCTGATATTTGAAGTTTATAGTGACTGTAGATGTTTGAAATGTAATGGTATCTGTGTTTTGGTTCTTTGTTGCTTAAAACTTAGAAGTAGTTTGAGAAAAGATTTTGGTAGGGGCTTCTTGTGTATGACATGTTAACTCCATTGCATTTCCTTAGAAGGTAAGGATTTTTGAGGTAAAAGGCTATAAAAAGTATACTAGGTAGTTTATAAAGAAGTGAAGAATTCCAGCATAATTCTTTTGGAATTAAGAATATGTGTACTTTTAGTAATCATAGATCACATAATTTTAGATAAAACTTTTAATGTAACTTTCATTTTGAAATGATAGAAACTGATTAGACTAAAAACAGATTGAGAAAGTTTTGATTTTTTTTTCCTCTCAAAATTCGGATATGCTTGTGATCTAGACTTTTTAAATAAAGTGAAGCCACTGTGTGCCACTTCCCTTTTCTTCTAGCCTCCTGTTTCCTTTAATAAAGTGAAACTTGGGAAATTTTGGCTTTAATTGGAAGTAGATAAGGATGTCTATAATACAGTAGAATATGAAGAACTTTTTCTGTTTATTAATGATTTAAAAATTATTTCAACTCTCAAATATGGTCATTTTCTAAAGCTTTTCTCATTTTTAAAAAGCTTGTCTTTCGGAAAAAAGTTGATTTGAAAGATTTTTACTGTAATTTAGGAAACGAACAACATAAAATCAACGTTAACTTTTGTAGTAGCACAAATTTCTAGTGAAGTTAAAGTCCACTGTCATTGTGCTATTGTGCTTTTGAGTTAATGTTTATTCTGCTCGTTTGTTGTACAAGTTATGAATGTTTGCCATCTGTCACTCTTAATAGGTGTCTCTGCTTTTATTCTAAAGCATCATGGTTTATTATTTTTCTCTTGGGATAGTTGTGCATTTTTAGTGTTGAATTAGTAAAGATTTTTTCTTTTACTTAAATTGAAAGAAGGTCCATACTTTAAAAATGTTTTATAAAGTTAAATAGACTATAGGAGTATGCCACACTATTTTATATTTGAAATAGCAAATTAAAATATTCCAAAAGTTAAAATGTTGATGGCAGTAGCTCCTATTTATAGTAGGATTCCTTGGATGCTTTATTATAGGTATAGATGGATAGAGAGTAAAAAGCTTTTTTTCTGAACCACATCCATACTTATCTCAAAATGACTATGTTGTTTTTTTTTTTTTTTTATAACTTCACTTGGAGTGGTTAATAGATTTGCTGGCAAAATTGAGGCTATGTAGTTAGCAAAGGTTGCAAAAACCAAGATCATGGCATCCAGTCCCATCACTTCATGAGAAATAGAAGGGGAAAAAGTAGAAGCAGTGACAGGTCTTATTTTCTTGGGCTTCAGAATCACTGTGAATGGTGACTGCGGTCATGAAATTAAAAGACGCTTGCTCCTTGGAAGAAAAGATGTGGCAAACCTAGACAGCGTATTAAAAAGCAAAGACATCACTTTGCCGACAAAGGTCTGTATAGTCAAAGACACGGTTTTCCAGTATTCATGTACAAATGTGAAAGTCGGACCATAAGGAAGACTGAACATCGAAGAAATAAGTGTTTTTGAATTGTGGTGCTGGAGAAGACTCTTGAGAATCCCTTGGACATCAAGATCAAGCCAGTCAATCCAATCAACCCTGAAAATTCATTGGAGGGATTGATGCTGAAGCTAGAGCTCCAATACTTAGGTCATCTGATGTGAAGAGCCGACTCATTGGAGAAGACCCTGATGCTGGGGAAGATTGAAGGCAAAAGGAGAAGGGGGCGGCAGAGGATAAGATGGGTTGGATGGCTTCACTGACTCAATGTACATGAATTTGAGCAAACTCCAGGAGATGGTGAGAAGGACAGGAAAGCCTGGCATGCTGCAGTCCATGGAGTCACAAAGAGTTGGACACGACTTGGCGACTAAACTACCAACATAACTATATCAGAAGTGCCATTTAAAATTTGTCTTTAAATTTTTCAATTTCTCCCCCATGTAGAGAATCTTATACTAAATAGTAAGCATGGGAATCATTTGGTTGAAATGAGACCTAAGGTGGCTGATAATGCACTACTTGTTAGGCTCTGTGCCAGAAACTTCCTTTTTATCCATCACTTATTTTTATAGTTGAGTCATGGATTAGAAAGCTGATGGACGTAAGATGTTTTGAGTTTAATTATTAACTGTCTAGTTTTTTTTTTTTTTGGCAGGGTGAATGACTGGAAGAGTTAGGACAAAGTAACTAACAAGTGAGTCAACTTAGAAATTGGCACTTTAGGTATAGAGTGTGTGGTATTTCCCTTGGTTATGCAAATGTCCTATTCATTTATACAGAAACCAAATCAGTATGTTTGTGATATATCATTGTCTTTATGTGGTGGGAAAATAATTTTCAGGTAATTTAATAGAGTACATGGCACTTTGGCCTTTTATTCTCTATGGATTAGCTTTGAAACCTGATGTTTTAGTGTCTAGAGAGATAGCAAAGTGGTCGTAGTTCAATATTCTGAGGTGAAGTAGGGTTTATGAATTTAGGGATTAAACTGTAATACGTTCAGTTTAGCTCTGAGTAGATATAGTGCCTCTATGTTACTTTTTGTTTCTTTCATTTCTTTTATAGAAGAGGAAGATGGAGTGTGGGAGAATGGACTTTCCTATGAATGCCGAACTTTGCTTTTCAAAGCAGTTCACAATCTGTTGGAACGGTGTTTAATGAACCGGAACTTTGTACGTATTGGCAAGTGGTTTGTGAAGCCTTATGAAAAAGACGAAAAACCTATAAATAAAAGGTAAGCTATCTTTAAACTCTTACTTGATATTTCTTTAGGCTTGTTAATATTAATGACTTTATAGAATGTGTGATAAAACTAATATCTCACAGACATTCAGAAGGTTACCTTTGGCAAAGTCCTATAAGTATTCAGTTTTCTTTGATTCCTTCATTCTTTCTTTTACACATTTTAAGAATTTTCTTGTAGTACAGATAGGTTGTGTGTCAGTACAGTGGCTTAAGTTTTGATTTGGGATAATAGAAAAAATGTGAGATGAAAGCAGAGACTTACGCATTAAAGTATATATATTTTTTAGTACTAGTGGAAATACATTCATGGTACTCTGTTAAAATTAAGTAGTATTAATAGTTTTTTTAGATGGTGATCTGTAGTCATGTTTGGGTTGAGGTAATCCTCATTCTCAGCATCTTTTCGCTTTAATTAAAGTTATTTAAATTTGTATGTTTCTATGTAGGACATGTTTACTTTTGGGGTGCTTATGATTTTCTTCAGCTTTAAATTAAGCAAATTCATGATGCTAATGTGTAGGATAGTTGCAGATGGAGGCACAGAAGACTTTTAAGACATTCAGGTAAAAGCTTTAGGTTACTACAGTTCTCTGGTTTAAATAATATAAGGCGTAATCTGTTAGAAGATTTAGTCGCAAGCAGTTGTTGAATTAGTGAGACTTCGAGAGAAATTAAACAGTGGTGTGTAAGATGGGATATGGGAAAAGAAAAAAATGAAGGAAATTTATTCGTTTTCCCTAAAAGATGTGATGGTTGTAATCATTGTTGAGATGTCATTTTATGTCAGGTGCACATCTCTTTTCATGCACACACACAATTTTTTGTAAACTTCCCTTTCTAGTTTCATTATAATCGATGAGTAGGTAAGACATATCAAGGCTTTCATTTTTTCTCTCTGAAAATTAAAACAAACCTTTATTGTCAAAAGAATAATTGTACAAGGTAGGAGTGCATTCAGTTGCAAATGACAAAAAAGTCCTAACTAGCTTATGTAGGAATTGATTTTTCTTAATAGTCTGGAGGAAGATATGTTCAATGATATCATCAAAACTTAGGTTCCCTGGAGTTTTCTGCTCTTTTATCTCTAGCCTTTGGCTTTTATCTTCATGGTTCCAGTAAATGTTGCATCTCCAGACTTCACTCATGGTGGATTCCAGGTAGGAAGAGGAAGGGAAGGAGGAGATGAGAAGGGGTGACCATTGGATCAGAAATTAGATTCTTTTCTGGAACTCTTAGCTGACATATCATTGGCTATCTTGAGATAAATACTCTGTATATGGGAACATTGCCACTCTGAGCAAAATAAACCTTGGTTAGTAAGAGGAAATGGAGAATAGATAGTAGGTAGTCAGTTTGAAGAATTCAAGCTGATTACCAAGAATTAAAAAGAGAACCTGTAATCCTGAGCCCCAACTACTAGATGTGCTCCTCAGAGGCAATCCCTTTAAATTCTTCTAAATTAACTTTAATTTACCCGTTTGAAAACTTACAAGCAAATGCTAATTATTGAGCTTTCTGTTATTTCAGTTATTCAAGATTTAATCTTCTATTAATAATTTAGCTATCTTACCGTCCCCTCCACCCCAGCCATCTCCCAACTCCCATCCCTACCACGAGGACATTGGCATGCTGAGATACTCTGTTCTCCTGTCCTTTCTTTTTTTTCCCTTATCTTACCAATATAGTTATGAGATTTGGTTAAAAAAAAAAAAAAAGTACCTATTGTTTCTATTATTATAATTTTATACATATTTAGTGAGTCATACAGCATGTAGGATTACATTCCATTTCCTCTATATAATTTTGTTTTTCCCAGTGTTAATGTGATTACCTCTTTTTTCCCTTAATTACCTATGTCAAGGGTTGGTAAACTACCTCCTCACAGGGAAGATATAGCCTGCCCCCTGTTTTTGTAAATTTCATTGTAACACAGCCTTGTTCCTTCATTTTTGGATTACTTTATGCCTGCTTTCACACTCCAGCAGAGTTGAATAGTTGTGATAAGAGACTGATGATCCCACAATGCCTAAAATATTTCTCTGGCTTTTTACAGATAGTTTGCTGATCCCCAACCTGTATACTTACTGGTAATTCGCCCCTAGGCCATCTACAGGAAGTATAAGTCTCCCCTTTACCTTTAAGGAGTTTGTGTAATCTTTTAATTTCTTCTCACTCTCTCTCAGTATCCCTATTTGAACCCTTCATTGTTCGGTTCTGTTTTGGACTTGTTGTTTTATTAGGCCTGTTTCATAGTAGTCATCTTGGGAATTTGCTTTGCCTTTTTGTCTGTGTTGGGTCACTTATTTCCTGGATTTCATGTTTTGTTTTTTTGTCTTACTGTTTTGGTAATGCCCATCTACCTGTAGTTTCCTGAGAAGAGAATACATAAGAAGTAATATTTTTGAGATCCTGGATGTCTGAATTATCTCTTTTTCTACTCTTAAGACTTCTGGGCACTAAAGTGCTGATTGGAAGTTCTGTATGTGTAAATAGCTATGAAGCAAGCTGCAGGCTTTAGTAAGGTGATTGGACTGGGACTTGGCCATTTTTATTTAGAACTGTGCTGTTATAGTAGCCACCAGTCAATTGTAGCTATTTAAATTTCAGTAAATTGAAAAAATAAAAATTCAGTTCCTCAGTTGTCTAAACCACATTTCGAATACTCTTACGAGTGCTGGTTATTGTATTGCATAAGTTCTTTTGGATGATATTGCTTACACCAGAGCCTTTACACTTAAAATAATGCCTTAGCATCACTAAAGAAATCAGTTAAGGGTGTTTTTATTTTTGTTTTTTTTGGAGGGGTTGGGCAGTAACTGAAAGACTACTTTAAACTTCACTCGTAAAGCTTTGTCTTCTTTCATACACCTGTGGCTTTTACACAGTCCCTTCAACTCCATCTTATTTAAATAGAAGCACCACAAGATTTAAGGTGGCTTATTAAGTAGCCGTTTTGTATAGCTTTGGGATATCCTTTGGTTGGGTTCCTCAATACCTTTGAAAACTTAACTTCTACGGAAGCTATTATGTTTTCTCAGGACTCAATTCTTTTCTTCTTGTCTTCTAAGATGGCACTGTCTAATAGAAATACAATATGAGTCACATATGTATTTTAAAATCTTGCAGTAGGCACATTAAAGAAAGTTTTTTAAAAAGTGAAATTGATTTTCATATATTTAACCCAATATATCTAAAATATTTCAGTATGTAATTGCATATGCAAATGATATTAATGAGGTAGTTTACTTTTTTAAAACTAGGTCTTTGAAATCTAATATGCATTTCGTTCTTTAGAGTACATCTCAATGGGATCTGTCCACATTTACAAGTGCTTGATAGTCATGTGTATATTGGTTTGCATCAGTGGTGATGAACCCTCTTGGAATTGTATGCTAAATTGGGATTGTACTTGAGACTCAAAAATAGGGGAACTTCCAACTTCTGTCAAGATGTCCTTTATTTGCTAAGTTGGGCCTGGTTACTGTCTTATTTTTCCTCCTCTTAGCTTAGTCTATCATTAATGTCCATCATCAAGATTATTCTGAAGTCCTCAGTGATGATATAATAGTACTTAAGACCTAATGAAATCTCTCTGTGATGTTTGAGTCATTAGGATTTGCATGGTCAGTTTTCCCCATTCTCATGCTTTCTAGAAACATTTTTGAGAAAAATTCAGGGCTAGGAAAGACTTTTTTCTCTCTTTTTTCCTTCCCATTAAGCTTTTCTTACTGTCATTTCTTACTGTGATTCTTAGAGATTCATACAAATCTGTCCTTTTGAACTGTTGGTTTTAGATTTGAATGATAATAGAGAAATTTTGTTTTTCTGAAGGGAATGAGAAACCTTTGCATAAGCATAACTGACCAGGCCGTGTTTGAAATTAGGGCTTAATAGGTGTTAAATCAGTTTTCAAAACAGACCTGTTAGTCCAGTTTTACAGTTGTTAAATCTGAAGAATAGGGAGGTTAAGGAACTTCTTGGAATTCATTCATCTTGCAGGTATTGGAGCTGGATTATAGGGCATGAAAAACTATGAGACAGAGTGTGCCCTGTAGATCGCTGTATCTCCTGTACCTACGTGTTATTATTTTATTTATTTTTTATTATTTAAAAAAATCTTTTAGCTGTGTCACACAACATTGTGGGATCTTAGTTCCCTGACCAGAGATTGAACCCACATCACATGATCTGCATTAGCCCACCAGGGAGGTCTTAACCTACATCTTTTTAAAGTTATAGAAAATAGTAAAACAGAAGACTTAAAAATATTAGGGAGATGCTATATTCGCTGAGCACTTGAAGTTGTAAACCAAAATAATGTCATTGCTTTCTGAATATTCTTTACTATATAATGTAAGTAATGTGTTCACTAAGTGAGCTGAAGTATATAAAATTTACAGATAAAGGTGTTATATTTTGGGTTTTAATATACATCTATTGTTCATTGAGATAAAGGATATTTGATATTGAAATTGTACCTATAAATTTAAGGAATTTAAAGAATCACTTTGAGGGCTACAGAAGTATAGATTAATGCAGTGGTCTGGTCCAAACTTGTCTGGATATGGAATCACCTTGAGAGAATAAAAACATAATCTGTGTATTAACCTGAGAATGTGGTGTAGGGTTTGGAATTTATAAAAGATCTCTGTGTGATTCTAATGAAAGATAGGTTTGAAAACTATTTAATCAATGAAATAAAAATCTTGAATTAGGATGACTAGGATTCTTTTTTTGTGTGTGTGGTATAATATAAACAACACAAGTTACCATTTTAGCCATTTTTTAAGTGTATGGTACAGTAACATTAATTACATTCATACTGTTGCGCAGCCATCACACTATCTACAGAAATTTTTCATCATTCCAGGCTGAAAATTTGCCCATTGATTAATGACTCCCTATTTCTCCCCCTCACAGCCCCAGGTAACTACCATTCTACTTTTTGTCTCTATGAATTTGACTGTTCTAGATACCTTACATAAGTGAAATCAAAAGGTATTTGTCCTTTAGTGTCTGGCTTATTTCACTTAGCACCATGTTCTCAAGGTTCTTATCCAAGTTGTAGCATGCACTTTCATTTCTCTTTAGAAAAATATTTACATATTTCTTTATTTGACTGTTCTGGGTCTTAGTTGCAGCATTCGGGATCTTTAGTTGCAGCATGCGGCTTGTTGGATCTAGTTCCCAAACCAGGGATTGAACCTAGGCCCTGAATTGGGAGTGTGGAGTCAGCCACTGGACCATCAGGGAAGTCCCCATTTCTTTTTAAGACTGAGTAATTTTCCATTGTATTTTTATACCACATCTTGTTTATCTACTCATCTGTCAGTTGACATTTGGGTTGTTTCTACTTTTTGTCTATTGTGAATAATGCTGCTATAAATATTAGTATACAAATATCTATTCAAGTCCTTGCTTTCAGTTCTTTTGGAAACATACAAGAAGTAGATTTGCTAGGGCATACAGTAATTCTATTTTAATTTATTTTTTGAGGAATCGCTAAAGTCTTTTCCACTGTGGCTGCCCCATTTTATATTCCAGCGAGCAGTGTAGGAGGATTGCAGTTTCTACACATCTTCACCAACACTTCATTTTTTAAAAAATAGCAGCCATCCTTATGGATGTGAAGTAGTTATCTCATTGTCATTTTAATTTGCATTTTCTAAATGACTAGTGATGTTGAGCATCTTTTCACCTGTTGGGTAGCTGTGTATCTTCTTAAATGTCTGTTAAAATCCTTTGCCCATTTTTAATTGATTGTTAGGATGACTAGAACTTTAACTCAACACTCCCTTTAAATAGGTTTATGATTTTAAGACAAGTCAGTTAACTTCTTTGTGTCTTGAATTCCCTACCAGCAAAATGGGATATCATCTTTCTGTACCTGCCTAACAGAAGTGCTAAGAATACAGCACTTCCTAAAGCAGTATACTTACCTGTTACAGTATTAGAACAGCTGACTTTAATCTATAAGCATATTTTCAATTTATGTCTTAGAAATAAATAATCTTTTGTTTAATTTCAGTACTTAACATTTTTCTACAACAGATTATCTGTCCAGGTTTCATCTGTAAAATTATGCCTTATTCTTAACTTTTTGCTTTGGTTGTTATAGTAAAAGCTCCTGGAGAGCAGTTTTATTCTCCATAATACTTTATGGTACTTAACAGTGCCTTGGATTCTTATTGTAGTTGCACATACTTGTTTTAACTCCACTTTTCTAAGTGCTGAGTACTAAAAAAGAAGTGGTGTTGTAAAATGATCTCTCTCCTCAAAAGACAAGCCATTGCGAATTTAGTATGGTGGTATTACCTAACATTCACTTTGGCCTATAATACTTTCTGACTAGATTACCTTTAATATAGGTATACCTTGGAGATAATTGCTTCCCTGGTAGCTCAGCTGATAAAGAACCTGCCTGCAAAGCAGGAGACCCTGGTTCCATTCCTGGATTGGGAAGATGAAGATCTCTGGAGAAGGAATAGGCTACCCACTCCACTATTGCTAGGCTTCCCTGGTGGCTCAGATGGCAAAGAATCCTGGGTTGATCCTTGGATTGGGAAGATCCCCTGGAGGAGGGCATGGCAACCCATGCCAGTATTCTTGCCTGGAGAATCCCCATGGACAGAGGAGCCTCGTAGGGGTCCATGGGGTCGCCAAGAGTCGGACACGACTAAGCTCAGCACAGCACATAAACCTTAGAGTCATTTTGTCAGTATCTGCAAAATAACTGCTCAATTTTTATTGTGATTGTGTTGAATCTTATTATTCTATAGCACCACAGTAAAGCACACATCATAATAAATTGGGTCACAGGGAATTATTTGGTTTCCAGTGCGTATAAAAGTTACGTTTACACTAACTGTAGTCTATTAAGTATACAGTAGCAATATTTGTAGAAAACAGTGTACGTAACTTACCTTATTACTAAAAAATGCTAACTATTCTCTGTACCTTCAGCAAGTCATAATCTTTTTGCAATAGTAACATCAAAGATCACTTACCACAGATCACCATACCAAGTATAATAATTATGAAAAAGTTTGAAATGTGAAAATTACCAAAATGTGACACACAGACATGAAGTGAATATACGCTGTTGAGAAAATGGTGCCAGCAGACTTGCTCAGTGCCAGGTTGTCACACACCTTCGATTTGTAAAGCCCTCAGTTGTCTGTAAAGCACAGGAAAGCAAGGTGTACTTGTGTAAGAATTTGAGAAAATTTATCCCATATTTAGATTTTTTAGTTGTTTTCCTCCTATACATGCACAAACTTGGTTTATTTTAAACCATTTTCTATTACAACTAGATCAGTGTGTATAGGAAACATAGCAGTATATGGTGTGATGTTTTTCCTAAAATAGGCAACTGGAATTGAGAGCTTGCTGTTTAGTAGGGTAGTACAGAGAGTAGGAATGGAGAGTTTATTTTCTTTTAATATTTTATGTATGAAATGAAACAGTTGAAAGCTGTAGTTTTAACTATAGTTCACTGATTAAATATGAGGATATAAAATACAGGTCTCCAAGCCTCTTTGTCTTTTAAAGATAAAGACTATGAACTTCCCTGGTGGTCCACTGGTTAAGAATCTACCTTGCAATGCAGAGGACACAGGTTTGAACTCTGGTCTGAAAGATTCCACATGCCACGGAGCAACTGAGCCTGTGCCCCACAACTACTGAGCCCCATGTGCTACAACTAAGGATCCCAAATGATGTCAACGAAGATCCTGCGTGCTGCAACCAAGACCCCAGGCAGCCAAATGAACATTAAAAATAAGGAACAATGGACTGTTCTAGGTTGTTGCTTAAACTTGCAGACGTTCTTAAAAGTGTTTGCAATTTAGCTTTTGGAATCTGCTGTTGAATTATTGATTAAGCACACAGCATTCGTGATGATTTCTATAGCATACTTACCTTAAACTTAATCAAATTGCAGTTTACCTATGTGTAGATTATTATTACTTGAGTCACTTCCTTAGTAAATGTTTCCCTTGACATAGAGAATTTTTAGTTATTCCCCTTTAAATTCTTAGTTTTTTGTCGGCAAAATTTATCTTTTAATGTTTTCTGAAAAAACTGTATAGAGTTATAGTGTTAAAAACTATATATATATTCATTCTAACTAGTTTAATATGAAATTTTCTTAATTTTTTTTTAACCACGTCTTTTATCCACTCTTTGGAGACAGATGCTTTGAAAGTTGATTTCTGCTTGTTTTATGTCAGTACATATAATTGGGGTCCCAGATGGCTCAGTGGTAAAGAATCCACCTGCCATTCAGGAGAGGCAGGTTTGATCCCTGGGTTGGAAAGATCCCTTGGTGAAGGAAATGCAACCCAAACCAGTATTCTTGCCTGGGAAATCCCACAGACAGAGGAACCTGGAGGGCTACAGTCCACAGCATTGCAAAAGAGTCAGACATGACTTAGTACTTAAACAACAAGCAATGTATAATGGGCATAACCTTCTCTGAGCACTATTGGCTTGCTAAGATAAAAATACCTAGAAAAAATATTTAGAAATGATGTTATGTATATATACTTTCTGTACCCCTTAACAGTTATAGAATAATTTTGTCAGAAAAGAGGTCACTAGAAAGAAAAGTGTAAATATGGCTTTGTAAGCATTCCCACATCTAGTAATGGGATTGGTTGCGTATATTTGTTTACTTTAGATACATTCTTTGAGGAAAATGTATGGCGGCTTGTGAGTAATTTTTAAAAAAATCCTAATGTTCCCTGGAGAAGGACATGGCTACCCACCCCAGTATTCTTGCCTGGAGAATCCCATGGACAGGAATCTGGTGGGCTACAATCCCTGGGGTCACAAAGGATTCAGTTCAATTCAGTTCAGTCGCTCAGTCATGTCCGACTCTTTGCGACCTCATGAATTGCAGCATGCCGTGCCTCCCTGTCCATCACCAACTCCCGGAGTTCACCCAGACTCATGTCCATTAAGTCAGTGATGCCATCCAGCCATCTCATCCTCTGTCGTCCGCCTCTCCTCCTGCCCCCAATCCCTCCCAGCATCAGAGTCTTTTCCAGTGAGTCAACTCTTTGCATGAGGTGGCCAAAGTACTGGAGTTTCAACTTTAGCATCATTCCTTCCAAAGAAATCCCAGGGCTGATCTCCTTCAGAACGGACTGGTTGGATCTCCTTGCAGTCCAAGGGACTATCAAGAGTCTTCTTCAACACCACAGTTCAAAAGCATCAGTTCTTCGGCGCTCAGCTTTCTTCACAGTCCAACTCTCACATCCATACATGACCACTGGAAAAACCATAGCCTTGACTAGACAGACCTTTGTTGGTTAAGTAATATCTCTGCTTTTGAATATGCTATCTAAGTTGGTCATAACTTTACTTCCAAGGAGTAAGCGTCTTTTAATTTCATGGCTGCAGTCACCATCTGTAGTGATTTTGGAGCCCAGAAAGATAAAGTCTGACACTGTTTCCACTATTTCCCCATCTATTTCCCATGAAGTGATGGGACCAGATGCCATGATCTTCATTTTCTGAATGTTGAGCTTTAAGCCAACTTTCTCACTCTCCACTTTCACTTTCATCAAGAGGCTTTTTAGTTCCTCTTCACTTTCTGCTGTAAGGGTGGTGTCATCTGCATATCTTATTAGGTTATTGATATTTCTCCCGGCAATCTTGATTCCAGCTTGTGCTTCTTCCAGCCCAGCATTTCTCATGATATACTCTGCATGTAAGTAAAATAAGCAGGGTGACAATATACAGCCTTGATGTACTCCTTTTCCTATTTGGAACCAGTCTGTTGTTCCATGTCCAGTTCTAACTGTTGCTTCCTGACCTGCATGTAGGTTTCTCAAGAGGCAGGTCAGGTGCTCTGATATTCCCATCTCTTTCAGAATTTTTTATAGTTTATTGTGATCCATACAGTCAAAGGCTTTGGCATAGTCAATAAAGCAGAAATAGATGTTTTTCTGGAACTCTCTAGTTGGCAATTTGATCTCTGGTTCCTCTGCCTTTTCTAAAACCAGCTTGAACATCTGGAAGTTCACGGTTCACGTTTTGCTGAAGCCTGGCTTGGAGAACTCTGAGCATTACTTGACTAGCGTGTGAGATGAGTGCAGTTGTGCGGTAGTTTGAGGATTGGACATGACTAAAGCAAATGAGCATGCACACATGCACAAGCGCACACCCCAGCTGTACAAGAATGGGCGTAATTCTTACTGAAACGCTTTTTGCTTTCACAGCATCCATTCTTCTCAATGTCTTCTTCTGACACTCAGGCTGTTCTTTCTTGGTCCCGATTGTGAGTGTCTTCTATTATACTAAAGCTGCAGTTTTTAGAGCTCCCTAGGGCCAGTTCCCTCTGTTTCTCAACATTCCCTCTCTAGGTGATCACATTCATTCACAAAGATGTAAATACCATCCACCCCCTGATAATCCCCAGATTTATACTATAAACCCAAACCTCCACCACATCATAAAAGTTACTTTGTCCAAAA
The DNA here is from genome assembly GCF_000754665.1 of Bison bison bison. Classification (NCBI taxonomy): domain Eukaryota; kingdom Metazoa; phylum Chordata; class Mammalia; order Artiodactyla; family Bovidae; genus Bison; species Bison bison. The sequence continues at coordinate 13,004,833 of NW_011495033.1, read as the reverse complement.
ACTGATTTCTTGATCTTTACCCCAAACTTGCTCCTTCTCTAGACATCTGTATGCTGTACCCTGAGGCTCATGTCATCAGATACTGCTTTAATTCTAGGGACCTCCTGGTTCCTGTATAAAATCCATCACCAAATTCCCAAACACATTGTAGATGTGCCCACTTCTGTCCATTTCTACTGTCACTACCGTAGTCCAAGTCACCACTGTCTCACCTGGGCTATTATTGCTCTAGGTCCTGGTGGCTCAGTGGTCAAGAATCTGTTTGCCAATGCAGGAGACGCAAGAGAGACAGTTTCAACCCCTGGGTTGGGAAGATCCCTTAGAGGAGGAAATGGCAACCCACTCCATTATTCTTGCCAGGAAAATTCTGTGGACAGAAGAGCCTCAAGGGTTACAGTACATGGCGTTGCAAGGTGTCGGACTTAACGATTGAGCGTGTACACATGCACACATATCCTGTGGATTCTCTTCTCTAATAGCTGGTGAGATGTCCCAAGTAAAAACAAAAAAAATCAGATACTATCATTCCTCTGATTAAAAATCCTTCAATAATTTCCCCTTGCACTTTAGAACAAAATTCAAACTGCCTCGTTCTGTATATTCTGACCTGCTTGTTCCTCTTCCATCTTAATCCCAGTTTTTTGCTCCTGTCTATACTCCAGTTGATACTGATCTTCAGTTCTTCCAGTAAGCCAAAATCCTTCCTGCCCCAGGGCTTTTGGACCTGCTGGTTGCTCTATCTGGAATGTTTTCCTCTACTTCTTGCCCTGTAAACTGATTCATCTTTCAAATTTCAGCACAAAGATCACTCTTCCTAAACCTCCTTCCATCCAAATTAAATTAGTTCCCTCTAGTGAGTTCTCTCTTAACATCCTTTTCTTTTGTATCATTCATTACAGTCTTTTAAGTAAATAAATATGTATATGTACGAACGCATGTATAGGTTATGTGTGTTTATGTGTGTGCACATAAAATGCCTGCCTCTTCCATTAGGTTGTGAAATTCATGAAGACAGGGACTCTTTCTATCTTGGTCACCTCTGCGTAGCCTACACTTTGCATGGTGTCTAACACATAATGTGTGCTTTATTAAATATTTGCTGAACTAATTAATTAGTGAAAGTCTGCTTTTCCACCAATACTCTGTTTCTGAAAGCAACCCTTCTAAGAGTTCTTTTATCTTTCCAGATATGAAAACATATGATTAAAGAGAAAAGAGTTCCAACATGATCGCATTTTAGTATGTTTTCCTAGTACAAATTTTTACATTTGAATTAAATCTAATAAAAATAGCTTTAGAAAGATAATTAAAGAGAAGTAAGGGCTGCTGTCTATGGGGTCGCACAGAGTTGGACACGACTGAAGCGACTTGGCAGCAGCAGCAGCAGGGCCTAGATAATAATTAAAAGATAGAAAAAAAAGTTGAGATTTGACAATAACAAAGTACGTATTACATAGAAAGAAGCCATTACCATGTAGAACTTCAACACAGTGAATTTTGCTGAGCATTTATTATACACCAGGTCATGTGGCTCATGTCCGTAATGATTTGCCAGCACCTTTTTATCACTTTGTTCTATTTCTAATTTATTTTTTAATTGAAGGATAATTGTTTTACAGATATCAGTAAGTTTTAAAAGGAAGGTGGTAAAGATTTCTTTAGTAAAACTGTTAAAAAGTGGTTAATTGTGTTACAAAGAAATACTTTATTTAGGAGTAGGAAAAATATTTTTGTTATTTCACAAAGGTGTTGAATTTTTAACAAGTTGATTTTAGTAGTCCCGCTTTCAGAAGAAGAAATGCACATTTTGCTCAGTCCTTATTTATAGCAATGGTAGTTAATTAAAAAATCCAAAATTATTTTTTAGCAAGCCAGTAGTTTCGCATTTATTCAAGTTAGCCTTGTCTCCATAGGCACAGAGGACCTGAATTGTCATTCTAATGTATTTTTTTAATTGAAGTATATTCGAATTGTGTTTCAATTCATTGCATTAAAAAAATCTGTTTAAAAAAAAAATCCCAGTGTTTCAGCTGGTATTAAGAGTAGTGTTTGGTATTAACAAGAGGGTCTGAGATTTTACACACTTTTTTTTTTTAATTATGCTGGGTCTTTTTTGTGGCACAAGGGCTTCTCTTGTTGTAGCACAGGGACTCTCAAGTTGCGGTGCGCAGGGTTAGTTGCCCTGTGGCATGTGGGATTTATTTCCCCGACCAGGGATTGAACCCTCATTCCCTGTATTGGAAAACAGATTCTTAACCACTGGACTATCAGGGAAGTTCCTGAGATTCACGCTCTTGATTTGGTATTTTCTTGAGCTGTGTTATAACATAGTCCACACTATTGCTTTGTTGGGAAACTTATTTTCCAGCCCTGCAGTAAGTTCACTTAGGCATGTTTTCTGCATTCCAGATTATTTCAGGCAACGGTTCTGTGAAGTATTCATGTATTATATTAACATAGGTTCCCATTTTCCTGACTGTTTTTCAGTGTTTGTATTCTTTGCTACCAATTCTCTGATCTCAAAAATGAATGCCACATGTTTAGGTTTTTATTATGGTAGTGCCTCACCTTTGGTGCCAGTTTTATATCAGGTATGGCTGTGTAATTAACCACCCCAAAACACAGGGATTTAAAACAGTTACGTATTCTCACTAGTGTACCTGCAGGTCAGCTAGGAGTTAGTCAATCTAGTCACTGTAAACTGTAGTATGAGTAGAGGTGTATTTTGTATGATTCTCATCCCTCTTTCGACCAGTGAACCAGTCAGGGCATATTCTTGTGATGACAGAAGCACCAGAGGACAAGCTAAATTATATGTGAAATATATAAGTATTCTTCAACCTTCTGCTTGGCCAAAGCAAGTCACAAAGCGAGCCTGATTCAAGGGTTGGAGAAGTATATTTCACCTCTAATAGGAAGAACTACAAAGTCTGGATAAAGGGAGGAATGAACAAAACATTACAGAGCTACAGTAATCAAAACAGTATGGTACTGGCATAAAGACAAACATGTAAACCAATGGGAGAGAATAGAAAGTTCAGAGATAAATTCTTGTGTATATGTTCAAATGACCTTTGACAAGTGTGCCAGGACCACTCAGTGGGGAAAGGACATTCTCTTCAAAAAACAGTGTTGGGAAAACAAGTATTCACATGTAAAAGAATGAACTTGGACCCTTATCTTATACTATATACAAAAAATAACTTAAAATTAATTAAAAACCTAAATGTAAGACCTAAAACTATAAAGCTCCTAGAAAAAAAATATTGGAAAAGCTTCATGTCACTGGATTTGGCAGTGATTTTATGGTTATGGCACAAAAACATAGGCCACAAAAGCAAAAATAGACAAATGGGACTGTATCCAACATAAATTTTTTTTTGCATTATGGATTGGAGAGAATATTTGCAATCATGTATCTGCTAAGGTGTTAATAGCCAGCATTATAAAGATTGGAAGGACTGATGCTGAACCTGAAACTCCAATACTTTGGCCACCTCATGCAAAGAGTTGACTCATTGGAAAAGACCCTGATGCTGGGAGGGATGGCAGAGGATGAGATGGCTGGATGGCATCACTGACTCGATGGACATGAGTTTGGGTGAACTTCGGGAGTTGGTGATGAACAGGGAGGCCTGGCGTGCTGCGATTCATGGGGTCGCAAAGAATCGGACACGACTGAGCAACTGAACTGAACTACAACTCTACAAAATATCAAATAACCCAATTAAAAAATGGGAAAAATACTTCAATAGATATTTCTTCAAAGACTATATATAAATGGTCAATAAGCATAAGACAAGATGTTCAGGACTTCCTGGTGATCCAGAGGCCGCCTGCCAATGCAGAGGGCACGGTTCTATCCCTGCTCTGAGAGGAATCCATGCTGTGAGGCAGCTGAGCCCGTGAGTTGCAACTACTGAAGTCTGCACGCTTAGAGTCTGTGCTCCGTAACAAGAGAAGCCACCGCAATAAAAAGCATGCACCACAACTAGAGAGTAGCCTTCTTTTGTGAAACTAGAAAAAACCCATGTGCAGCAACAAAGACCCAGCACAGCCAAAAATATAATAAATAAATCTTAAAAAAAAAGTTACTCAGTATCACTAATCGCAGAAATACAAATAAAAACGTGAAAGTCATTCAGTTGTGTCCGACTCTTTGTGACCCCATGGACTGTAGTCCATAGAATTCTCCAGGCCAGAATATTGGATTGGGTAGCCTTTCTCTTCTCCAGGGTATCTTCCCAACCTAGGGATCGAACCCAGGTCTCCCACATTGCAGGTGGATTCTTTACAAGCTGAGCCACAAGAAAAGCCCAAAAACATATTAGGTGGCTACTATTGAAATAAAGAATAGCAGATGTTACTAAGGATAGAGAAATTGGAACCCTTATGCATGATTAGTGAGATTGTAAAATAGTATAGTCACTGTGGAAAATGTTACGGGATTGCTCCAAAAATTGAAAACAAAATACCATATGATCCATCAGACCTTCTTCGGAGTGTGTATCCAGAATAATTGAAAGCAGGATTTTGAAGACATTTTGCACATCCATGTTCATAGCAGCAGCATTCTTAATAGCCAAGGGGTAGAACCAACGCGAATATCCATTGATGGATGATGGCTAAGCAAAATGTGTTATAAACATACAGTGAATTATTGTTCATCCTTTAAAAGGGAAGAAGTCCTGTCATGTGCTACACTATGGATGAACCTTGTGGACATTATGCTAAGTGAAAGAAGCCAGTCACAAAAAGGCAAATATTGTATGATTCTCCTTATGTGAGGTATCTAAACAAAGGGGTAATTCTTGGTGGATTAAGTGATCTTGGTCTAGAGAGTTTAGTGCAAGGGTCAGATTGTGGAAGATCTAAAGTGCTGTGCTAAGGTTTTAGGGGTTTTTTGACTTAGTCCTGAAGGCATTGGAAAACTATTGATTTTGAGCCTCCCCGTTGCATGATTAGAATTAATTTTTAGATCGCTGGCAGTGTTGTAAAGAAAGGTAAATTAGAGATTTTAACAACTACTCAGACCTTAAAAAGACAACAAAAAAATTATCTAAGAACTGGAATCAGTAGGAATTAGTGATGGATTAGTTGAAGGTAGGAAGTTTGGAGAAATTGAAAAATTGGAGATGATATCTTGCTTGCACAACTCTGCAGATTTGATAAGAAAAGGAGAATGGTTAGGGGAAAAAAAAGATCAAATATGGATTTTATTCTACAGTATTTAGTACTATGTGTCAAGGACCTGTTCTATCAATACAGGGATTCAACATTATATGAAGGAAACATATTCCTTCTCCAGCAGAGCTTACATTCTTGGTGACTATAAGAAATAAACTGTGTAATAAGTTAGATTTTGATTATTTCTTAAGCCAAAACAAATCCCAGAAGAACAATTTAAAGGAGGGTGATCAGTGAAGACCTCACTTAAAAGGTGTTTAAAAATCTGAGAAAGGTTGGTGAAGGTGAGTATAGCTATCTAGAGTGTTCCAGATGGAATAACAGTAGGTACAAAGGCCTGATGTGTTTAAGAAACAGCAGAGGGGTCAATTGAGGGAAAAGGGGGAAGTATTAGAGAACGATAAGTAAGAAATGAAATTGGAGAAATAAGAGTTATGGGGGGGATAGGCTGATAAAAGGTATCATAGGACGTAATAACTTTTATGGCGTTACCCAAGTGTGATTCTTTTTCCCTTAGGAATTATATATATATAATGTATGTATATAAGTTTATTTTCATGATTTAGGTCTTGTTAAGACAGTCTTTTAGTATCCTGTGCATAATTTTTGTTGTATCACTTAGCATAGCTGTAATTAAATGATTGAGATTAACATAGTGTCATGTGGTTTGCTACAAAACACTTTTTTAATAAAAGGAGTAACACTTGTCTTCACTTGGTTGTTTAATATAGAGTGCGTTTATGTCTGAATATAAGCAAATGTCTATAGTCTTTGTAATTACCCAACCATAGTTATTCCAAAGGACTTAGGTTTTTTAATCAGAAGAAATGAGCTTAATTTATTTTTAAATAATATAAATAATTTTATTTCCTGTAGTTATCACTTAAATCTCAATACAGCTAAAGCAAAAAAATAATTGGGTAAATGCATTGTGATATCTTGGATTTGATTCTGGAACAGAAAAAGGATATTAGTGGAAAACTCTGGTGAACAAATAAAAAACTGGAGTTTGTTGTAGTAATGTGCCAGTGTTAATTGCTTGTTTGACCAATGAAGCATGGCTATGTAAGACGTTAAGGAAAACTGAGTGAAGGGTATATGGGGACTTCCTATGTTTGTAACTTTTCTGTAAATTCAAAATTATCCTGAAAATAATTTAACAACAAAAGCTACTGGGATGGGGAAAATACAGTAATTACTTTTACTGTAACTTAATTTATTATACCCTTGTCTAGTCCAGAAAAAATTCAAGGGGTTTATAGATGTATACAATAGATTTCAAGCTCATTAATGGTTATAGCTTAAAGAATTGGTTCTTTAAGATGATCCTTAGGATAAGTGTTTGGAGAAGGAATAAGGTGAGTAAATTCTTCTTGGTGTATAATCTCATTCTCTTCTGGGCCACTCGACTTTTCTAAATTTTACCTTATGGATATATCTACTTTCCTCTTGGGAACTTTCATTTTCCAATCTGTATACCCAGTCATATCTAAATTTCCTAAGATGGTCTATTTTGCTTGTAACTTTGATTCTAGAATACCTTCAATTATAACACTCATCATTGCTTTAAAATATTCATTGGGGAGGGGGAGGGCAGCACATTAGCTGCTTGATTAATTGCATTCAGCCCAGTTTCAGAAATAATATGAGAAAATATGTTTGCATTTATTTTTTAATAAGGGAGAAATAAAAATTAGATCATTTTTAATTCTGTTGTATGCATAGATTTTTTTCATCAACATAACCTTTTTTTCCTTAAAAAAAAATTGAAACTATACTAAACTGTACTATTACGTTTCCCATCAAACGCACTCCCCCTCCTTTATTTATTTTAGTGGCTATGTTATCATTATGTGTGGGTGTACCTAACTTGTTTAACTGGTTCCTTTCTTTGCAGCTTTTCCTATTATAAACAGTGCTGTGAAGAACATTTCTTATAGCTAAATCTTTGCTTATATCTGTGATTTCTTTTTTTCCCTTTAGGTGATAAGGTAGAATTTTTGGGTTAAAGAGAATGTGCATTTTTGTGGTGTAACTTCTTAAAAAAGAAAAGCAAACTGACTTTGTTTTTGGCTATAAATCATTATTAAAATACTATTTTTTCTTCTTTATTAGTGAACACTTGTCCTGCTCTTTCACCTTTTTCTTGCATGGAGACAGCAATGTTTGTACCAGTGTGGAAATTAATCAACATCAACCTGTATACCTTCTTAGTGAAGAACATATCACCCTTGCTCAACAGTCTAATAGCCCATTTCAAGGTAGATTATTTTATGGGTATAGTTCCTTGATTTTTTTATTGTTGTTTCAAGAAAAAAATCTTATTGGTAGAGATTAATGAGATTTCCCCCAGTCTTTAGCCTAATGGTGATTCTGATGCAGTTTACTTCTTTCCTGTTAGAGTATTACGTCAATTAAATAAATTTTTAATGCAAATATTATTTTTAAAAGTTCTTGTACATGAATGTTAGCATATTTTAAAGTGTTCTTTTAAATAGGCTATAGATGGTATACATGTTATATATATTCAAGGTTATCTTTTGTATCAGTTCACATAAGCCATGTTTAATGTAGGTACATAGGACTTTTGATATAATTCATACCATGAAAGTGGTTGAACTCTAGAGGAAATAATTTTGTAAGATTGATGATTAAAAAGTATTTGTTTGCAAGGACTGTGAGTTCTTACAAGTGTGTTCTTTGTAAGACAGTGTGTTTTTGTTTTAGTTCTAAGCTTCCTATTTGCTCTTTTAAAATTTATATGGCAGTATATAATAAGGACTTATATGTTGTTTTTCCTTAAATTGCTTTTTCTTAGTGGAAAGTCAAGAGAAATGGAAGGATATACGAATATTCACAGTTTATGTTGAAACTATCCATCTGAGATTTTTGGGTAGACAGAATCTTAAGTTTTATAATAAACTCGGGGTTATACTTTATCTTCACTTAATGAAGTACAGTAAATTCATTTTCTCTGGAATTGATCATTATGGGTTTCCTTTTCTTTGTTTGAATTGCGTAATTATTTGCCATACTATTCAGTGTCATCTTATTTGGTATAATTGTCTTCAGTTACTTACTTAATGTCTGTTTTGGGTTTCTAGTTATCTTAAGCCCATTTGGACTAAATGGCACTCTCACAGGACAGGCATTCAAGATGTCCGATTCAGCTACAAAAAAATTGATTGGTGAATGGAAACAGTTCTATCCTATCTCATCTTGTTTGAAGGAGATGTCTGAAGAAAAACAGGAAGATATGGATTGGGAAGATGATTCTTTAGCTGCAGTAGAAGTTCTTGTTGGTACGGATTCTGAGTATTAATCCTAAGTGGGAAATGTGTGACTATATGTATTAGTTAGCTTTTGCTGAATGATATAACTCTTTAATATCTTAGTGGCTTTTAATATCAAACATTTGGTTTGGCTTTCTTGTATCTTTTCATTCTGCAACCTAGGTTCAAGGAATATCCAGTATCTGGGACATAATATTCTTAAAAGAACAGAGGAATAATAGGAACTGAGCCTAACTATATTAAGTATATTTAATCTTCTGCTAGGATATGACATATGTGGCATGTGCTTACATTCCATTAGGTAAAAACTAGTATATGGCCAAGTCAGTCATTGGGGAAGGGAACTATAACCCACGTAGAGGGAAGCATGCTAAAGGTGAGAAGAAAATAATTGTGAATGAAGAATATTTGGAGGTGAGAAAGTTGACAGCCTGTGTGATGCAGTATCTTAATGTTTGGTAAAACTGTCGCCTCTGATGACTTGAAAGGCAGAAAATGTATACCTAAAGACCTTGTGGCTGATTAGCTCTGTCCAGGTCAGCTCTGCTTAGGTACGCTGTATTACATGCATCTTCCTCCTCAGGGACCTAAGTTAACAAGGTAAACTATATTTGAGACATGCTAATATGAAGGCAGAGGACATAAAGTAGGAGAGGCTGCAGTGATCCTGCAAGTGTATCTGAAGTTCTTGTTGGGTCGCGGCATTTGTCACCTGCATGTAGATTCCAGAGCAAGGTGCACATCCAACCTAACAATGAGTGCAGATGTATACTCCACCTTAGAGAGATGTGGGAAGTGTGGGGAATATATGGTTGAGCAGATAATTGGGATTAAAGTTTGCAGCATTGTATTTAATGAATTCATATGGTAATGTTATATGAAGATTACCTTCTTTGTTTTTTTAATCGAAGGAGTATCAGTATTCAGTTTCAGTAAATACATTATCAGAGTAGTTGTGTCAGAAACAGGAACAAAACACAATAACATATATTAGACTTTTCAGATAGAGATATATAAAGAAGAAAATAAAAAGGTCCATAATTCTAGTGCCAGTTACCTTTGTTAAAGTTTTAAAATAAATTTGATCAAATTTGCAAATACAGTTTTTTTAAGTAATGCACATTCATGGTTAGAAAATCCAAAAGTGAAACAAGAAAGCTGCTTTCTTCTAAGTCTCTCTCACGAAGGGTAACCACTACCACCAGCTTCTTGTGGTTTCTTTTCAGAAAAACATTTTACCAGAAAGAGTGTATATTTATAAAAATACACTAAATGTATTTTATATTTAATGTATTTTTATTTTAACAAATGTGATCATTTTGTATCTGCTTTTCCATTATTGCACTTTTGAGTGAAACAAATCCCATTACAAACCCAAAGGTAATTGATTTTCCTCTTTTCCCCCCCTTTTAGCTGGTGTCCGAATGATCTACCCAGCATGCTTTGTTCTAGTCCCTCAGTCAGACATTCCTACTCCTAGCTCTGTGGGATCCTCTCACTGTTCAGCTTCTTGCTTGGGTGTCCACCAAGTGCCTGCTTCCACAAGAGATCCTGCTATGTCTTCGGTTACTCTTACACCACCTACATCTCCTGAGGAAGTCCAAACAGGTGTTGTACTAATCTGTTTTATTAGCTCTAGTGGTAAATCTGTTCTCTTGAATATAATAAACACTTAAAAATAATTATTTTGAAATAATTGCACACTTACTGAAGTGTTTGCCAAGTACCTTACAAAAAGCTCTACTCATTCACATTCCCAAATTGTTAATATTTGCTCCATCACCCTCTCTCTATGCATATATTCCTTAACATGGGTCGTTTTCTGAACCATTTGAGAACAAGCTGCAGACATAATGCCTCATTACGCCTAAGCACTAAGTCTGTTTCCCAAAATTAAGGACTCTCTTCTATATGACTACCATTTAATCTTCCAAGTCAGGAAATTAACATTAATATAATACTACCATCATTGCCCATCTCCTGTTCAAATTTTTTTGCTTTTTGTATTTTAAGTGAAGTGACCTGCTTTTTTTCCTCAAAATGTAAGTAGGCTTACCAGATGGCTGGAGCAAGTTGTATGAGAAATCAAAGAAACAGAAAACAAAGTAATACTCTTTTTAACCTGCCTTTATTCTCCTACAATCAATTTTTTTTTGTTTTCAGTTGATCCTCAGTCTGCCCAGAAGTGGATCAAATTTTCTTCAGTATCTGATGGCTTCAGCTCAGATAGTACTAGCCATCATGGTGGGAAGATACCCAGAAAATTAGCAAATCATGTGGTGGATAGAGTTTGGCAAGAATGTAATATGAACAGAGCACAGAACAAGTATGTATTTTCATCTTCAAGTTTAAAAATTGCATGTTGGTAGTTACTTGCAGATAAGAGATTTGAAAGTATAAGTGGTATAAGTATAAAATCATTCTTATGATTTTAATTCAAAAAAATTGATTTTAAAAAATTCAATTTTAATGCTTAATTCAATTTTACAAAAATGTTTATGAATTCTAAAGATTATATAATTTCAAATTTTAGGAGGAAGTATTCGGCTTCATCAGGTGGTCTGTGTGAAGAAGAGACAGCTGATAAAGTAGCATCCTGGGATTTTGTTGAAGCCACACAAAGAACAAATTGCAGCTGTTTGAGGTAAGTACTTTTTTTCCCCCAGTTGAATGATGTAAGTACATATATGTGTGTGATAGTTTCTTACGCCATTGCATACTTATGCCCCACTTTGTTTGAGGTAAAAATATATAAACACAGTGTCAGGATTTTTCCCAAAAGAAAAAAATTTGAGGAAAATAAAAATTCAGTAATATGGAGCTAATTATAGAAGTACATAAAAATGTATGTCATAGATTCTTACACAGTTACCAGAGTTGGACTGTGAAAGCTTGAATTCACAGCCTAAAAGAATTTTATACTGAATTATGGAATATATAGTATCTATAAGGTAAGAGGAACACAAGTCTCTTGAGAAAACTGTTCATAAATAGCACTATGGTTGAGAAATTTCTCCCAAGGGTCCTCATAAAAAAGATGATGCATGATATACTAGATAAAATTTTTCTCAATTTTTTTTATAGTAAATTCAATATTGGGTTTTGTGCAGCAGTTTCTTATAGCATCCCTTTGGTCAAGCTGTAGGTGAAATGCTGAACTAAGATTCAGAAAATAATATTATACAAGGGACCAAAGCTGTAAAAATACAGGCTTTCTAATAGACTATATTGATTGAAAGCTCAGTGGAAGAATGAATGTACATGGAATTCTTTAGGGACTTGGATGAGGTTTGGTTATCAAGGGATGCAGATTGTATTGCCAAGAGTTTATTATTTTAGTCTACAGATTAAAGGCAGATCATATGCTTTTGCAGATGAGTAAACAAATAATGGCACTGACACCCCCTAATCAAGGACTTGTGAATAAATACGGTTTATTTATTGGTTGGAACCTGTGTCTCCTGCACTGACCAGCCACCTCTTACTGTCATGGTTGTGAGCCAGAGGGAAGGAGGCATGCAGGTTAGGGTCAGGGTTTTTCTTATATTAGCTTTGAGTACAGTGACACCCCTTCAAGTGTTCTGGTGTGTTTTTGCATAGATTAAATTTATGTTTATATAGATTTCTTTGGGTTAAAGACTACATTTTAAAATATTTGTCAACCTCGTTAAAAACTTGCCTCTGACCAGAATGGGGGGAGCTCTCACACTGTGTGTGACAATCAAAGAGCACAACAGAAAGAAGAAACACTCCTCTCCTTTCCAACAAGGGTGAGGCCAACGAAAAACCGTGGACTCTGTTTACTATACCCGTCCCATCTTCGTTTATTCCTCTATCAAAGTGTTGGCCTTCCCTTGCCATACAGGGAACTCACTCTTTGCTAACCATGTTTGTAGACCCCATATTGCTGTTCTCTGCTTATCCTGAATAAATCCATCTATGCTGGGGGTGGGATGGAGGTGGGCCATGTGCTCAGTCATGTCTGACTCTTTTGCAACCCCATGGACTGTAAGTCTACCAGGTTCCTCTATGAAATTTTCCAGGCAAGAATACTAGACTGGGTTGCCATTTCCTCCTCCAGGGATTCTTCCTGACCCAGGGACGGTTGGAACCTGTGTCTCCTGCACTGCAGGTAGATTCTTTACCCACTGAGCCATCAGGGAAGCGCCAGGTTGGGAGTGCAGGTGGGGATGGGGGCGAACAACAAAAAAAAATGCACCTGTGTTGTTGATAGATTGGATTAAAAATATAGATGGATTAGTTCCTGTTGAACAGTTTAAAATAGTTAAAAGCTATACTCACCTTGGAGGGAAAAATCAAACTTAGTTTTGAAACATAGGGATTCAGTGCATTATTTTGTCTGAGACCAGGGGTTGGCAAACTGATCTGTTGGCCAAATCTGGCTCACGTGGTTGGTATGGCCTGTGAGCGGAAATGATTTCAGTTTTAAATATTTGAAAAAAAAATAGAAAATATTTTGTGAAAGTTATGTGAAATTCAAATTTTTGTGTCCATAAATAAGAATTTATTGGGACAGAGCCACATCTGTTCATCCATGTACTAACTGTGGCTGCTTTTACAGAGTTGATTAGTTACAGGAGAGACTGTATAACTCCTAGAGCCTAAAATATTTACCGTCTGGTCCTTTACAGAAAAAGTTAGCTAATCCCTGGTTTAAGACCACTAGAATGCATAATGGAATTAGGCTTTTCTTTCCCTGTATTGGCATGTTTTGGTAGCAGCTCTTCTGTTTTAGTTTCTAACCTAGGCTTTGCTTTATTCTTTTTGAAAGATTTAGGTTTTAAGGCTATTTGCCTAGAATAGTTTTAGAGGAAGACACTCAAAGTTCACATTGGTAAACATAAGTGTTAATTCTTGGTCTCTAAGCTAAACTTTTATTTTTAAAGACATACTTTGTCTCAGATTTCCAGAAATTCCTCCAGAATACAGAGATTTCATATGGTGAAATTTGATATAATCTATGTATTTGACTAACTTTGGTAATTTTACCCATCTAGTAAATAGTGTTTCTAATCATTTACTTTTTTACTATTGCATTTTGTACTTTAGATTCCTGCTCTACCCCTGCCCCTCCCCCCAAATCTGGTTCTTTTTTACTTAAGTAAGGCTTGAAATGGACTTTGAGCCACCATATGTGTGAGTCCTCTCCTGCCATAGAATATCAGAAGTAGGGCATACACTGATAACTGACTGTGCCAGTCAACGAGCTTATTATCAAATCTATCCGTATCTTTTCCCTGCCCTATTCTGTATTGCAGGGAATTACATTTTGTAGGCTTCCTTGCTTTCAACATGTTTTGTTGGTTTCCCCTCCCAACTTTATTGTGATATAATTGACAGTGATACTGTATGACTTTAAGATGTACAGCATGATGATTGATTAGGCTCACTTGTTTTTTGGAATTGACTAGTTGGAGGCACTAACAGAAGATTAGTTGTAATCTTAAGATTGGAAGAAACCAGGGTATTTCCCCACCCCTTTTTTGAGCCAGCTCCAGCAACAGCTGTGTCCCTTTATCAGCTGGTTCTTCCCTGGTCCCAGTTTCCATTAGGTAGTTCCTGCTGTGGTTCTAGCATCATCCCAGGCTTTTGTGATCTGATGGGACTACATCATCTTATTGTCCTTTCAGTCATAGTAGTGATTGAAGCTCCCTGCTGTTACTACTTTCTCTGTTACCTCATTTTCCTGTGTTTTTTTTTTTTTTGTAAATGATTCTCTGTAGTAAGTTAACTCTGTGTGAAAGATAGGACTGGACCTTTCTCTTGGAAATTGATTTGAAAAAAAGTTGCCTAGTTATATAAGCAGTTTGCATGAGTATATGTGATTTTTAAGAATTTAAATTATATAAATAGAGCTGAAGGACCTCTTGAGTGCTCTCTCTTTCCAAATCCTACTCTCTTCTCACTAGAAATAATTACTTGCCAGTTAAGTATTATTCTTTTGTGTGTGTGTGTGTGTAATTTTGTGTGTATATATGTTTTTCCTCCCAACACGGAAACATAATACCGAAGTATTTAGCAACTTATTTTTTCACTTAATGTGCCTGCAATCTCTTCATTCTAGTTACTTGTGACTCTGCCTTACTGTTTTAAAAAACTTCTTGATATTCTACTGAATATAGGTATCATAGTGTTTTTAATCATTCTAGGATTGATGGGCAAATAGGTTGTTTGCAAAAGTTTTTAGCTTGTGTTTAACTTTTTAAAAGTAAAATAACAATTTTGTGACTATCAATTACTTGCTAGGTCTTTTTTTTTTTTTTTTGGAAACACTCAGTGATAGATGATGTCCAAGGTTCAGGATACATTAGTGAACAGGGCTTCTCCTCTTATGAAGCCTGCATGCTAAGGGGAGGGGCAAATAATTAATTTGTTTTCAAAAAGAATTCTTAATCTAAAATTGATGAGTGATGAGTGCTAAGAAGGAAATAAAATTAGGTGGGTGATGTGATAGACAGTTGTGGGTGAGGGGACCTTTTTAAATACTTTTGTTTTGACTTCAGAAGGACTACCAGTTTTACTTCCACTTTTTACATACAAAGGTATTGGTTTTTCTTGTGCTTTCACTGATCTGAGAACTGCCCTTAAAATTATTTTTTTCCCATTATAATAAAACATAAAACATGAAAAACATAACATTATTTTAATTGGCATTTTTTTTTAGTTATTAGTGAGATTAAAAATTACACATTTATGGTTATTAGGCTTTAGTCTGGTGGAATGTGCATAAGAAAATTAAACTTTAGCAAGCTATATAAGTAGAAAGTGATGCAATTATTTTAGATATTAACATTGAAATACTAGGAACTTCAGTCAGTAGGAAACATAATCTAAAGGAATCATTTTGTTGGATTGTACTTTCAGGACAGTTTCTTTTTTATTTATTTTTTTATTTATTTTTTTTGAAATGGAATCTTGCAATATTTGTCCTTTATGTGTCTGGCTTATTTCACTTAGCATATAATATTTTCATGGCTTATTCATGTTGTAAGATGTGTCAGAACTTTCTTTTTATGGCTAAGTAGTATTTTATTGTTTGCATGTTCTGTGTTTGTTTCATCCATTTATCTGTAGATTGGCAAGTCAGTCGCTTTTTTAGAAAAATTTCCCCTTTGTTGACTTTTAGTGTGAAATTCACTTGTCTCTAAAGATTAGACTTTTTAGACAAAGGTCTATCTATATAGAAGAAAGGGACTATGATTTGATGTTACCAAAGTTTTGGAGAGCCACTGCTGTTCTTATATAGCTCAGATTAATAGTTCTTAGCCTCACAGAAAGATACTTTTTGTATCCCTGGTATACTTAGAACACCTTAGATTATTAGAGATTGTTTCTCTCCTTAGTGCCTTGCATAACTTGATGAATTCTTAAATTTTTGGTTTCAGAACTCATTTACACTCTTAAAAGTTACAGAGGCTCTGAATGTGCTTTTATTTATATGGGTTATGTCTGTTTATGGGGCTTCCCTGGTGGTTTAGTGGTAAAGAATGCACCTCCCAATACAGGAGATGTGAGTTCAGTCCCTCAATTGGGAAGATCCCCTGGAGAAGGAAGTGGCAACCCATTCCAGGATTCTTGCCTGGGAAATTCCATGAACTGAGGTACCTAGTGGGTTATTTAGTTTATGGGGTCACAAAAGAATAAACAACATGTCTGTTTATATAATTTTAGAGAAATTTTAAAGCACTGCTTAGTTTATTAAAAAAAATAATAAGCCCAGTACAAATTAACATGAGTAAAATACTTTTATAGAAATCAACTGTATTTTGAAAAGCAAAAAAAAAAAATTTTTAGATAGTTGACATTCTTTCATAAATGTCTTTAAAAATTAAAGTATGTTTTACATTATCAGGCATGTGTGACTTTGGATACCATTCTTGGCAGGACAGCTTTAGAAATAGAGTTCAATATAAGACTAATACCTGGGTATAGGAAAAATGCGCATATATATATATACACACACACACACACACACACACACACATATATATGAATGTCTGGCATAGAAAAGACAAGTTTCTATTTCAGTATAATTTTCTAACAACTAGAGCTATTTGATGATGGAATGCATTTCCTCATAAGGTAATGTGGTCCTTGTTGTTGAAAATATTCAAAGAGGGGGTAGGTAGAGAAGGGATTATTCTTAACATTGGGTAAG
Source organism: Bison bison bison (assembly GCF_000754665.1). Lineage (NCBI taxonomy): Eukaryota > Metazoa > Chordata > Mammalia > Artiodactyla > Bovidae > Bison > Bison bison. Next base: position 12,988,174 of record NW_011495033.1, on the reverse strand, counting down.
AACTACTGTTCATTTTTTTAATAGCCAATAATTTTATTAAAATTTTAAATGCTATTAATAATGCATATCTATATAAAAATTAAAATGACAAGTTATCCCTCTTATGTATGTATGTAGATCTGCCTGCTTGCTTTCATTTCTTCAAAAGGAATCATGCTATGTATACTGTTGTCTAACTTGCTTTTTAGAAAAACAGTTATCCTGCGTATCTTTCCTTGTCAGCACATAGTTTCCACTTTGTTTTTTCAAGTTCATAGTACTCTATAATACTGTTGATATAATGCTTTATTTGGCTAGTCCTCAAAGCTGCACTCTTGCTGAAGGTTTTTAAAGCAGATCTCAAGTATCTTCATTTCACTCCTACTCCAGCATGCAACTCTTAAAAAAAGTCAGTATTTTCTTACATAATTCCATTATCATATCTGATAAAAGAAACTGCATGTTATTGGTGTCATCTGATACTTTATATAGATTTGTCTCAGAAATATATTTTTGTGTTTAGTTTGACTTCCAGGATTCAAACAAGGAATGTAGAATTGATATTAAGTTTTCCAGGTCTCTCTTGTAGTCCTCTTCCCCCTTTTATGACATGGACTTGGTTGGAGAAACTAGAAAAGTTGTTCTCTAGAATGTCCCACATTACAAATTTTCTCAGTTTGTCATATATTTTAACTTGTTCTTTATTCCTTGTATTTCTGAAAATGGAAGGTAGCTCTAGAGCCATACCCTCCAATACTAGCTAGCTATGTTTGTAACCACGAGTGGCTATTTAAAGTAACTGGTTTTAAATAAAATTAAAAATTTAGTCCCTCCATTGCATAAGTATCATTTTAAATCTGCAGCAGCCACATAACATTTCTGTCATCACAGAAAATTCTTTTGGGCGCTACTGATTTAGAGGCTTAGTGAGATTCAGGTTTAGTATTTTTGGTGAGAATATTTCATAGGTAGTGTTGTGTTGCTTTGTATGGTGTCACATCAGAGGAGACATGTGCCTGGTTTTCCCACTTTTAATAATGTTAAGATTGAGAAGGTGGTGATCAGCCTAATGCCTTCATTGTAAAGTTCTAACCATGTGTTCTGTGAATAAAGACAGTTTTTCTTCTACTAGTTGTAGTTTAGTCGCTAAGTCATGTCTGACTCTAGCGACCCCATGGCTCCTCTGTCTGTGGGATTCTCCAGGCAAGAATACTGGAGTGAGTTGCCATTTTCTTCTCCAGGAGTTTTTAAATAGATGTTTTTTATTGGATTAGAGAGTTCTGACAAAATATGGTCCATTGGAGAAGGGAGTGGCAAACCACTTCAGTAATTTTGCCTTGAGAACCCCATGAACAGCATGAAAAGTCAAAAAGATAGGACACTGAAAGATGAACTCCCCAGGTCAGTAGGTGCCCAATATACTACTGGAGTTCAGTGGAAAAATAACTCTAGAAAGAATGAAGAGATGGAGCCAAAGCAAAAAAAAAAACACCCAGTTATGGACGTGACTGGTGACGAAAGTCAAGTCCGATGCTGTAAAGGGCAATTATTGCATAGGAACCTGGAATGTTAGATCCATGAATCAAGGCAAACTGGAAGTGGTCAAATAGGAGATGACAAGAGTAAACATCAGCATTTTAGGAATCAACGAACTAAAATGGACTGGAATGAGGGAATTTAACTCAGATGACCATTTTATCTACTACTGGGGGCAAGAATCCTTAGAAGAAATGGAGTAGCCATCATAGTCAACAAAAGAGTCCAAAATGTAGTATTTGGATGCAGTCTCAAAAATGACAGAATGATCTCTGTTCGTTTCCAAGGCAGACCATTCAATATCATGGTAATCCAAGTCTATGCCCCAGCCAGTAACGCTGAAGAAGCTGAAGTTGAATGGTTCCATGAAGACCTACAAGATCTTCTAGAACTAACACCCCCAAAAGATGTCCTTTTCATTATAGGGGACTGGAATGCAAAAGTAGGAAGTCAAGAAACACCTGGAGTAACAGGCAAATTTGGCCTTGGAGTACAGAATGAAGCAGGGCAAAGGCTAATAGAGTTTTGCCAAGAGAACACACTGGTCATAGCAAACACCCTCTTCCAACAACACAAGAAAAGACTCTACACATGGACATCGCCATATGGTCAACACCGAAATTAGATTGATTGTATTTTTTGCAGCCAATGATGGAGAAGCTCTATACGGTAGGCAAAAATAAGACCAGGAGCTGACTGTGGCTCAGATCATGATCTCCTTATTGCCAAATTAGACTTCAAAATGAAGAAAGTAGAGAAAAGCACTAGATCATGCAGGTATAACCTAAATCACATCCCTTATGATTATACAGTGGAAGTGAGAAATAGATTCAAGGGATTAGCTCTGATAGAGTGCCTGAAGGACTATGGACAGAGGTTCATGACATTGTATAGGAGGCAGGGATCAAGACGTCCCTAAGAAGAAAATACAAAAAGGCAAAATGGTTGTTTGAGGAGGCCTTACAAATAGCTGTGAAAATAAGAGAAGTGAAAGGCAAAGAAGAAAAGGAAAGATACACCCATTTGAATGCAGAGATCCAAAGAATAGCAAGGAGGGATAAGAAAGCCTTCCTCAGTGATTAATGCCACGAAATAGAGGAAAACAACAGAATGGGAAAGACTAGAGATCTCTTCAAGAAAATTAGAGATACCAAGGGAACATTTCATTCAAAAATGGGTGCAATAAAGGACAGAAATGGTACGGACCTAACAGAAGCAAAAGATATTAAGAAGAGGTAGCAAGAATACACAGAAGAACTATACAAAAAAGAACTTCATGACCCAGATAATTACGATGGTATGATCACTCACCTAGAGAGCCAGACATCCTGGAATGTGAAGTCAAGTCAACCTAGGAAGCATCACTATGAACAAAACTAGTGGAGGTGATGGAATTCCAGTTGAGCTCTTTCAAATCCTGAAAGATGATGCTGTGAAAGTGCTGCACTCAATATGCCAGCAAATTTGGAAAACTCAGCAGTGGCCATAGGACTGGAAAAGGTCAGTTTTCATTCCAATCCCAAAGAAAGGCAATGCCATAGAATGCTCAAACTCTTCATAATTGCACTCATCTCACATGCTAGTAAAGTAATACTCAATATTCTCCACACCAGGCTTCAACAATACATGAACCGTGAACTTCCAGCTGTTGAAGCTGGTTTTAGAAAAGGCAGAGGAACCAGAGATCAAATTGCCAACATCCATTGGATCATCGAAAAAGCAAGAGAGTTCCAGGAAAACATCTATTTCTGCTTTATTGACTATGCCAAAGCCTTTGAGTGTGTGGATCACAATTAACTATGGAAAATTCTGAAAGAGATGGGAACACCAGACCACTTGACCTGCCTCCTGAGAAATCTGTATGCAGGTCAAGAAGCAACAGTTAGAACTGGACATGGAACAACAGACTGGTTCCAAGTAGGGAAAGGAGTACGTCAAGGCTGTATATTGTCACCCTACTTATTTAACTTCTGTACAGAGTACATCATGCGAAATGTTGGGCTGGAAGAAGCACAAGCTGGAATCAAGATTGCTGGGAGAAATATCAATAACCTTAGATATGCAGATGACACCACCCTTATGGCAGAAAGTGAAGAAGAACTAGAGAGCCTCTTGATGAAAGTGTAGGAGTAGAAAAAGTTGGTTTAAAACTCAACATTCAGAAAACTAAGATCATGGCATCTGGTCCCATCATTTCCTGGCAAATAGATGGGGAAACAGGAAACAGTGACAGACTTTATTTTGGGGGGCTCAAAATTACTGCAGATGGTGACTGTAGCCATGAAATTAAAAGACACTTGCTCCTTGGAAGAAAAGTTGTGACCAACCTAGACAACATATTAAAAAGCAGAGACATTACTTTGCCAACAAAGGTCCATCTAGTCAAGGCTATGGTTTTTCCAGTGGTCATGTATGGATGTGAGAGTTGGACCATAAAGAAAGCTGAGCACCAAAGAATTGATGCTTTGGACTGTGTTGTTCAAGAAGACTCATGAGAGTCCCTTGGACTGCACTGTGATCCAGCCAGACCATCCTAAGGGCAATCAGTCCTGAATATTAATTGGAAAGACTGATGCTGAAGCTGAAACTCCAGTACTTTGGCCACCTGATATGAAGAACTCATTCATTTGAAAAGACCCTGATGATGGGAAAGATTGAAGGCGGAAGGAGAAGGGGATAACAGGATGAGATGGTTGGATGGCATCACTGACTCACTGGACATGAGTTTGAGTAAACTGGGAGTTGGTGATGGACAGGGAGGCCTAGCATGCTGCAGTCCATGGGGTTGCAAAGTGTCGGACGCAACTGAGCAGCTGAATTGAACAGAACTTTATTGGATTAAATTCTAGTACTTGCTAGCCGAATCTTTTTATATGAATATATGAATAAGTATTGAATTTTGTCATGTTTTTTCTATATTTATTGAGATAATCATATGGTTTTGTTTTATTAATATGATGAACAATACTGTTTTTTTTTTCTTATGAATGTTACACCTTACATTCATGGTGCAAATCCCATTTGATTATGATGTGTTCTTAATTTATGCATTTCTCAATTGCTTATCTTTTGTTACTGATTTACATCTGTGGTTTTTTTTTTTTTTTTCAAGTGAAATTTATTGAGGTATAATTTTAATAGAGTAACTAACACTCACCCTTCTCAGGTGGGCAGTTTTGAGTTCTGACAAATATATACAACTATGTAATCACCAAGTACATTTGTTTTCTTAAGGAATTTTGTTCTATGATTTTGTTTTCTTACAGTGTCTTTGATTTTGGTCATGGTAATAATGGGTTTCTCTTGTGTCGTTTCAGCATAACTGCAGTTTTAACTCTCATGCTTTTTTCCCCTCCTGTACAATAAGAGGTCCCAGGCTCTGCACAGAAGGGTATCTCAGTATGTTCCCTCAGTGGAGAGGGTTAAATGGATAGATTTGAGTCTATTTTATACCTTTTTATCTTAACTAGACTCTTATCTCTATATTCAAATACTAAGATACTTAAATTATGTAAGGCAAATCACCTTTGCCTATCTGATTACATATTAAGTGAGCATGAGAGAATTGACTTTTATAAAGTTTTCTACATGGTCTTAGTTTTAGGCCACTAAAGAGAATTTTCCTATGTAAATTTAAATAATTTTTAGGATTATGTATGAAAAACAAATGACATGTGAAATTTCTAATACTATTAACTTATATACTTTGATACAATAGTTATGCTATTAATACACCTTTCTTTTAACTTTTCAGACACAAAAATCTCAAACCTAGAAATCCTGGACAACAAGGACAGGCACCATCTTTAAGTCAGCAACAACAAGTACTTCCGAAGCACAAGACCAATGAAAAGCAAGAAAAGAGTGAAAAACCACAAAAACGCCCCTTGACTCCTTTTCACCATCGTGTATCTGTTAGTGATGATGTTGGCATGGACACAGATTCAGCCAGCCAAAGACTTGTGATCTCTGCTCCAGACAGTCAAGTGAGATTTACAAATATCCGAACTAATGATGTAGCAAAGACTCCTCAAATGCATGGCACTGAAATGGCAAATTCACCTCAACCACCCCCACTTAGTCCTCACCCCTGTGATGTGGTTGATGAAGGAGTGACTAAAACACCCTCAACTCCACAAAGTCAACACTTTTATCAAATGCCAACACCGGATCCCTTGATTCCTTCTAAACCAGTGGAAGATGGGATAGACAGTTTATCCCAGTCTTTCCCAGCTCAGTTCCAGGAAGCTGTAGAACCTACAATATATGTTGGTACAGCAGTAAACTTGGAAGAAGATGAAGCTAATATAGCCTGGAAGTATTACAAGGTCCCAAAGAAAAAAGATTTAGAGTTTTTACCACCTCAACTTCCAAGTGATAAATTCAAGGATGATCCAGTTGGACCTTTTGGACAGGAAAGTGTAACATCAGTTACAGAGTATGTATTTTTTTTAATAGTCAATTAAAATTTAAGGGTGGAAATGATGTAAGTTCTTAATAGACACCAGAATGGTTTCAGGGTTTGATTTACAATAATAAATCCTTTCAGTAGTTGAGTATTAATTTTGGATAATTTCTCTACTGTATTTTTTCCTCAGGGGACCTCTTTATTATGAAATATTTTAGTCACAAAAAAAGCAGAGAAAATAATAACGTTTATCCATCAACTAAGTTGATCCATCAGCCAACTTAAGGATTTTACATGCAATTAGCACTTTTGTATACTATTATTTTTCCTCTAATTCTTTCTTCCACTATCCTGAATTTGGTATTTATCAGTTCTCAACATGTTTTTAGACATGTGGCTCTAGTTAATTAATTTCATTTGCTTTCAAGTATTTTCTTTGTTATGAATATATTAGCCAAAATTTACACAATTTATCTACTCTCTTGAGATGGCATGTTGATTATTTTCAGTTTTTCACAAAAGATGTAGCAGTGAATTTTTTTGTACACATTTCCTTGTACACTTGTATGTAAGAATTCCTCTAGGGAATATAACAAAAAGTGGAATTGCTGCGCCATGGCGTATATTGATATTCAGCATTAAAGGTTGTTGCCAAATTACTTTCTAAACTATACTAGTTTACACTCTCATCAAACAGCAGAGTATGAGAATAGCTATTCTACATTTTCCTCAGTACTTGGTATTAAGAGACTTTTAATTTTCTAGTCTGCTGCATGCAGAATGGCATATTATTGTCTTACTATATGTTTTACAGTTTCCTAGTAAGGTTGCTGCTAAGTCGCTTCAGTCGTGTCTGACTCTGTGGGACCCCATTAACGGCAGCCCACCAGGCTCCCCCGTCCCTGGGATTCTCCAGGCAAGAACACTGGAGTGGGTTGCCATTTCCTTCTCCAATGCATCAAAGTGAAAAGTGAAAGTGAAGTCGCTCAGTCGTGTCCGACTCTTAGCGGCCCCACAGACTGCAGCCCACCAGGCTCCTCTGTCCATGGGATTCTCCAGGCAAGAGTACTGGAGTGGGGTCAGGTTAAGCAGCACTTAAAGTGTTTATGGGCCTATACTGTATATCATATTTTAGTCTATTTTCTTTTTTCCCCCTGATTTATTCCTTTCATATTCTGGTTGTTAATCTTATATTAGTTATATATACTTTGGATATAATTTTTAGTCCATTTTTGGTCTTTCATCTCCCTCCCACCCCGATTTATTCTTTGTATCTTCTGGTTGTTACTCTTGTGTTAGTTATATGTACTACAAATACATTCCTCTGTTCTGTGGTCTGCTTTCTTTGTCCACAAAGTATGTCATAGGTACATGTTATGTATGAGGTACTTTGGGGCAAAAATGATCTTATTTTTAGTTCTCCCTTTACTTTCTCTGTTGTTCTGATTATCATCAGTCCCACAGCTTTTTGCATTTGTATCTATAGTAGGGTTTTTTCCCCTAATTTTTTATTGGAGTATAGTTGATTTACAGTGTCGTGTTAATTTCACGTGTACAGCAAAGTGAATCAGTTGGTGTTTTTTTTTTTAATGTGAAAACCAACCATTATATTCATTTTACTATTATAGTCATTAAAACTATCTACCTATTTATCAATACAAGGCCAAGTAGTGTGCAGAGATTTCATTTTCTTCTCTGTCGTCAGTGAAATTTTTTAGGATCTTTTGCTTAGAATGTTAAAATTTCACAAGAATACGTGTATGTGTATATATATACACACGCACACACGCACACGCGCACTTATAAATGTGATATTTTCATTCATTCCTTGTACTGAACTTTTGAGGAGGGCTGGTTTAATTTGAAGTCTTTTTTTTTTTTTTGTCCCATTACTGGAAGTTACTTTTTTCTTGGATAATGTCTTTGTTTTTTCCTCTCTTCTCTGTGGAATTTCTAGAATTCAGATGTTGAACTTTTATATTTTCTCTCTCTCTTTTTTTTTTTCCTGAGAGGATTCCTCAACTTCTAGCTCTTTTCTTACAGTTTTAATATTTATTATTCATGTGTTTTTAATTTCTAAATTAAAAAATAATAGCACCCCCTTGTTAAATGTCCTGTAACTTTTTTTTCCTTTAGAAGTATTTTGTTTTGGTCTTTTTCTTTTTTTTTTTTTTTCTTTTTCTTTACTATACTGATTCTCATCATATTATTGTTTAATCTTACACATTTTATTTATTTGTTTTGGCTCTGCAGCATATGGGATCCTAGTTCCCTGATCAGAGATCAAACCCATGCCCCCTGCATTGGAAGTGCAGAGTCTTAGCCTCTGGATCACCAGGGAAGCTCCTCATCTTACACATTTTAGAATGAGGGAATAGAGAAGCTGAGTGGAAATTTGTGTGTAAAGATAGAACCTTGTCAATTGGCAGGACTTACTCATTCAATAAATATTTCAGTATCAATTGTGTATCAGTTCTAAACACTTTATGGTAGTGGGGTAGGGGATGTTTTGGAGCAGAGGCCTTATACCTAAACTTTCAGGATAAAAAGAATGACAAATCTTGTGCCTTCAGCAGGTTATTTATTCATTTTTCTTAGAAAAGGAACCCTTTCAGGACTGGGGTGGGGGTAGAGGAGGGGGATAAACTAGGAGTTTGAGATTAACATATCCATACTAGTATATATAAAATAGATAAACAACAAAGACCTGCTGTATAGCACAGAGAACTATATTACAGTGTCTTGTAATAACCTGTAATAGAAAAGAATCTGAAAAATAATGTATACACACACACACACAAAACAGAATCACTATACACCTGAAAGTAATAGAACATTGTAAATAAACTATGCTTCAATTTAAAAAATGGTTATTTTTTAAAAGGAACACTTTCTGTTTCTCCATTTTCAGCTTTTTCATTTCTTTCTAGAGATAAAAGTAGAAGTTTTCTCTGGTTTTTAGGCAGTTTGGCCCTCCTGTTGTTAATATAGTTTGCCTTTAGCCCCCTCTTGCATATTCTAAGCTATGAACTTTCTCTACAGTGTTTCATTGATTTTTTTTTTCTTTTTTTTCATTTTGCTCGTGTTTCATTGATTTTTGAGCTTCCCTGAGATAAAGTAAAATGCCCGATCCATTTATAACCTCTCATTTTCCCTGCAGAGATGTATTTTCTTTTAAAGTTCCTTGATTATTATTTTAATAGATATAAATGTGTGCTTTGTCTAGCACTTTGAATTGTAAAAGCATACTAGTATGACTTTTTTTTAAATTAAAATTAATTTAAAATTGAGGGACTTTAGGATATCCTTATGATCATGGAAGACGACTAACTTGGTTACTAAATTAGTCAACAGTTCTCTTGAAAACAACTGATATGTTGGAAACAAGTAGTTCCCCTTTACATTAGAATAAAATCCATAGTCTTTTCCTCATCTGTAAGGTTTCTACACAATCTCCTGCATACCTGGTTCTTCACTTGTGTTTACTACTCTCCTATTTGCTTCCTGACTTAACCACGTCAGCTTTCTTGCTGTTCTGTCAGAAAGCTAAGGTCATTCCTCAAGGCCTTTAGAACTGCATTATGGGGCAGTGGGGGAGAGGGGACAGCTCACTCCTTTTTGTTCAGTCGAACTCAAAATTTACCTTCTCAGGAAGTATTTCCTTGACCACTGTAACTAAACTGTGGCTTCTCTTTAATCCCTAAGTGACTGCCTATCCTGTGAACTGCTTTCTTCCTGTTTTCCGTGTATACGTATATGTGTATATATATATATATAAAATTACCTGAAATTGCATATTTGTTAATGGTCTCTTCCCCCATTAGAATGTAAACTCTATGAGGGTAAGGATTTTGTCTTGTGTACTACTGTGTTCTTTCAGCATAAACACATACACAGGTTGTTAGTCACGACCGGGAATGTGCTGCTGACAGACGTCTGTTACACACACCACACACACCCCTCCTAGGTGACATTTGGCAGTGTCTAGAGGTAGATTGTTTGTCACGACCGAAAGTGTCCTACTGACATCTGAAACACACACACACACACAGGTGACATTTGGCAGTGTCAACTGGCATCTGATACACAGACACCACACACACACCCCTCCCAGGTAACATTTGGCAGTGTCTAGAGAGAGATTGTCACTACCGGGAGTGTGCTACTGCCATCTGATAGGTAGAGGCCAGGGATGCTGCTAAATATCTTACAATGTATAGGATTATCCCGTACAACAAGAAATTATTCTCCAGCCTGAAATGTTAGTCATGTTGAGATCCTTTAATGTCATGAATAACTTTTAACAGAAATAGAAATCTAGAATAAGTTATTATATTAGATATGCTAACCATGTTTAATGATTAGTTTCACGTGAGAGCTCTCCCGTACTCTGTCTCTCCAAACCACAGTAAAATACCTGGCATGGTCTTCTGTGTTTGTATTGTGCTGAAACAAAAGTTATTTTTTCTCACAGTTAAAGAGATCTTGTTGAAATAACTTATTAATGCAAGTGCCTGCTCTTAATATCACTTGAGATGGGAAATCATGAGGACTGGTCATCGCCTTACAGTAAATGGCAAAGCCAGTTGACAGAGTCAGATGATGTCCCTTATGATTAAAAATAAATTCTCTAAAAAGAATTATAAATACCCTAAATTACTGTTAAACTTCCTTAATGGCATTTAAACAATCTTCTTAAATTCTTTGTAGAAGTATTCTATATTTTCAAAGATGTAATATGTCGAACACCTTTCTGGCCATATAGTAATCCATTCAAAAGCCTAGTTTGTTTTATATTAAAAAATTTTGTGAATTCCTATTACCCAGTCACTGTAAATTTCTATCATCCTTTTCAATACTTTGAGTTTTGAAAGTCTTTAAATGTATAACACTTAATTTTAATGAGGTTAATTAATTAGAAGGTTGTTGCAACTCCTACATTATTCTTTCTCCTTTTGTAGGAAGATTATCTTTTTAAAATTCATATTCCTCAAAGATGCATTATCAATTTGAATAAAACTGAAGTTTCTGTAACATACAAGATGCCATAAGATGTTGGAGTATAAGATAAATTTGGTCCTGGCCCTAAATGAAATTGTAATCTAATAGAAAATAATATTAAATTCTCTGATACAGATATATATACAATATAGTAGGAACACAGAGTCAGAGTGGAAAATAATTCCATTTATAGAGATCAGAAGCTTTAAGTAGCTTAGTATGGAAAGATTATAGGGTGCTGCTCAATGATTTGGTATGTCATGATGAGAAATGAAATCTCAAGAGTAGGGTGGAACTGTATAATAGAGTAGCAAATTATTGTTTATAAGGTGATACAGGGACCTTCCTAGGAAATTAGAAGGATGCAGTAGGGATGGATGGATTTTATAGATGTGGAGTAGACTAAAGAAACTTAGGGCCAATTAGAATAGATCTATAATACAGAGTGGCAAGAATGCATCAGTGGAAATAAAAAGTTTCTTTATACTAGTTGACTTTTACAAATGTATGCTTTTTTAGGAAATAATGAAGGAGAAATTTAGACCTTTATTTTTGTTTAAGTGGCAATTCAGTTTACATTTGGCATAAATAAATGAAGTTTTCCACTGATTGGTATTAAAGGGTTGTAATAGGTATTAATAATAAGTAGATAAAAGAAAGACATACTCTTTATTTTGCTAATCAGTTTTATTTGGTGATGGCCACTTGTGAAGAGTAATTCATCATTTCTAAGCATTTCCTTTATTCTTAGGCTTCATGTGCAGGAGTTGATGCCAAATTTTTTAGTAGCTCGGTTCAGTTCAGTCGCTCAGTGGTGTCCAAGTCTTTGTGACCCCACTAACTGCAGCACACCAGGCCTCGCTGTCCATCACCAACTCCCAGAGCTTGCTCAAACTCAAGTCCATCGAGTCAGTGATGCCATCCAACCATCTCATCTTCTGTCATCCCCTTCTCTTCCTGCCTCCAATCTTTCCCAGCATCAGGGTCTTTTCCAGTGAGTCAGCTCTTCACATCAGGTGGCCAAAGTACTGGAGTTTCAGCTTCAGCATCAGTCCTTCCAATGAATATTCAGGACTGATTACTTTAGGACTGACTGGTTGGATCTCCTTGTAGTCCACAGGACTCAAGAATCTTCTCCAACACCACAGTTCAGAAGCATCAATTCTTAGACGCTCAGCTTTCTTTACGATCCAACTCTCACATCCATACATGACTACTGGAAAAACCATAGCTTTGACTAGATGGACCTTTGTTGGCAAAGAAACGTCTCTGCTTTTTAATACACTACCTAGGTTGTTCATAGCTTTTCTTCCACCGAGCAAGCATCTTTTAATTTCATGGCTGCAGTCACCATCTGCAGTGATTTTGGCGCCCAGGAAAATAAAGTCTGTCACTGTTTCCATTGTTTTCCTGTCTATTTACCATGAAGTGATGGGACGGGATGCCATGATCTTAGTTTTTTGAATGTTGACTTTTAAGCCACCTTTTTTCACTCCCTTTCACCTTCATCAACAGGCTCTTTAGATCCTCTTCACTTTCTGCCCTAAGGGTGGTATCATCTGCATATCTGAGGTTACTGATTTTTCTCCTGGCAAACTTGATTCCAGCTTGTGCTTCATCAAGCAAGGCATTTTTTAGTAGCCACTTTAAAGCAAAATTCCTTTTCTGATTTGTTAGAATTTAATTGGAGGAGAGAGAGGTTGGGTGGAGCTTAGCGTATCTCCCACACAAGATATACACATCTTTGACAAATATCTTTATTTTCTTTTTGTGTCTGATTATAGTTTCTTTGTTAATGATAACATCTATTTTAGAATAGTAGCTTAAGACCTTGTAAATATTTTTAAAAAGCAAAATTTCTGCCAAGAAACATTACAGTTGCTTTTTGACATATTTTTTCAAGAGTTTAGTTTTAGTAGAATTTGTGACAGCTTAAAATAATCTGCTATTCTGATTCACAAGGAATCTTTCTAAACCCTGAACAAAGAACTGTACTTGAGCATAGTTCTTATCATGAAGTCTTGGTCAGTATTAAGGATATATCAAGATATCTTAACCATAATGTCCATTAGTAGAATTAGCTTTTATGTTGTATCAGTGATATATCAGATTTTTATTGTATGTATATAGTTATTATAATGCATTATTTGATCTCTAAAAGATAGATTTTAATTACTTTGTTTCATAGAAAGATGTCTATGATGAAGTAAACTTGCTTTGATTTACTGTATTCTAAATCTTTTAAGTTTTTTTTTCTTTTTAAGATTGTTTTTCTTCCTTATTTGATATCTTACTTTAATGCAATACAGCTATACTTTTGACAGCTAGCTTGACTCAGTTTAAGGATTGGTTCTGAATATTGGAGATGGTTTTAGAAAAGGTACTATTAATTTTTTTGAGATTTATTAAATTAATTTCTTCATTAACAATTCTTAAATTATAGCTTACCTCTTTTTATAATTGCTAGTTCTAAAATATTGTTACATCTTGTCTGAAAGAATTTCTTTTGAATAAAGATATAAAAGCATAAGCTGTAAGCCATGTTAAATTCTCTACAAATACTTTTTAGGGTAGTGTACTGCTTTGTCATAGTGAAAGAAGGAGATACAGTTAATTAATAAAAGTAATTTTGGTTTGCTTTGGGCATTACAAAGGTTCCTGTTCATGGTTGTACCTAATCATTCGTTTCCAGTTTGTCTGTATTTACTTTTATATCTGACTGAAATTATCTCTGTAGTTAACAATTTGGCTTTATGTGAAAGTTCCTTTTAGAAAAGGAGAGGTGTGTTGTTCCTGTTCACAAAAGTGTCTGTATACTTTATAATTGGATAGTGATGAAATGCTAACTTGAGTTTTTAATCTGGCTTATCTTTAAAAAAAAAATCACAGTTTTTATTTCTTTTATCAGATTTAAATACAGAAGGATGTATAATGTAAATAATTTACATTTTTCATTTATTGTGACTTGATACTCTTGATATCATTGACTTCATTTCAGTTCTTTGCTGTGAGAACCCTTCAATAAAATAACAAAAAGTTGTCTTTAGGTATTGCATTTGGTTTACTCATTTTTATTCCTAAAAGAGCCCTGTGCAGTAGGATTTTTCTTTTTAATGTTACTGCCCACTAGCTTAACAACTACTTACGTGAACAGTGTGGCAGTTTTTCTGCTTCTGCCAGAGGACAACTTAATATGAAAATAGTTGTTTTATTCACCTCAACACAGAGTAGTCTTTCAGGTTAGTGACTGGGGATGAGGGGTAGGTTCTTATACTTTCCCCCTATGAATAGTTATGTGTATTTGCATATTTAAAATCTTCCCTGCCCTAACCCTGCCACTATCTGACCATTTCTTCCAACATAATTTTCACATCCAAGTCAGAGAGCACACCCTCTGGTTCCTGTTTCATGACTTTAAGTATTAAATAAGAAAATGCATGTCAAAGTAGATAAAAATACTATTTTAATGATTTATGTTGGTATCTGATAGACATTTCAGGAAACATTTAGCATCTAATATGGTGAGATAGAAAACTTCTCTTAAGAAATAAATGCTTATTTATAGAACAGAACCATTCTAATAGATAAACTGTAGAACATATACCCCATTGACAGTTGGGTTAGCACTGTGTTCCTATGGAAAAAGGTTTTGTATATTTGAGATTTCAGTTTGAGGATAAATCTGAGGCACATTGAGATTATAGTGACATATATCATATTTGATAGCATTGTGAGAAAATGTCAGTTATTCTTTTGATTGCCTCTATTTCAAACCTTAGTTTATAGGGTATAGAGTGCTTCTAGTGCTGGACATTGGTGAATAGATTAGCTAGCTGTGGTAGCTCTGTCATTCAGATAGTTTATAAACTAGCAAATACCTCATTGATTCCAAACCTTATTTCTCATAATTTTTTTGTCTTAATATCCAGGACAGACAAGGAGCAGCAGTAGTTATCATTTTCTGACAAATAAAGATGATTTACTTCAAAGTACAACATAGTGTACCTTAGAATTATTAATGCAAACACAGTATCTCAATCCTCTGTGGCTTTTAGATTTCATGTATTAATTTAGCAAGTATTTATTGAACACTTACTATGTCCCAGGCACTACTCTAGGCATTTGGGATAGTTCAGTAAACAGACAAAATCCCTGACATTTAGAGGCTTATAGTCTAGTGGAGTGACAGACAGCCATGAGCATAAGCAAATTACATAGTATATTAAGAGATAAATGCTATGGAGGGAAAAGTAAAGCCAGATAAGGGGGATCAATGTTGAGATAGTGGATTTATTTTAAATAAAGTCTCATAAATAGGTGACATGACTTGAAGGAAGTGAGGGAGTTGACCATGCAGATATTTGGAGGAAGAAAGTTCCAGATAAAAAGAACAGTCAAGAGTGTGTCTCACCTGTTGAGGAATATCAAGGAAGCCCTTGAAAGAACAGTGAGAGAGGGAGGAATAGAATAGTAGAAGATGAAGGGAAAAGGGGAGACAGATCATGGAAAGCTTTGGTAGGATATTATAAGGACTTTGTTTTTTACTCAGGGTAAAATAGTCATTGCAGGATTTTAAGCATTATCTGACTAGAAGCCGGGCTGCCATTGTTACAGTAGTGTGGGAATCTCAGCTTTGCGAGCCATAGAGAAAATGAATTTAGGAGTCTAAAAGTGTCATACAAACCGAAAATGAATCATTTTTCTATTCACACTCACCAAGCACCTTGGTCTTCAGACATGTAAAAGTCCTGATGATCATTTCCAGGGTTTTGTGATGCGATCAGTTTGTTGTGACTTCTTTTGCTAAGCCTTAGATTTCACTTTTTTCTGGTCTCTGTTTCTAGTAGTTCATCTTTCTAAATTCAGTGTTGTCTTCTTGGCTGTTCTGTTGTCCTTTGTCATTTTATTGGATATTTTAGGAGAGTATAGAGGTACTTTTATCATTCATGAAGTGGAACCAGAAGACTAATAACTTATTTTCCAATGTGATTAGTAAAAACCTCTGAGATAACTTGTGCTGAAACTCCACTTGACATTATAAAAGTTTTGCTAGAATTATTTACAGTTGACAAATTGTTATTTTCATGAAATACAAATCAGCCTCTTAAACTTTTTAAACTTAAAGTATATCCACTCATGGCAGTAGGAAAAGGATAATCACTTTCATTGTATAAAGGTGTGAAGGTATAAACTGTAGAAGTAGATATAAATTATTATAAAGGTATTATATAAAGGTATAAATTGTATAAAAGTTCAGTAGTCTCACTGTTTAGTGCAAATTTTGAGAGTTCCTGTGCTGAAGCAGTTTAGATATGAATCCCTTTCAAGTGATTGAATTTGTACAGGGTAATGCACTTGAGTATTTGGGAATGGAGTGGATTACCAAAAGACAACACATTTGGGTGAAAGACTGAGACCAGGATTTTAGCTCTATTTCATTGTTGCTGAATTTGAGACTTCAGTAAATCACATAACCTTTCTACGCCTCAGTTTCTTCATTTGTAAAATGGAGGATTGCAAGTTAGATCATCTCTAAATAATTTTTTTTTTTTTAAGAAAATCTGAAAATTTTGTGATAGTCACTTTAGAAATTTTTATGCTTTTATGGAGAATATAATTAATTTTTCTAATTTTGTTTTTTGATGCAGGTTAATGGTGCAATGTAAGAAACCTTTAAAAGTTTCTGATGAATTAGTGCAGCAATATCAAATTAAAAATCAGTATCTTTCAGCAATAGCATCTGATTCAGAACAAGAACCTAAAATTGATCCATATGCATTCGTTGAAGGAGATGAGGAATTCCTTTTTCCTGATAAGAAAGATAGACAAAATAATGAAAGAGAAGCTGGAAAAAAACACAAGGTGAGTAACAGAAAGTACACCAAAGTGTCACTAATGTTTTGTAGCTCTGCATATGGTACCACAATTCTCATTTTAAAAAAAGATTGATTCATCATTAACTTAGAAAAACATTTCTTAAAAATAGATTAATCAGGCACATTGCACAAAATTTAAGAGCTTATATGGATTTGAAATTATTACTGGTCTCTGATGATAATGAATAGATCTTTATTATAAAAGTTTTGAGATTAGAGAAAAAGGACATTAATTTCTGTTATATTGAAATCAGAACGCTTAGGTAGATGAACTGCTTTGATTTTGAGTTAAACTATGCTGTAAGTGAATTAACAGTTTTCAAAAATGCAGTAAAATACACATCACTGTGTTTATAAAATACAGTGATTGATATTTTGAATATGTGACCCAAGAAGTAAGCTTATGTTAATAAAGTGTTTTTAAAATTTTTTTAAATCAAATATTTGAGGATCTGTTAAGTACAAGATAACTCTGCTAGAGAAGAGTTTTGCCTTAAACACAGAATTGGAAATTGAAGGCTATAAAATTACAAAAAGTACCCAGTCATATGTTTAATTCAAAGAATTCATTTCACAAAGTTTTGCTTAGCCTTTTTGTGTGCCAGGTACTTGACATTTTGTTCTTTTGTAAATATGAAAACAAGTAGCTGGGAAGGTAATAGATTTTGTAGAAAGAACGTGGACTTTGAAACTTGACAGATTTAGTTTGAAATCCCAGCTCCACTACATATCAGTTGTATTTCCTGTGTTATCTATAGAAGTATTTTTCATCTGTAAGGTGAACATACTTACTTATCCTGTAGGTTAGTTGTGAGAGTTATTGATAATGTCTGTAGAACACCCAGCAGAATGATCAGTATATCAGTTCAGTTCAGTCGCTCATTTGTGTCCGACTCTTTGTGACCCCATGGACTGCAGCATGCCAGGCCTCCCTGTCCATCACCAACTCCCAGAGCTTACTCAAATTCATGTCCATCGAGTCGGTGATGCCATTCAACCATCTCATCCTCTGTTGTCCCCTTCTCCTCCCACCTTCAATCTTTCTGGCATCAGGGTCTTTTTAAATGAGTCAGATCTTTGCATCAGGTGGCCAAAGTATTGGAGTTTCAGCTTCAGCATCAGTCCTTCCTGTGAGTATTCAGAACTGATTTCCTTTAGGATGGACTGTTTGGATCAATACATAGCTACTCAATAATTGGTATATTTTATTATTGGTAAAATATGTATTTCAATCTAATATGTAATATTGTATGCAGGTAGAAGATGGGCCATCTAGTGTTACAGTGTTATCACATGAAGAAGATGCTATGTCATTATTTAGTCCCTCTATCAAGCAAGGTAAAACTTTTATTTTCCTGTCAAAATACTGCATTCCAGGATTGTTACTTTAAAGTAATCTGATATTCTTGGACTTTTAGTATTCCTTTTTGCATAATTCATGTCTCATAGAAAGGGACTAATCTTTAAATGATGGATTTTAAGGAGAAGGAGGCTCAGGTGATAGAAATTCTGTTTTGAATTGTGGAGCTTCTTTCCTGTGTTTAACAAATAAAAATAACTCCCTTATCTGTAAAAGAAGGAGATAGGATAAGATCATTACCTAAGATCCCTCTCAGTTATGAAAACTCAGTTTATGAATTAGACTTTACTGTAATTTGGTTGTCCTTTTCTCCCCCTCCCCCCAAGTTAGAACAGTTATTGCTGAGGTCCTTAATATTGACAGTTTTCTAGCACTGTTTTCAGCACTGGAGGTACACTGAAGACTCCACTTTGAAAGTGTCTGTTTTGTCCTCCTTGTAAGTAGAAAAGAGAGATGGGTTGTATTGTTTCTTTTACAAGATCTGTTTAACTTTTGATGGAGGCAAAAGAAATTGTTCTTTGGTATGTGTCTATGAAGGACAGTTTTGTTTTAGCATTTGGAATAAATAAGGGAGGATCCATCAGACTCTGTAGCCAAAAACGAAGTAGGAAAAAACGTCCATCTAAATAAGGAAGAGATGATGGTCTTTCGTGAAATAAATTTAATGGTCAGTGGTTCTAAGTATCTTGGTGAGTTAACTATTGAGGTTTTTTAATCTGTTTACCTACCTTAGGATAAAGGGACTGTGTAATTGTGCCTGTAGTGTGGCTTTTTCAAAATGTGGACCATCTGACGCTGAACATCTTTTGAAGTGAAACTTGGGAATCTTGGTGTCTAATAAGTATTCCAGATGACTTTTACACACTAAAATTTCAGAACTACTGCTTTAGTGAATCTTTAGGATGGATTTGCAAAGGCACTTGGAAAGTGACCTTAATCTTCCTGAAAGAGAGGGTTGTTTCAAGTTGTTTAACCATCCTAAGGATGCTTTGGAAGGTTTATACACCAACTGCTTTTTTTTCCTTGTGTGGGAATGCAGGTGGAATATAACTATCCTTTGTATGTTTATTTTTTCTAAAGTAGTCATATTTTTCACTAAAACTGGGGAGAAAAGCAAAAAGGAAAATAAAATTTTAGAACTGAAATGAAACTTAACTAAGAGGTACTTAAGTGAGTACTTAAGTTCCTGCACTGGGCAAAAGTGATTTATCCATTAATGCATTCTCTCACATTTAATTCTTGTCATACTGTTAGTGCTGGAATTGGAATTCAAATTAAAATAGTCTCTCTGACATAACTAGATAGCTTAATTATTCTGTGCTTCCTTTATGTTTCAGAAAGATAGGGAAACTAAAAATGTCTGTTTAATTCTATTGTCCTTACAGTTTTATTTGATGCATTATTAATGTAGGTTACTTAGCTATGTTATGGATTATATAACCTGAGCTTCCTATATATGGTGAGCTTCCTTGGAAAGATATCACCATATATTTACAATTTTTATTTCTATGAAAAAAAATCTATGGATTTTAAACAAATCAGAATTTCTTATTGCATAATAGCCTTATAAATGTAAATGTACATGTCTAGCTTAAATAAATAGAATAATACTTACTTGGTCAGTAGTAGAATTTTTTATTTTGTTTTTCTAATTGCCATATGTAGATGCTCCCCGCCCTGCTGGTCATGCCCGACCTCCATCAACCAGTTTGATTTATGACTCAGACCTGGCTGTCTCTTATACTGACCTTGATAATCTTTTTAATTCTGATGAAGATGAACTGACAGTAAGTATCCTTATTAATGATTACAATTATAATTTATTTTCCTTGATTTTATAAAAGTTTTTCTTTAGAAGTGATATGTGACTTGAATTTTATGTTTTAGCCCTGAACAATAGGAAATGTTTTGAAATAAAATTTCTGTAATTGGTATCCTTTTTTTAACCTCATGTTTCAGGTGGTGGTGGGTTTTTTTTGCTCCACTGTGGTGCTTGCAGGATCTTGGTTCCTCAACCAGGGATTGAACCCAGGCCCTTGGTAGTGAAAGTGCAGAGTCCTAACCACTGGACCACCAGAGAGTTCCCTAAGCATTCCATATATAATGTCACCTAAAAACTTTAAGGGTTTTTTTTTCCTTTATTTTTTATGTTTGAAGGACATGTATAATTAAGCTTAATTCGATCTCGGTCATATGTTCCTTTTCTGCAGTCCTTAGAAAGCAGAATTAGTTACCTAATCTTTGATCCTGTAATTTTAGAAATGACCCAAGAATTGACTCAATCAGAGAATAAATAATTAACATTGAAGTTATATGCCTTGTCAATTTATTCAGGAATTTGTTTGGTACCACTGCTGCTGCTGCTAAGTCGCTTCAGTCGTGTCCGACTCTGTGCGACCCCATAGACGGCAGCCCACCAGGCTTCCCCGTCCCTGGGATTCTCCAGGCAAGAACACTGGAGTGGGTTGCCATTTCCTTCTCCAATGCATGAAAGTGAAGAATGAAAGTGAAGTCGCTCAGTCGTGTCCGACTCTAGCGACCCCATGGACTGCAGCCCACCAGACTCCTCCGTCCATGGGATTTTCTAGGCAAGAGTACTGGAGTGGGGTGCCATTGCCTTCTCTGTTTGGTACCACAGTCATTATTATAAGACATCTATATACTATCGTAGTGAAAGAGGAAGAAAAAGTAATATTTAATCTTTAACACCCATTTGCAGAGAAAGGTGAAGATACAAGAAATTAAAGCTTAAAATGAGAGTCCCTAGAATGTGAAATGGCAACCCACTCCAGTATTCTTGCCTGGAGAATTCCATAGACAAAGCCTGGCAGGCTACAGTCCATGGGGTCGCCAAGAGTCAGACATGACTGAGCGACTATCACTCAGAATGTGAAATCTCTGAGAAATTAATGAATCGAGTATTGCATTATAAAAGGGAATTCCTTTTTCATCTGTATAAAGGTAGCTTGGAGACTTCTATTGTACATTTGGTCTCTTCAATTAAGTGATATAATGCAGGGATCACTATACATAAACTTCTACTCCACATCCCACAATATAGTGTATTTTAGGTAAATATATGCCTGAAAACAGGGCTTCCCTGGTGGCTCAGCAGTAAAGAATCTGCCTGCCAATTCAGGAGACATGGGTTTGATCCCTGGGTCGGGAAGATCCCCTAGAGAAGGAAATGACAGCCCCCTCCAGTATTCTTGCGTGGGAAACCCTATGAATAGAGAACCTGGCAGGCTGCAGTCCATGCAGTCGCAAAGAGTCGGACATGACTTAGAGACTAAACGACAGTCCCTGAATACTCATACTTTTGTACTTTCTCCCTGCTGCTGTTCATGTGTCAGTGTTGTTAGAGCTGACAGTTTGGTTCCTTGTATCCTGTTAGCCACTTTGTTTTAGGAACCAGATTGTCAGCTCTAACAACACTGATGACTGATTGGAGATTTTAAGACTTGTTTTGTTCAGTGTATTAAAATTTGCCTTTAGTTAGGGATACTGTTGCTTTGTCGTACAAGACCTTTCTGGAGTTTTGCTTAGTTTAATCTTTTGTAGTATATTTGTAGGGGCAAGAAGATTATTAGGAAAGATAAAAATGTAAAAGGAATTTGGAGAGGTTATTGATTATATAGGAATCTTTAATGTCTTTTATTTAAAGAGACAGATGCTTTATAAGTATCTTTTACTAAGAGGCAGTTCCCAAATTCTGTAAGTTTTCTTACTATTTTTTTGTTATTTTAATAGGTTTTAATGTGTTTTGAAAGTAATGGTTGTTTTTATGAAGGAACTTTTTCCTCTCTGTTAATTTGGAGTATTATTATAATCATTAGAGAAACTAATCTGGATTATTGATACCTAAAGTTTTTTTATGTCTTTAAATTGCATCTAGTAGATATTTGGCTGCGACACAAATGGGCTCTACTTTCAAGTTACATACAAATGATTACTATCTTGATCACACTGGATTTAAATTTCAGAGAAATATGTATGTATGTGTGTGTGTGTGTTTTTTTAATAGCCTGGATCTAAAAAATCGGCGAATGGATCAGATGATAAATCCAGCTGCAAGGAATCAAAGACAGGAAATCTGGACCCATTATCTTGCATAAGTAAGCTTACCAAATCTGTATTCCAGATATATCTGCAAACTTTTAATCTCAATAATGTTTCCCATCCCTTTCTTTTATACACAAAATAACTTCTTTTTAGTCTTATGTTAAAATGTGTGTTTTATTAAATATAGGTACTGCAGATCTTCATAAAATGTATCCTACACCACCATCATTGGAACAACATATTATGGGATTTTCCCCAATGAATATGAATAATAAAGAATATGGTAGTATGGATACAACACCTGGAGGAACTGTTCTAGAAGGAAATAGTTCTGGTATTGGAGCACAGTTCAAAATTGAGGTTGATGAAGGATTCTGTAGCCCAAAACCTTCTGAAATTAAAGTAAGTATTTTATTTTTCTAGAAAAATAATTCACTTCTATATTTTATATAGAATTGGTTTACTGCTATATTCAAAAATCCTTTCATAATGAAAGAGTAGAATTATATTTACATTTTATTATTCTGTTTGAAAAAGGGAAAAAGGTTAGAGTTACTTTGTTTTTTCCCCTTGAAAGACAAGATGCTGAAAATGATGTTTTTATATTATAGGATTTTTCTTATGTGTATAAGCCTGAAAATTGTCAGGTTCTAGTGGGATGTTCCATGTTTGCACCTCTAAAAACTCTACCAAGCCAGTGTCTGCCTCCTATCAAATTGCCAGAAGAGTGTATTTACCGTCAGAGCTGGACTGTTGGAAAGTTAGAATTGCTTTCTTCAGGGCCTACAATGCCATTCATCAAAGAGGGGTATGATTTAAATTTATATTATTGATATAGAATATGAATACTTGTGTAGCTTTAATTTTTTTTTAATAATTAACACCTAATATATTGGCATCTGGAAAAAGATACTGGTTTTTGAAAATTTTTAAAAATTATCTTCTGATTAATAGCTGCTAATGGTGTTTGGTACTGTTAAAGTATTGGAACACAAAAGATGAGAAAACTTAGTATTTGGAAGCATCTTTTGTTTTGGTCTAAAATTCTAATCACACTTATTTGTATATTTGCCATATTTCACACACTTTTTATATTTAAGTATCTCTGAAATTGGGGTGTCTTATAATTGGTAACATCTTAAAATTGCCACTGTCCTTTTCTACCCATAAAGATCTCTAAAATCAGGTTTTTTTTTTTTAAACAATTAATGGCGTCTTAGAATCGATGAAGTATGAGTATTTCTAGTACAAGAACTGTAGAGATAGTAATCATGGATATATAGATGTGGAACAATGTATACAAATTGTATTTATCATAGAACTAATTAGTTGGATTTCACCACACAACAATCACCTGGAGTGGATATATTAACCAAACATATATTTTAATTGTACTTAACAATTTTTGAACCAATTGTGTTTTCATAATTTTCAGTGTTACTGAGAAATATTTGGGACATTTTTAGTTGTATTTCACATTACTAATATGTTCCTTTATGTATGTTTTTTTATTTTCTTTTCCCCTGATGACGCTAGTGATGGAAGTACTATGGATCAAGAATATGGCCCTGCTTATACACCTCAGACTCATACTTCCTTTGGGATGCCTCCTAGCAGTGCACCTCCTAGTAACAGTGGAGCAGGAATTCTTCCTTCTCCGTCTACCCCTAGGTTTCCAACTCCAAGGACCCCAAGGACTCCAAGGACTCCTCGTGGAGCTGGTGGACCGGCTAGCGCTCAAGGTTCAGTCAAATATGAAAATTCAGACTTATATTCACCAGCCTCCACCCCATCCACCTGCAGACCCCTTAATTCTGTTGAACCTGCAACTGTTCCTTCCATCCCTGAAGCACACAGTCTTTATGTAAACCTCATTCTTTCAGAATCAGTTATGAATTTGTTTAAAGACTGTAACTTTGATAGTTGCTGTATCTGTGTTTGCAACATGAATATCAAGGGTGCCGATGTTGGAGTTTACATTCCAGACCCAACACAGGAAGCACAGTATAGGTGTACTTGTGGCTTCAGTGCTGTCATGAACAGGAAGTTTGGCAACAATTCAGGATTATTTCTAGAAGATGAACTAGATATCATAGGACGCAACACAGAATGTGGCAAAGAAGCAGAAAAACGTTTTGAAGCTCTCAGGGCCACTTCTGCTGAACATGTTAATGGAGGACTAAAGGAATCCGAAAAATTGCCTGATGAATTGATACTATTGCTACAAGATCAGTGCACTAATTTATTTTCACCTTTCGGAGCTGCAGACCAAGATCCCTTTCCCAAAATTGGTGTAACTAACAATTGGGTACGTGTTGAAGAGCGGGACTGTTGCAATGACTGCTACCTTGCATTAGAACATGGGCGTCAGTTCATGGATAACATGTCAGGAGGCAAAGTTGATGAAGCACTTGTGAAAAGTTCATGCTTACACCCCTGGTCCAAAAGAAATGGTAAGTATGCTAATGAAGTAGTTTTTCTCTCTATTGTGTTTTAGTTGTATGACGTTTCTTTCTTAAGAAAAGGTAATAAAGACAGTTTCCCATTTAGCTGATAGAGACACTTAAATTTGCACTTAAAACTCCTTCAAGAATGACACCTTTAAAGGAAGGACTTCCGAGTAGTTTAGTTTAATTTCAGCAACAAAAGTATGGTTATTATAAATCTGTAATTATGTACTTGTGTAGGAGTATAAAAGGTACTTTG
This sequence comes from Bison bison bison, assembly GCF_000754665.1. Taxonomy (NCBI): domain Eukaryota; kingdom Metazoa; phylum Chordata; class Mammalia; order Artiodactyla; family Bovidae; genus Bison; species Bison bison. Next base: position 12,963,246 of record NW_011495033.1, on the reverse strand, counting down.
CACATGTTAATTAGCAGAAAATTGTTGGTTGTCTGCTTTGTTAGGATTCTTTCACTCATTAAATATTTATTGAGCAACTAGTATATGCCAGGGACTGTTCTTTTATAAACTACAATATTAAAGCAAACGTATTTCCTGCCCTTTCTGAGCCTATAAGACTCAAAATAACAAATTTAAATGAAAGTAATTATATGGTATCAGATAGTGACAACTGCTTTGAAGGAGAAGCAGGGAAAGAAGTAGAAAAAGACAGGACAGAAATGTGTTACTTTAGAGGTATGTTTAGAGAAGATATTACTGAGGGACAGCATTTGAGCAAAGACCTAGAGTGGGGGAGTGTAAGCTGTGTGGCTAAACGAGAGAAGTGTTTTCAGACAGTGCAAAGACCATGAGTAATGTGCTTAATGTTTGAGACACAGGAAAGAGGCACTGTTGTTGGGTTGAGTTGGGTGATGGGGGGACTGGTAGCAGTTGGAAGTCTAAGAGATGGCTGAGCACCACTGTCATGTGGAGTCTTATGGACCATGTTTAACTGTGGCCTTTATGGTTTATTCCGAGATGACTTGGACAGTTTTGAGCAAAGAAGTAAGATGATCCTTACTTATCCAAATGCATATTTGGAAATACAAGTTTTAAATTGAGAGGAGTGGTTGGGGCTAGAGATTAAAAAATTTGTGAGTGTGTTAGCAGTGTTTTGGGGCTTCCCAGTGATAGCTCAGTGGGTAAAGAATCTACCTGCAATGCAGGAGACATAAGAGATGTGGGTTCAGTCCCTGGATTGGGAAGATCCCTTGGAGGAGGAAATTGCAAGCCACTCTAGTATTCATGCCTGGAAAATTCCATGGACAGAGGAGCCCGTTAGGGGGTCGCAACCCCTCCTCCGTGGAGTCTCAAAGGATTGGGACATGACTGAGCATGTGACACCTACATGGCCCCTGTCAGTGTTTTAGACTGTGGAGCTGCATAGGACAGCCTAGAGAGTGACTGCAGGTAGAGAAGTCTAAGAAGTCTAAGGGTAGGACTCACATTTAGAGAGGGGAAAGAAGAGGAGGGTCCAGAGTAGGAAATTAAGGAGGTAGGAAGAAAACCAAGGAAGTATGGTATACTGGAAGCCAAGTATAGGAAATGTTTGAAAGAGAGAATGATCATTGATATCAAATATTTATATATAGTTATCGAGTTAATCCATTTGAGTTGCTTAACATAATACTTATCACACAGTTAAGTAATGAATTTGTATAAGCTGCCATTATTAAAGTTAGCAATAAGGTGTTTTTTTTTTTCTTTTTTTCCCCAGATGTAGCCACTAGGAGATTCATACTTTTAAAATGGTGTGTCAGTATACCACTTTTGGTAATTACACAGGAAGTTAGTCTTTCCTGAAACCTACCTAAAACCTACCTATCTTCTAGCTGTCTTTCATGTGTTTTTGTTAAGAATTTATATTCTTAGGTGATAGGTGCCATTTAATAACTCTGATTTAGTCCCTTATGTCATTTGCTAATCAGTCATTTTTTGACACATGTGCAAAACAATGTGCTTGGTATTCTGGGAGATAGGAAGATATCCTATATTTAAATTACTTATAGACTGCTTGGAATCTGTAAGTAAACTAAAGTCTGTTACTAAAACTGCAGTAAAAGTTTGAGATGAAAATACTCTAAATGCCCATTGACAAGAGAATGGATAATAATTAAGATATAACAGTACAGAGGGAATCTTACATAAGCTCTGAAAATGAATAAAACTATTATAATAGATGAGTCTTACTAGAAGTAATGAGGGGAGGGAGAGGAATCAAGTCCCAGAAGATTTTGTATGAGATTTTTTTTTTTTTTTATAGTGTAAAACAGGCAAAACTAAATGTATTTTTCAGATGCAGCTAGAATTCAGGATAGTAGTTAATTCTTAAAAGTTGAGGGATAGAATTATATCCCTCAGCTTTACTTCTTGGTCTGTGAGATCATAGTTGTTCATAGTATTATCATTAAAGAAAATGTGTGAATAAGATAGGGCTGTGCATGAACCAGTGGTTAAATTTTGTTCATGATCTAGTTTGATGGTTCATCAAACTCACTATACTCAAGGATCAAATTTTTAAAGAAGTATAAATAAATGTCATAGATTTATTTTTAAAAATCTATAGTGGTGGATTTAATGTACATATAGATACAGATTTAATACATAGATTTTTAAAGTAGTAATTAAGAACATAGGCCATGGAACTGACTACTTGGGTTTGAAATGTGGCTCCATCACTATAATCTATGACCTTGGGCAAATTATTTCATCTCTGTCTCAGTATCTGGAAATAGTCAGTGATAGTATTTACCTCATACAATGTTAAGAGAATCAAATGAGCTAATACGAATAAACAGAGACCATATAAAATAGAATGCTTGGCACAAAATAAGAATTCAGATATTTGTAGTAGTAACAGTAGTAATAATAGCAAGAGTAGCATTAGTGGTATTTTGTTTTACTATTTGTTTTTAAGAACCAACTCATCTTCTTTTGATGAAGGGTCTCATCACAAGAAAAAAAAATTTACAGCTGTATTTGGTGGTGGATGTTAGCTGGACTTACTGTGGTGATCATTTTGCAATACATATGCATCATCATTTTGTACACCTGAAACTAATATTATGTCAGTTATACCTCAAAAAAAGAAAAAAGCACTTATTTGCCAAGCAATAGAAAATGCAAGGTAATGCTCAAAATCTTTTAAGCTAGGCTTCAACAGTACATGAACCGAGAACTTCCACATGTACAAGCTGGATTTAGCAAAGGCAGAGGACCAGAGATCAAATTACCAACATCCGCGGGATCATAGAAAAAGCAAGAGAATTCCAGAAAAACATCTGCTTCATTGACTACACTAAAGCCTTTGACTGTGTGGATCACAACAAACTGGAAAATTCTTCAAGAGATGGGAATACCAGACTACCTTACCTGCCTCCTGAGAAACCTGTGTGCAAGTCAAGAAGCAACAGTTTAGAATTGGACACGGAACAACAGACTGGTTCCAAATTGGGAAAGGAGTACGTCAAGGCTATATATTGTCACCCTGCTTGTTTAACTTATATGCCGAGTTCAGTTCATTCGCTCAGTCATGTCCGACTCTTTGCAACCCCATGAACCGCAGCATGCCAGGCCTCCCTGTCCATCACCAACTCCCAGAGTTTACCCAAACCCATATACATTGAGTTGGTGATGCCATCCAGCCATCTCATCCTCTGTCGTCCCCTTCTCCTCCTGCCCTCAATCTTTCCCAGCATCAGGGTCTTTTCCAATGGGTCAGCTCTTTACATCAGGTGGCCAAAATATTGGAGTTTCAGCTTCAGCATCAGTCCTTCAATGAATGTTCAGGACTGATTTCCTTTAGGATGGACTGGTTAGATCTCCTTGGAGTCCAAGGGACTCTCAAGAGTCTTCTCTAACACTGCAGTTCAAAAGCATCAATTATTTGGTGCTCAGCTTTCTTTATAGTCCAACTCTCACATCCATACATGACCACTGGAAAAACCATAGCCTTGACTAGACAGACCTTTGTTGGCAAAGTAATGTCTGCTTTTCAATATGCTGTCTAGGTTGGTCATAACTTTGCTTCCAAGGAGTACATGTCTTTTAATTTCATGGCTACAATCACCATCTGCAGTGGTGTTGGAGCGCCAAAAAATAAAGTCAGCCACGGTTTCCACTGTTGCCCATCTATTTGTCATGAAGTGATGGGACCAGATGCCATGATCTTTGTTTTCTGAATGTTTAGCTTTAAGCCAACTTTTTCACTCTCTTCACCTTCATCAAGAAGCTCTTTACTACTTCTTCACTTTCTGCCATAAGAGTGGTGTCATCTGCATATCTGAGGTATTATTTCTCCTGGCAATCTTGATTCCAGCCTGTGCTTCCTCCAGTCCAGCGTTTCTCATGATGTACTCTGCATATAAGTTAAATACACAGGGTGACAGTATACAGCCTTGACGTACTCCTTTCCGTATTTGGAACCAGTCTGTTGTTCCATGTCCAGTTCTAACTGTTGCTTCCTGACCTACATACAGGTTTCTCAAGAGGCAGGTCAGGTAGTCTTGTACTCTAATCTCTTTCAGAATTTTCCAGTTTATTGTGATCCACACAGTCAAAGGCTTTGGCATAGTCAATAAAGTAGAAACAGAAATATATGCAGAGTACATCATGCAAAATCCCAGGCTGGGTGAAACACAAGCTGAAATCAAGATTGCTGGGAGAACTATCAGTCTCAGATAAGCAGATGACACCACCCTTATGGCAGAAAGTGAAGGAGGAACTAAAGAGCCTCTTGATGAAGGTGATAGAGGAGAGTTTGCTGGCTTAAAACACAACATTCAAAAAACGAAGATCATGGCATTCGGTCCCCTCACTTCATGGCAAATAGATGGGGAAACTGTGACAGAATATTTTCTTGGGCTCCAAAATCTCTAGATGATTATTGCAACCATGGAATTAAAAGACACTTGCTCCTTGGAAGACAAGCTATGACCAGCCTAGACAGCGTATTAAAAAGCAGAATACCACTTTGTTGACAAAAGTCCATATAATCAAAGGTACGGTTTTTTCTAGTAGTCATGTATGCATGTGAAAGTTTGACCGTAAAGAAGGCTGAGTGCTGAAGAACTGATGCTTTTGAATGGTGGTGCTGGAGAAGACTGTTGTGAGTCTCTTGAACAGCAAGGAGATCTAATCAGTCAGTCCTGAAGTAAATTAACTGTAAGTATTAATTGGAAGGACTGATGCTGAAGCTCCAGTACTTTCGCCACCTAATACAAAGAGCTGACTCATTGGAAAAGACCCTGATGCTGAGAAAGATTGAAGGCAGGAGGTGAAGGGGGTGACAGAGGATGAGGTGGTTGGATGGCATCACTAAATCAATGGACATGAGTTTGAGCAAACTCCGGGAGATCGTGAAGGACAGGGAAGCCTGGCGTGCTGCAGTCCATGGGGCTACAAAGAGTCGGACATGACTGAGCGACTGAACAACAGCAACAAGTGACAAATACTGGGTTGTTTACCTAATGAGCACTTTTTTTTAATAACAATAAACATTGATATAAACAGATAACTTTGCAGCCATAAAGATGAATTTTATCCTAAGAACTTACATTGAGAAAATAATTCAAAACAAAAAAGAAATATCTTTATATTTCAGTTTAAAATTTCAATGTAATCATGCTATAAAACCTAAATTTTCAATCATGGAGTACTTTTTCATTAAATTATAACAGCTTCATTAAATAGTAGCAAGCTCTGATTTAATATATTAGTACCTTTGCCCCAATTGTTTTCCTCTGCTTGGGACACTGTTCTTCCAGGTATTTACATGAGTAACCCTCTTATCTCTTTACTTTTGTCAGAAATCATCTTAGTGTAAAATTGCAAACCACTCTTCATCTTCCCCATCCTGCTGCTTTTGCTTTCTCCCCCTAGTGTTTGCTTATTACCTTCTAAACATATTGTATAGTATATTAAATATTATCTCTCACTCCATTAGGTTCACTCTGTGCAAGTTCTGTGTACAAGAAATGATTTTTGTCTGTTTTGTTATATCCAAATACCTAAAATAGTACCTGGCATGTAGTAGATGTCCAGAAGTCCAAGGTGTTGAAATATTTGTTAGAAGGTATTAAGAGTCTGTAATTTAATGGCAATGTTTATTTTTTTCAAAACAGGAAAAGCTCTGTTCTAATTATAAAAAAATACATACTTTCTGAAAAGAAAGTTAATCTAAATAATATAGATAAATAGAAGTAAAAATTGCCCCAGCCCCATCATTACACCACTGCATGATCACTCATCTTTAAGCAACTTTGGCATATCATACAGTTCATCCATTTGAAGTGAACAACTGAATGGTGTTTTTAGTTAGCACAGACTTGTGTAGCCATCACTACAATCAGTTTTAGGACATTTTCATCATCCCCAAAATCTGTAGTTATTAGCAATCACTCCCGTTTTCCTCCAACCACCCGCTCCTTGCACTGGGCAATGACCAGTCTACTTTCTGTCTTTGTAGATTTGCCTCTTATATACTCCATATAAATAATATTATACACTATATGGTCTTTTGTGATTGACTTCTTTTTCTTAGCATAATTTTTCAGGGTTCATCCAGGTTGTAGCATGTGTTAGTACTTAATTCATTTTTATTGCCAAATAATATTCTATTTAGGCATATACCACATTTTATTTACCTATTCATCTGTTGATGGGCATTTGGATTGTTTCCCCTCTTTGGCTGATATGAATATAATGATACATTGAACATTTGTGTACAAGTTTTTGTGTAAACATATATTTTTATTAGTCTTGAGTGAACTTGATAACTCTTGTTTTACTTTCTGAGAAATTGCCAGACTGTTTTCTAAAGCAGCTGCTCCATTTTACATCCCCATCGCAGTGTGTGAGGGTTCCACTTTTTCCACATTCTCATTAACACTTGTCTTCATGCATTTGTAATTATTACCATCATCATCATCATACAGGATTGTGAAATATTATCTCATTATTGTTTTGATTTGCATTTCCCTAATGACTAATGATACTGAATGTCTTTTCATGTGTTTATTGCCTGTTTGTATTTTTTCTTTAGAGAAATGTCTTTTCAGATCCTTTGCCCATTTTTAAATTAGGTTGTTTTGTTTTTTCATTATTGAATTGTGAGTGTTCTTTATATCTTATGGATATAAGTTTCTTAACATCTGCACATATTTTCTCCTTTTCTCTGGTTTGTCTTTTCACTTTCTTGATGCTATCATTTGAAGGAGAAGAGTTTTTAATTTTGATGAAGTTCAGTGTATTACTCTCTTGTGTACTTTTTGGTTTGTACTTTTGGTGCCATATCTAAAAAGACTTTAATCCTGAGTCATGAAAATTTACTTCTGTTTTTTTTTTCTATGAGTTTTATTGTTTTATCACTTATATTTACGTCTATGATCCATTCTGAATTAACTTTGATATATCATGTAAGGAAGAGATTCAGTTTTATTCTTTTGCACATGAATATCAAGTTACCCAGAACCATTTGTTGAGATTATCTTTTCACATTGAATTGTGCTGGCACCTTTGTCAAAAATCAATTGACTGTAAATATGAAGTTTTATTTTTGGATGCTTATTTCTGTTCTACTCAACAGAATATCTATTCTTCATGATCACTCTTAAAAATATATATTCTAAAACCATTGCTTTCCAACCAGATTTCAGCTTTGAGACCTGGCAGTTATATTGTTGTTTATGCATTCTTCCCCACAAGATTATAAGATCCCTGAAGACATGAATAAGCATGTATTTCACAGTATTCCCAGCAGCTAGCATAATTCCTGAACCATAGTAGGTCTTTGTTATATGTTTTTAATAATGAAAGATTGCGAATGAGAATCTCTCTGAATTAAAATCAAACTGTATGGAGAAGGAAATGGCAACCCACTCCAATGCCTGGAAAATCCCATGGACCGAGGAGCCTGGTGGGCTACAATCCATGGGGTCGCAAAGAGTTGGACACGACTGAGCAACTTCTGTGTTTTTGAAGCTCAAAGGGATATGGGCCACTGAAAAGGATATAAACTAGGGCAGAATTTCTTAAAGAAGTAACAGTTTAGTTAGTTACAACATCAAGATAAATGGAATTGAAAGAGATGCTACCAAGAGAGTTGGGCAGTACTGCTTAAATAATGCTCAAGAGTTTCTATTCTTAAATTGTTTGCTCTTGAGAGAAGATGAGCAGCACTGGGCCCACTCACCTCTGCCTTTTTTTGTTCCCCACTTTGGTTATGTGTTGTTACTTTCGGAATTGCACTTTTTTCACCTTGTCATAGTAGCTGCCAAAGTGTGTTTTTATAAACATGGGGTTCTAGAGTGCTGGCTTCCTGCGGCAGAGGAAAGAAAGAAATGCGTGTTGTACACAATAAGTACGTTCATATCTTTAATAAAATAGTTCTATTATTGAAAAACAAATAAAAAATAAAATCAAACTGTAAATTCCTGAACTTTACTCACCTCAGAATTTCTCAGGGTAAGCTCTGTATATGTGTTTTATAAAAGTTCCCCATTTGATTATGATAAACAACCTTAGCCAGTGATAGCTTTTTCTAGATTTTATGTAAACACATATCAATACACAGTTCTGTTTGTGTAAAATATCTTCCAGTTTTAAAACCTGTTTTTTATTTACTAGTGTATTATCAGTCCACTTCAGATAGCTCTTATCACTTTTAAATAGTATTTTTGCTATGTATAATACTAGTTTATTAAGTATAATAGTTATTCAGCAATATATCTGAAATTAAATTATTTCTGATTCTGTATACTATTTATAGATATAGGGAATTAAAGCAAGAAATAATAAATTAGGCAATAATAATAATGAATTAAATTTGAATGATTTAATGTAACAGAGTGCTCAGACAAGATTTAATGATACAACTGAACCATGCTCAAGGGACAGATTAATTATATTAGGAAGATTTCATGGTTTTTTAAAAAGCCATTTGATGTTTAAGAGCATCACCTTTCATATCCATTCTGATAGTTGGTCAGAAATGCAGATCATAATAATTTGATAATCTGTAAATCTATTAAGTCTAGGTTTATAAAAATTGTGTGGGTATTTAAGTCTAGGTTTATAAAGTATGTGTGGGCATTATGACACTATCTAGCAGTGTGAACAAGTTTATCTGTTACTATGCAAATTTGGAGAAGGAAATGGCAACCCACTCCAGTGTTCTTGCCTGGAGAATCCCAGGGACGGGGGAGCCTGGTGGCTGCCGTCTATGGGGTCACACAGAGTCGGACATGACTGAAGTGACTTAGCATAGCATGCAAATTATATACTTTAGAATTGTTACAGTTTACTATTTTTCACAAATTAAACTTTAATCATTGTAACCAGTGTTATCTATCTGATCTTTTACCACAGTAGAGGTATATAAAGTGGATAATTAATAACCCATTTCTGTATGAGGTAGTGTTCTTTCTATTAAGGTACTTATGAGCACCAAAGACAATCAAATGCAAAAAGGAAGAAATTGATTTGATTAATTTGTAAATCGGTTAATGAGCTAATGAATGACTTTATGAAGATAAGTTATGATAAGTTTTTTATTACGTTTCTTCTTGGTCTTAAATACCTAGAAAAATCATCTCTATAGGTAATTCTAGTGATAAAAGAACCTGCCTGTGAATGCAGGAGACATAAGAGACGTGGGTTCAATTCCTGGTTCAGGAAGATCACTGGAGGAGGGCATGGCAACCTAGTCCATAATTCCTGCCTAGAGAATCCCATGGACAGGAGCCTGGCAGGCTACAGTTTTTAGGGTCACAGAGTCGGACATGACTGAAGTGACTTAGCATGCACTCTCAGATCATTTTAGATAGAACTTAATATAGCACTCTATACAAGCAGATGCTTAATCTTGGTGATGTAGAGCTGAATTTACTTTCCTAGATGGATTTCTTTATTATCTTGAAATTTTTTGTGTGTTGACAATAGCAATTCTTCTTTTTTTAATGATTGTAGATGTGAGTGTGCAGTGCTCACAAGATATACTTCGAATGCTCCTATCGCTTCAGCCAGTTCTTCAGGATGCCATTCAGAAAAAAAGAACAGTAAGGCCTTGGGGGGTTCAAGGTCCTCTCACTTGGCAACAATTTCATAAAATGGCTGGCCGAGGCTCTTATGGTAAGTAATTTACAATCATATGTTTTGACTTATTTCATATCAGTCCTCAGTATCTTTACCGAACTTTAATAAGCACATTTATCTTCCTTAAATATTTCTGTGGCATGTGCTTGACTTAAGGCCATTGTGGTCAATCTCAGCCTTCCTTACTTTAAACATTTTCAGCATTCAGTTTACTGAATTTTCCAATCTCACTTCAGAAAGAAAAGCTTGTTTTTACGGGTTACACAGACCAGTAAGATTCTATGCTAAGAAAGAATCATACTGCCAAAATTTTCAAAAGGATTTATACACTTTTTTGTAAGTTACCATTTTACATACAAAATTGAATGAAAAATGAAAAAGGATAATACTAGTGATAAGAGGCCCAAAGGTCTTCCTTTAAAAAAAAAACATGAAATTTGCCAGTTGTGACAAGAATAACTCCCACATAGTACACAGTAGATTTGTGGTCAACTGTAATGGAAGGAACATTCAAAATATTTAAACTATCTGTTGAACATTGTCTCTAGAGGGGAAAAAATTCTCTCTGAAAGGTGAGATGTAATGGAACTTTAAAATATATTTGGAATAACAGTTCTTAGCATTGAAATCCTTGACTTTTTGCATGGTTTTAGAATGCATCATGTACAGAAGTAGTAGATTTGCTCATATTTTCCTTTTCCTCCTTTTATTAATGGGTAAATAATTTAAATTTCATTTAAAAAAAGAAAAAGATATTTGAGGCTTCCCTGATGACTCAGTGGTTAAGAATCTGCCTGCCAGTGCAGGGGACATAGGTTCTATCCCTGGTCCCTGAAGATCCCACAAGCTGCAGAGCAACTAAGCCCATAAGCTAGCACTCTAGAGCCTGTGACCTGCAACTATGGAAGTCCAGGTGCCTAGAGTCCATGCTTTGCAACAAGAGAAGCCATTGCAATGAGAAGCCTATGCACTACAACTAGAAAGGAACTCCTGCTCGCTGCAACTAGAGAAAGCCTGTGTGCAACAACAAAGACGCAATTCAGTCATAAAAAACAAAACCTTGATACTCAGTGAAAACTGCAGTTTAATTATAGTATTTTTAGTTTTTTTTTTCTATTTTTTAAATAGGTTTACAATGATTTAAAAAGATTTAAAATGATTTACAATGTTAGTTTCAGGTGTGCAACAAAATGATTCAGTTATACATATGTTTATTCTTTTTTAGATTCTTTTTTCATGTAGGTCATCACAGAATCTTGAGTAGGGTTATACAGTAGGTCTTTGTTGATTTTATATCGTAGTGTGTATATCACAAGCTCTCGGTTTATCCCTCCCCCTACATTTCCCCGTTAGTAACGGTAAGTTTGTTTTCAATATATGTAAGTATGTTTCTGGTTTTTGCAAATAAGTTGATTTGTATCTTTTTTTTTGTAAGTAGATTCCACAGCTTAGTAATATCATGTGATATTTGTCTTTCTTTGTCTGACTTATTTAGTATAATAATTTCTAGGTCCATGCATGTTGCTGCAAATGGCATTATTTCATTCTTTTTTATTGCTGAGTAATATTCCATTGTAGGGCTTCCCAGGTGGTGCTAGAGGTAAAGAACCTGCTTGCCAATGCAGGAGACATAATAAGAGATCTGGGTTCGATCCCTGGGTCGGGAAGGTCCCTTGGAGAAGGACATGGCAGCCTACTCTAGTATTCTTACCTGGAGGATCCTGTGGACAGAGAAGCCTGGAGGGCTATGGTCTATAGGGCCGCACAGAGTCAGACATGACTGAAGCAACTTAACACCCAGCACAGACACATACTCCATTGTATATATGTGCTGAGCTTCTCAGTAGGTCAGTGGTAGAGAATCTGCCTGCCACACAGGAGACCCAGGTTCGATCCCTGGTCAGGAAGATCCTCTGGAGAAGGAAATGGCAATCCACTCCAATATTATTTATTTATTTTTTTTTCTTTTTAATGCCAGTATTCTTGCCTGAAAATCTCATGGACAGAGGAGCCTGGTGGGCTACAGTCCTTAGGGTAGCAAAGAGTCCGACACGACTTAGCAGCTGAACAACAATATTTGTTCCATGTCTTCTTTATCCATTTCTTTTTCAATGGACATTTAGATTGCTTCCATGCCTCGGCTGTTGTAAATGGTGCTGCAATGAACATTGGGGTGCATGTATCCTTTGGGATTATGATTTTCTCCAGGTACATGCCCAGGAGTGGGATTGCTGGATCATATGGTATTTCTAAGTTTTTTAAGGAACTTCCATATTGTTCTCCATAATGGTTATACCAATTTGCATTCTCACATACAGTGTAGCAGGGTTCCCTTTTTTCCACACCCACTCCAGCATTTGTTTTTTTAGTATTTTTACATTCTTTTTAAAAGTCAAAATAGTAGACACAGAGTTCCACAACTTACTGATCAATAACATAAGAAGCTCTCTTTTTTTTTAATGGCTGCATATATTCCATTATTCTCTACACACATGATGTAATTTTTACCAGTCTACTGTTTATGGATGTATATTGTTTGCATCATTATCGTTACAACTATTTTTCTATAATGTATACAATCCCTGGCTTAAAGCATGTGTGTACTTTTTTTTTTAAGTATTACCAGATTGCTCCCTACCATAGCAGTTTAAAATCCCATCAGTAAAATGCCTGTTTCCCCCAACCTTTGCCAGTAAGGTGCTGAGTAGATGGGAGAAAATGGTGTGTTTCTTTATAGTTTGAATGGTAGAATAATACATACTGTAAGGGTAGATTTCCTGAATTCTAATCCCATCTGTGCCACTTCTTGTGTGACACTGGACAAGTTATTAACTCTTCTATTCCTGCTTTCTCACCTCTAAAATCAAGTTAATATTAGTGTCTGCCTCGTGGTTTTCATGGGGTTAAATGAGTTAATGTATGTAAAGATCTTTGAACATTACCTGGCACTTAGCACTTGCTATTAATTATTTTAAATTCTTTGCTCTTAATGAAATTGAGTATCTTTTTATGTATAAGAGGTATTTCTGGTTTTTGTGAACTTTGGTATTTCTGGGTTTTGTGAATTTTGTTCATATCCTTTGTCCATTTTTCTGTTATGATGTTGATCATTTTCTTATGGATTTATAGGTTCCCTTTCTATGGTAAGGGGATTAACCTTTTGTTATATGTGTTGCAGATCTTTTCTTCTGATTTGCTTTTAATTGTTTGGCTTTGTTAGTAGTGTTTTTTCATGCCACAATTTAAAATTTATATTGTCAGATTAATCATTTTTATTTATTAGTTTTAAATTTTATTTTTATGATTAATTTTTGCCCTTGCTGTTTCTTCATTGCTGCGTGTGGACTTGGTCTAGTTGCAGTGAGTGGGGCTACTCCCTAGTTGTGGTGTGCGGGCTTTCTCATTGCTGTGGTTTCTCTTGTTACAGAGCATGGGCTCTAGGTACCCGGGCTTCAGTAGTTGTAACACATGGGCTTGTTGCCACATGGGGTGTGGAATCTTCTCAGACCAGGGATTAAACCCATGTCCCCTGCGCTGGCAGGTGGATTCTAAACTACTGGACCACCAGAGGTCCAGATCAATCAGTTTGTATATGTACAGGTTTTACATTATGCCTGCAAAGATTTTTTCTCGTCTAAATTTATTCAAAATAAAATGATAATGATACAGGTGAAAGGGATTAACAGGTACAAACTTCCAACTATAAAATAAATAAATCATGGAGATGTAATGTACACATGGGGAATGCAGTTAGTAAAATTATAACAACTTTGTGTGGTGAATAATAATAACATCTTATTTTGGTGATTACTTTATAATGTATAAAAATGTCAAATCACTATGTTGTACACCTGAAACTGATATTTTAAAAAACTCTCCCTCCCATATTTTCTTTTGTACTGATAAGTTTTTCACCCAAATTAATTTTTTTTCATTTAAGTGAAGGTATAAGTCACATGTTTCATACAGATTTTTAGTAAATTCCTAACTGTAAAAGTCTCAGCCACTGACTTTTAGGCATTTTTGTCTTTAAATAAAGACAAAGTAGTAAATATTTTTACTACTAATAATAACTTCACTAACTCTTGACATTTAAATGTTCCTCTTTTAGATCTTTTCTTAAAATATGTCTTTTCTTATTTAGGAACTGATGAATCCCCAGAACCACTGCCAATCCCCACGTTTTTGTTGGGTTATGATTTTGATTTTCTGGTGCTTTCTCCATTTGCTCTCCCTTATTGGGAGAGACTTATGCTAGAACCCTATGGATCTCAAAGAGATATAGCCTATGTTGTACTCTGTCCAGAAAATGAAGCCTTGTTAAATGGAGCCAAAAGCTTTTTTAGAGATCTTACTGCAATATATGAGGTAGGTACTTTAAAAGATCTTTTTAAAACACCTTATGATTTGCATGTTTTTATATATAAAATATACTGAACATTTCAGTTGATTGGTAAAGAATAATTATGATGTCAGGCTAGATGTTTAGTTCTTGTACCAGCCAGTTACATTCTTTACAGCTTTGACCCAGATCCTTTGTTAGATGTGTATGCCATGACTCACGGTGGAAGTTGCCATACTGAGGGGAAAACATTGTGTGCATATACATCCCATTTAAGATAATCTTTTTCTGAAAGAAAGGGTAATGTTGTTAAATGGCTAGGAAAAAAATTACATTTTTTAAAATTCTAGTCTTTTTTTTTTTCTATTTTTTTTTTTTTAATAGAAAATTATTTAATTAGTATACATGTGTTCCCCATCCTGAACCCTCCTCCCTCCTCCCTCCCCACACCATCCCTCTGGGTCGTCAGGTAGTGACTCTAGTCCTTACTTTGCTTATAGTAAAATACAGCTATGATAGGCCTCTCTAAGACTCATTTTATTTCTGAAATTCTTGGCTGGTCTTTTAAGTTATAATTCTTATGTTGTATCTATCATTGAGTGCAATGATTATAAATTTTAAGTACTCTGGAACATAAAGTCTTCATTTTATAGTCATTCCTGAGTATCCTGAGTGTATTGATTCTAGGACCCCTTGCAGATACCCCAATCTATAGATGCCCAGTCTCTTATAGAAAATGTCATAGTAATGCATATATATGCATATAAAATGCATATAATCAAAACACATCCTCACTTATACTTTAAATCATCTCTAGATTACTTACAGTATCTAATGCTATGTAAGTAGTTGCAGATGCGGGGAATTCAAGTTTTGCTTTTTGAAACTTTTGATTTTTTTTTTTTTTTTAATATTTTTGATCTATGGTTGGTTGGTTGAATCTGTGGTTGTAGAACCTAAGGATATGAAGGACTTATGGTATTTTCCTTCTCCTACAAATACTTGGAAGTCTAGTCTTTAAAATTTCTTTTACAATCTGAATCATTATTTTGTGCCAGTTTAATTCCTCATTAATATTCTGCTTAATAATTGCAAGATATCTGTAGTGTGTTTTATAAAAGTAAGTGTTTCCAAAGAGTGTTATTTAGAACACTAGCCCTGCAAAATCTTCCGAGAAAAAAATTCCATAGTTAGATAGGCTTGGGGAGACATTGTGTATCTATTTACCTTTTAGAGATTTATTATACATGTTAGATAATTAAAGCCTTTGAAATTCTTAGAGTAAAGAAATTCTTTGTCATAAGTTTTCGTAATCCAGTGTTGCAAACCTATTTGAAATTGGACTTCGTATAACAAACCATAGTGACCAGCAGAATTAGAGGCAGAGCTGGATATTTGTATTTATATACATGATTTGAAATAGTTATACGACTTAAAATGGCTGCAGATCTGTACTCAGTTACTTCTGTATTCTGCAAGTTTTTGTTATTTGAAGTATGTGGTTTTGGTGCTATTATTATCTAGGTGTTTTATTTCATTGGAGATAACTTTGATAGAAATTTAATGGATTTCTAATGTAAAAAGCATGAAGACTTATGGCACTGTTTCACCCTTGATATTTTTATTCCAAATGTTAATTCTAAATGATAAAGCTTATTTTTCAAATAGCTTCAGTGCTTTATTTTATCATATGTACTAAAAAAAACTATAGCAAATTCACTAATTCTGATTTCTGTATATATGTTTATAGTGTTGTCGATTGGGTCAACATAGACCTATTTCTCGATTATTGACGGATGGGATCATGAGAGTTGGATCTACTGCATCAAAGAAACTATCAGAAAAGTTGGTAGCAGAATGGTTTTCTCAGGCAGCTGATGGTAACAGTGAAGCATTTTCTAAACTCAAGCTTTATGCACAAGTCTGCAGATATGACCTAGGTATTGAATTTATATTTATTTTTAGCCAATTTTAGCAAAGTATGATGCAGTCCACCAACTTTTTTTGTAAATAATATTTTAATGAAACACAGCCATTCATTTATTTACAGGTTGTCTGGGCCTCCTTTTGTGCTATTAATATTAAAATCAGAGCTAAGTAGTTGTGACAGAGACTGTGTAACTTGCAAAGCCAAAAATATTTACTATCTGATCCTTTACAGAAGAAACTTTGATCACTGCAATAGGGCTCCTTTCAAGTAGGAAGATATGTGTTTTTTGTTTATTAACATTAAGATTCTTGATTTGTTAATGGTTTAGGGATAAAAACAACTTGTAGTTTCCTCTACAATATCAAGAGATAGTTCTTTGTTGGAATTAAGAAAATGACAGTTATTGAGACTTGTTTTTAAAACCCTTAATTAAATATCAATGGACTTACTTTAGACTTAATCGAAAGAGACACAGAACCAAAACATTGAACCTCATTAGACATTCCTATCATTTGAACTCCATAATTTGAACCCCTCTGTTTTATATTGAATTAGTCCCCAATATAGTCACTTTTCAATTTGTGACCAGGGAACTCTTTGAATGGTTTAATGAAAATTTGCTGGATATTTCATAGAAATAATTTTTTTTATTTTGTATCTGTTGGTTTTTCAATTGAAAGTGGTTTTCAATTCCATTCAGAATTCATTTTTTTCACTTTCTAGGGGGAATAGTAAGCTAGTGTGCGCTACACTGTTGGCAGGCAACTTAGGGAGAGGGTAATTAGTATCCACTAGTTATTATTCACATAGTAACTAAAGAACCAGTTAGTGAAATAAAGAATTAAATATCCTGCTTGTTTTTATTTTCTTTAGGTCCTTATCTTGCTTCCCAGCCATTGGACAGCTCTTTACTTTCCCAGCCAAATTTAGTTGCCCCTACAAGTCAGTCTTTGATTACACCACCTCAGATGACAAGTACTGGAAATGCTAATACTCCATCTGCCACCCTAGCGTCTACAGTGAGCAGCACTATGACAATGTCTTCAGGTGTTGCCATGTCTTCTTCAGTTGCCACAGCTAACTCAACCTTGACTACAACTTCAACTTCATCTTCGTTGTCCTCCAGCTTGAATAGTGGAATGTCATCAAATAAACTACCTTCATTTCCACCTTTTGGCACTATGAACAGTAGTGCTACGGGATCCATGTCTACACAAGCAAGTACAGTTCCGAATAGCCAGCTAGGAGGGCAACCTCCATCAGCTCTACAAACAGCTGGCATTTCTGGAGAGTCGTCTTCAGTTCCCACTCAGCCACATCCTGATGTGTCTGAAAGGTATCTTTAAATATACTAATTTCGCAGAAATATAAATACATGCCGCTTCTATCTGAATAAGAATATAGAAGAGCCTTTGATCTTACCCTTGAAATTTTAGTTTTTAATGTTGAATATTTTACCTATAAAATTATGATGAAGACTCTTGGTAAAGTCTTTGTCATAGAATCTCAGAGTGGAAATGAAGACCTTGAAAACTGTCTAGTCCAGTTGTCCTGTGATGTTTGAGTCTATTCTGTGACATAATTGTCAAGTTGAGTTGCCTGTGCAAATCACTAGTGATTTATAAGTCACTATTGAATGACCCTGTTCAGAGGCATAAGAGTTGTACCAGGGTTTGAATCTTTGCTCTGTCGTTTACTGGCTATCACTTTAGGAAAGTTACCTAACCTTTTTGAGCTGGTGTTTTCTTATCTGGAAAGTGGGAGCAGAAGGATATAATGTACATTGTGTGCCTCAGAAAATGCTTCCAATCACATTTGTTATTTATAACAACAACAACAATGATGATGACAGCTCTGTTCCTTTTATGAAGAAGATATTCCCTTTTGATTTATAGGTTAGGTTAGCCTGAGCCTGGTTATATCTTTCAGCTCCCAGTTGCAGTTTTCCCCAAAGTTAGAAATGTGATTAAAAACAAACTCTTAATTACCCAGCTAGATCCTTCCATCTTTAATATCTATAATAGATTTGGAGTTTTAAAAACTCATACCGCCATCAAAGAATGAAGCTTAATCACCAGTGAAGTTATGAAGTATGAAATGAATGTGTATTTTCTAAAAAGGTAGTAGACCACTGACTAAGTCTGGAAAACTGGTTTCTTTTTGGTCTAGCTCTGCCTCTAGACAGCCTTGTGATCTTGGGCAGCTCATTTAACTTTTGTCTCAGTTTTAGCACATAAGCACTACACTGTCTGACATTTCCTATACTCTGTGGTTTTAAGAATTCTGTTTCTCTTAATTGCAAACCTCTTAATGCCAAAGGTCTTTGTACACCATGAAATTGTGTACATTTATGATTCTCTTTGGAATGGTGTCCCTCATTTTTAGAGAGGCTCTCGATAGCACCCCACCCCCAAAGTGGGGAGAGGATAAGAACCTCCTTTGATGCTATTTTAAGAAGGTGGAGTACAGATTTTTCCCTAACTGTCTTATTTCTACTTCAAATTTTAGCACAATGGATCGAGACAAAGTGGGCATTCCCACAGATGGTGATTCACATGCAATCACTTATCCACCTGCAATTGTTGTTTATATAATTGACCCTTTTACATATGAAAATAAAGATGAGAGCACTAATTCTTCTAATGTATGGACTTTGGGGTTACTTCGATGTTTTCTGGAAATGGTCCAGACTCTTCCTCCTCATATTAAGAATACTGTTTCTGTACAGGTAAGAATGATAAATGTTACAAGTTTATTTAAAACAATTTGGTCCTGATAGTTCACAGCTACTATTCTATATCTAGATTGATTCTCTAAAAGCCAGATTTATTGACTTCATTTTAAATGATATTAGAAATCTTAGAGAGTTTATAAAAGATAAACTTGCAGTCATACTACAGTAATAATGGAGAATAAAAAGATTGCATTAAGTAGGGTAAATGTTTCTGCTGTGTTACTTTTATATAAACTAATTTTTAAATTCATTGGCTTAAGAAAATCAAGAATGGACTGAAATAAGCTAGAGTTCTAAATAAGACTGGTTATAAAGTAAAAGTAGAGAAAAACTAACCACACATTAAGTTGTATGAAAAAAATTGAAATTATTTCTTTATAGACTGCAATAGGACTGTGGCAGTATTAATCAATATAGCTGCTATGTAGAAATGTCTAAAGATTTTTATATAACTCATTAGTATAATTGAGTATTTATTAAAAATCTATATACTAGATAAGAAAGTATAATTCTTTATTATTTTACTTAGGTTCTGTTTAAATTTTCTAAAAAATTTTTTAGAGTTTTAAACCTACTATTCTTTTTTTATCTCTTTTTAAAAGTTTAACGTTTGTACTATTTGCCTTTAATTCTCTTTTTAAAAGTTTAACGTTTGTACTATTTGCCTTTAATTCTTAGATTGTTCCCTGTCAGTACCTGTTGCAACCTGTGAAGCATGAAGATAGACAAATCTATACCCAGCATTTAAAATCTCTGGCTTTTTCGGCCTTTACCCAGTGTCGGAGACCACTTCCAACATCAACCAATGTGAAAACATTGACTGGTTTTGGTCCAGGTTTAGCCATGGAAACAGCTCTTAAAAGTCCTGATGTATGTTTTCCATAACCAAAGTTATTAAATGACTACTTTGTATGATTTTATGCAAAACTAAGTGCAGGTTTCTTTTTAGTTCTTATTTTCCAGTTATCTTGTAATGGGTTTTTATTTTCAATAAAAAGTTTTTCTGCACTTGTATGGTGCCATAGTAACTTAACGTTTTATTCTACAGAGACCAGAGTGTATTCGACTTTACACACCTCCTTTTATCCTGGCTCCAGTGAAGGATAAACAAACAGAGCTAGGAGAAACCTTTGGGGAACCTGGACAGAAATATAATGTTCTTTTCGTGGGCTACTGTTTATCACATGATCAAAGATGGATTCTTGCATCTTGCACAGATCTATATGGAGAACTTTTAGAAACTTGTATCATTAACATTGATGTCCCAAACAGGTATTTTATTTTCTTAAATGTATCATTATATAAAGTCTTGGGATTATGGGTACATTTCATTTCTTTTATAGTGAATATTTATATTATATAAGGGAATTAATAATTTTGATTAATCTATTAAATAGACAAAAGAGATTAAAGCCCCTAAATTGTATATAATAAACCTTGAGGTAATGATTTTAGCCTAACAAATTTTGAAACATGGGACT
>NW_011495033.1:12920880-12942987 GCF_000754665.1 Bison bison bison | reverse complement strand
AAACATGGGACTAGAAGGTCATTTGCAATTTAAAATCCAGTAAAGCATCCTAGAACATTTATTTTTCTCAGGTACCATCTAAGATACAGTCCCTAATAAACTGAATTAACTTTATTCACTGAGAATTTGGGGCTTCTCTGGTGGCTCAGTGGTAAAGAAATCCACCTGTCAATGCAGGAGACGTAGGTTTGATCCCTGGGTGAGGAAGATCCCCTGGGAAATGAAATGGCTCCCAACTCCAGTATTGTTGCCTGGGAAATCCCTGGAATGGAGGAACCTGGCAGCTACAGTCCAGAAGGTCACAGAAGAGTCAGATATGACTTAGTGACTAAACAAAAAACAATTAAAAATTTTACTATTTAAATATTAGAGTGTCTTCTGAAAATGGTGGCCCTCTTTAGAATTCTTCTTGATAGTAGTTAGGTATCATGACTAGTTATTCATGAAGGCTGTGACTAATAGTTTACAACAGATGAACCTTGTATTGAGTTATCACTTAATAGACATACTGATACCATATTTCAAAGCTAGTGAACAGTGCTTAAGAGAACGTGAAAAGTCCATGAAATAACTTTTGATCTTTCAGTTTTGGTTCTCTCCTTTATTTTCTTCTTTCTTTTATAAACAGTCTGTAGTTCTAAGGTCAGAAATTGGTTGTATGCAAAAAAAAATTGATTATTTGGGTATAGTGGCGCTGAAGAAACAGATATAGAAATATTGATCTGTGAAGGATGAGAATGAGAATAGAGAAATAATAATACTACCTTCCCAATACAGAGATAGTATATTGCCATTTTACTGAAAGTAAAAGTGAGATGATGGTTAAGAGGTCCAGTGCTAGAGTCATAGAGATCTGGATTCAAATCCAAATCCTGGCTTATTGGCTGTGTGATCTTGAGAAAATTACTTTACCCAACTGAGCTATAGCTTACTTTTCTGTAAAATCAGGAGGATAATTTTATCTGCCTTATAAGGGTTTTTAGGATGAAATGAGGTGTTACATATAAGTTAGTTAGGCTGCTGCTTGGTACATAGTAAGTACTCAACAAATGATAGCTACTATTGCTCTCCAGAGAGTGTTTATGTACTTGGCCTAATAAAGGACATGCATGCAGAAAACAGCTTTGTTTGTTCTGAGAAGTATGGGGGAATTTGTTCGATATTTTTCTTTTTCTTTTTTTTTTTTTGACATTTTTCAATTTAATGTATGAAGCAGAGGTTGGCAAACTCCAGTTTTGGGGCCATATCTGGCCACACTTATTTGTGTAACTGTTGTCTGTTTCATGCTGCAGCAGCAGAGTTGAGTTGTTGCAGAAGAGTTTTGATGGCCTGCAAAGCTTAAAATATTGGCCCTTTAAAGAACGAGCTTGCCAGTCTCTGGTGTAGAGCACTGTTTTTGATGAATTTTGATAATTTGTGAATAGTTTTTTAATTTTAAGTATATATTTTAGCATGTATTAAACAAAATGTAAACTAGCATACCAAACCTGTAATTTTATATGTATTCTTATTTAGGAGTTGTGAAAAAATGTCAAGCATTAAAATGAAGGAACCAATTTTTCACAAATTCGAGCTCTTTTGAAATGTCATCATTGGAATTTTAGAAATATTTATGACTGTCTCTATTCCATACAACAGAGCTCGTCGGAAAAAAGGGTCTGCTAGAAGATTTGGTCTACAGAAACTTTGGGAATGGTGCTTAGGACTTGTACAGATGAGTTCATTGCCATGGAGAGTTGTAATTGGCCGTCTAGGAAGGATTGGTCATGGAGAATTAAAAGGTAAATTTGTGTTTTTATTTTTTAATACTTAAATTTCTGTTTTATGTTAATTCATATACTATTCAAAGCATATCTAGGAATAGGTACTGAATAAAATGCAAAAGGTAATAAAAACCTAGTATTCTGTTGTCTAGCGCCCAAATGGCCTAACTCAAATTTTAAGAGAACTTATTGCAATTTTATATAAGTGCTATTACTGCTATTCTTGTCATCTTCCAGTTTTATCCCCTTTCTGCTTATTAGTCAACTCATCCTATATTCAGTACATACTGTTATCAGCATATATTGAAGTTAGGGGGTAAAAGATGTTGAGACATATCAGTAATAGACTTTTGACTTGATGACTCTTGAGGAGTACATTAATTTCAAAACCATTATGTTTTAACTTTTGTTCTCTAGGTTGGTAACAGTGCTTTTACTTTGGATATTATTATTATTATTATTATTTACTGTTGATACCCACAGATTGGAGCTGTTTGCTGAGTCGTCGAAACCTGCAGTCTCTAAGTAAAAGGCTGAAAGACATGTGTAGAATGTGTGGTATATCTGCTGCAGACTCTCCTAGCATTCTCAGTGCTTGCTTGGTAGCAATGGAACCCCAAGGCTCTTTTGTTATCATGCCAGGTTAGCTATCTTTAGTTTATGTCAGATTTAATTCTTTATGTACTTAAGTTTCTAAGTATTACGTAAAATTGATTCTTCATTCATTAAAAGAAAAAAATACCTTTCATTTTCTTTTCAGATTCTGTGTCAACTGGTTCTGTATTCGGAAGAAGCTCCACTCTAAACATGCAGACGTCTCAGCTTAATACCCCACAGGATATATCATGTACTCATATACTTGTGTTTCCAACTTCTGCTTCTGTGCAAGTAGCTTCAGCTACTTATACCACCGAAAATTTAGACTTAGCTTTCAATCCCAACAATGGTAAGTGAATTGTTCTCTGAAAAGTGAAAGTGAAGTCGCTCAGTCGTGTCCTACTCTTTGCAACCCCATGGACTGTGTTCCACCAGGCTCCTCCATCCATGGGATTCTCCAGGCAAGAGTACTGGAGTGGGTTCTCATTTCCTTCTCCAGGGGATCTTCCTGACCCAGGGATCAAGCCTGGGTTTCCTGCATTGTAGGCAGACGCTTTATCATCTGAGCCACCAGGGAAGTCAAATTGTTCTCTAGAGGTTTGCAGATATAAAATAAATCTGGGTGATTCTGACTGATTATAGATTGGATAATGCCTCCCAAAGCATCTGTGTCCTGTATATGTTCCTGAAACCTGTGATTGTTAACATTATATGCATGTGCTTGCAGATCTGAGTAAAGATCTAAGATGGAGAGATTACTCTTGCTTATGCAGCTGGGCCTGAAACGCAGTCTTATATATCCATAGAAGAGAAATTTGACTGTACACAAAAGAGGAGAGGACCGTGTAGTGGGAACAGAGGAAAGCAGAGTCAGAAATGACTGCTGCTGACTTTGAAGATGGAGGAAAGAGCATTGAGCCAAGGCAAATAGGAATAGATGTTGGAAAAGACATGGAAACAGATTTTTCTCCTGGAGCCTTGAGGGAGAGCACACCCCTGCCTATACCTAGATTTTTGGCCTAATGACTAGCATTTTGATTTCAACCCAGTAAAACTGAATTTAGACTTCTGACCTCCAGAACTGGAAGAAAATAATGTTTGTTGTTTAAACATGTTTTTGGAAATTTGTTAAACTGCTACAGGAGACTAATACCATTCTTCTGCTTTATTGATATCAGAACTAATGCTGTGAATTACCCCATAAATGTTTACTTATTTTTTGAGTGATTAATTAATTTGGCTACACTGAGTCTTGCTCATAGCATATGGACTCTTAGTTGTGGCATTTGGGAATCTAGTTTCCTAGGAGTCAGACTCAGACTCCCTGCATTGGGAATTCAGTCTTAGTCACTGGACCACCAGGGAAGTCCCTGATGTTTACTTAGGTTAAAAGGCAGCATTGGTCATAAAATATTTGTACAGTTTATGTACATACTGTTGAGTTACCTGTATGTAAACTTTGCAGGTCATTTTATATTCTTTTCTATTTTGATTTACCAAAATAGTATAGTAATTTATAACTTTTCTAGATGTACTTGTATAGATTGCATTTTAGTACAAGAGAAAATAAGTGATGTTCCATTGTTGCTCTGAGTTACCTTAGAAAATGGCACATCTCTAAAGTCAAAAGTATGGGTAATAATTATTCTCCTCTTTTAATGTGTATACAGTAACTTGAGTATTTTAATAATAAAGAATTAAGGAATTTATTCTGACTAGTCTCATTTTAAATACATTTTCATTCCCAGCATTTGTGTTAGTTTCCTGTTGCTATTTGTAACAAATTACCACATTCTTATTGGCCTAAAACAACACACATTTATTTTCCTACAGTTCTGGAAGTCAGAAGTCCAAAATTATTCTTACTGGGCTATAAATACAAAGTCAAGGTATCTACAGGGTTGATTCTTTCTAGAGGCTCTAAGGGAGAATCTGTTTCCTTGTCTTTGACAACTTCTAGAGACCATGTACATCTCTTGCTCATGGTCCCTTTTTTCATCTTCAGTGCCAGCAAGATAATACAGTCACATCTTCAGTGACTCTAAGCTTACTTTAACCCTCTTATTAGGACCCCTTTGGTTACATTGGACCCACTTGGATAATCCAGAAAAATCTCCCCATCTCAAGACCTTTAGTTTGATCACATCTGCAGAGTTCTTTATCGTAACATATTCAAGGTTTCTGGAATTAGGATGTGGGCATTTTGGGGAGGGACCATTATTCAAAGCAGTCTCATGTTTATTTATGCATAGTTGATTATTTGGCACATGGTAGACATTCACTAAATGTTGATTACATTAACTCATTTTGGTTAAGATCCATTGTTTTAATCCTTTCTTGTAAATGACTGTGGGATATGAAAAAGGGAATATTTAATTTTTTCTTCCTTCTTCATAGATGGAGCAGATGGAATGGGTATCTTTGATTTATTAGACACAGGAGATGATCTTGACCCTGATATCATTAATATCCTTCCTGCATCTCCAACGGGTTCTCCTGTTCATTCTCCAGGATCTCATTACCCCCATGGCGGTGATGCTGGCAAGGTAACCCTGTTATAAATTCAGTTTATCTAAATGTCATTCATTAACTTAGTAATGGATTATATCAATGAGAGAGAACACTTTTTTCCCTTGAAAATTAGCAAGAAAATTAAAACAGTCCATTCATGTACTTCTACCACAGAGAGTTGTACATTATTAAGAGGGTCTCTAAGGTTCTTCTTTCTCTGACTTTGTATTTTCTAGACTACTTGGCATTAATCCTTTTTTTAGTTTTCCTGCCACTTCACCATAGCTTCTATGTAGAAATAGGATTAGATTATCTGAAAAACAGGATATGACTCTAAGAGCTGCCATTCATATCAGAGCTGTGGACAAGGAACATAAAGGAAATACTGATTTTCCCATAAAAATAGAAAAAAACACCGACCCCTCCCCTTTTTATTTTTACCACTTACAGAAACATTTTGTCTTGTCCTTCTGTTTGAACTCAAAACTATTTGAGCTTCATTTGAATAATATTATTTGAATGAAATTATATATATAGTGGTTATTTAATTATTGTAATATGCATATGTTTACATATGTTTAAAGAAGGATCTTTGTTTGACCTTACTTTGCATCCTTTCCTTTTTCTTTTTTAAGTGGAAAGAAATGAAATGATGGAAAAAAAGAAACAAATAAGGAAAAGCACCAATAATCATACCAGTTTAATAGAACCAGTTTTGTGGGATCTTAGTTCCCAGATCAGGACTGAAACTGCATCCTTGGCAGAGAAAGCGTTGAGTCCTAGCCACTGGACCATCAGGGAATTCCCTTAGCAGCTTTTTAATTGCATTGTTCCTTTACCATAGTTTGTTCTCACTGCTGTTCAGTTCCTAAGTCATGTCCAATTCTTTGCAGTCCCATGGACCACGGCATGCCAGGCTCCTGGGTTCTTCACTATCTCCTGAGTTTGTTCAAATTTATGTCCATTGAGTCAGCAATACTATCTAGTTTGTTACATCATTCCCCAAATATTGGACACTTAAATCTTTTATTTTTTTCTGTTGTAGGTAATAATTGCAGTGAACATTTCCTGTTGATATATCAGTTTTCTTTTTATCTGTTTCCTTAAAATAAATAGCAAAGAATGTGTTAACTAGTCTAAAGGATCTGAGCATTGCCATAATGCCTTCCAAATGACTCTTAATTGCATTTTATAGATAGTGCTACATGAACAAAGATAAATTCAGTCCACCTTTTGGATTGGGATATGATCATGAATTAGTTGAGAGGGTATTAGGAAATAAGTTAGAAAGTTCATTGAATGTTTTGTACTTTTGAGTCAGCTACAAAGATTTATACACACACTCACATGCTGAACATGTGCTTGGCATCATAATACAAACTTGTTAAAATAGTATATTTTCTTAAAACTCTTAAAATTCATTTATTTAATGCTATTACTAATTATGATACATAGCAAATTGATTTTTTTAAATATCCAGTATTTTTTAAATTGAAGTAGTTAGATAATGAGACTGATAGTAAAAAACCATTCTGTATTTATAGCTATTATAGTAAATGAATTAACATATTTTTAATTTTGTCTTTTTAAGGGTCAAGGTACTGATCGACTACTTTCAACAGAATCTCATGATGAAGTAACTAATATTCTTCAGCAACCATTGGCCCTTGGTTACTTTGTATCAACTGCCAAAGCGGGTCCCTTACCTGACTGGTTCTGGTCAGCATGTCCTCAAGCACAATATCAGTGTCCCCTTTTTCTTAAGGTATTGCTCTTATTTTTTTTCTGGCCAGTTCCTGAGTGATGCTGATTGACCACTTAAGTCCTAAGAAGTATGGAAGTGATGTTTTGAAGTCTTTAGCTTTTGTCTGAGGTCTTAAATGCATTATCACATATAACTCTCTAGATAAAATAACAAAGAGAATAATTATGAAACAATTCTAATTCTTAAATTTATATTAAGTTTAAACTTTTAAATAACTTTAAATGGACTATCTGAGACCCTTGCTCTTAATTATTTTTAGCTGCACATTTAGAGTTTAGAGCTAGAAGAAACCTTGTATTAAAATACCTTTAACCTTTTCATTTTCTCAGTGAGCATGTTAAAAGTTCAGAAAAAATCATTTGTCCAAAGTCATAAATTGGTAGTAGACTTGATTAAAACTGGATCTTTTAATGATTATGTAATGTTATTCTTTGAATTATATCATAGTATACTCCTATTATGCATCATTATTTTGAGAACTAAAGGATTCATAATCTTTGTAAAAATGTTTACTATTTAGGTGCATTTCCCTACCTCCTTAAAAAAGCTTGCTAGCTTTGTGTAAATTGCTGTGTTAAAACTATTGAGTGGTTTTCAAGTAATGGTATTCTCAGACCCATAGTGACTTATTTTATCAAAACAAATTAATTTTCAAGTGATATAACAAGGTGGAGATAAATTATAAAATGGTAAAATGAAATGTGAAAGCTCTATCTAGAGTTTGTTCCTGCTGCTAGTACTACTTTTCCAAAATAACAAATGCAGATCTGATTTCACTTACTCTTGTATGAACTCACCAGAAGTAGACTGGTTTATTCCATAAATTATGCTAACTTAACTACTTGCCAACTGATTTTTATTTGTAGGATGAAAGTTGAATAGTATATACTTTCGTTTTTTAGGATTATATTTAGTGGGTACTTGAATCAGTAAGCTTGTTGCTGTCTTTTAAGCCTGTTACTATTAAATCTGATTCCCTTGGCTCACATATCATTGAGTCAGTCACATTTTGATTAAACAGTGAATTTCTGTAGCACATTCATGAAGAATACAAGAGCTGTTGATCTGAATTGACTGTTAGTGAGATAATATATTTAGAGAGTGTTGGCCAAGGTAATAGTTTTAGCATAAGACTTTTCTACCCCTTCCAGTGTATGTGTAGTGGTCTTGTGTCTCATTACAAGAACGTGTTCCCAGGGGGATTTCTGCACTTCTGTAGTAATCCTTGGAGTTTCTACAAAACAAAGGGTTCTTTGCTCCTTTAGGAAGTGCTCCATGTGCTTTCTGCTCTCTTTTGTTATTACCATACACATTAAAAGCTCTGAAAAACAGCAGCAAATAATAGTGTTTCACAGAACATGTTTTTAAGAAACACCACTTTATAAGAAGTCCAAGGGACTATCCAGATTCTTTTCTACTCAATATTTATTTGCAGAGAGGATAGTGTAAAGTGGGCATTCACCCTCAGATACAGTGTAACAAGATTAGGACTTCTGGTCTGAATTACCAGGTAAGGCATAACTTACCATAATTTTGTTCACCTTTTTTTTTTCATACATTCCATTTTATTTCTATACCATAGGCAATAAAATCATTTGGTATGTTTCTCTTGTCTTGGGAAAAAAAGGTTACCTAGATGATTAAAAAAATCTTTTTATCATTGAAATTAGAGCACTGCTACTAATTACATTCATTTATTTGTTATAATCTGCCATATGAAAGACTTTTGCTTATAACTCATAAATCAAGGGCCCATGGGCAGTTGAAACATATTTTTGGTTATATTTCTAAATACACAACACAAAATTTTACACGTATTATTGCAATTGTAGAGGAGAGCGCATCTCAATATAAAATAGTACCTTTTATAGTCGTACACCGAATGAGATCTGTCAAGAGTTTCTGCAGTCAGTACTATGTCTTTTCATAGCTTAACACTATTATATATTTTGACTTACAAACAAAACAGTTCACTTTCTTTAATTGAAATGTGAAGAAGAGTACCACATTCCTTTCTTTTACTCTTGATTGCCGTACCTAAGTGAGTGTATGAGTTGTTACTAAGCCTCCACTATGAAATGGAATGGGCAAAAAATGCATCTGTGCACTGTATTACCTAAGGTGCTCAGTCAGTCAGTCAGTTCAGTTGCTCAGTCGTGTCCAACCCTTTGCGACCCCATGGACTGCAGCACGCCAGGCCTCCCTGTCCATCAACAACTCCCGGAGCTTGTCAAACTCACGTCCATCGAGTTGGGAGATGCCATCCAACCATCTCATCCTCTGTTGTCATCTTCTATGCCTTCAATCTTTCCCAGCCTCAAAGTCTTTTCCAGTGAGTCAGTTCTTCGCATCAGGTGGCCAAAGTACTGGAGCTTCTGCTTCAGCATCAGTCCTTCCAATGAATATTCAGGACTGATCTCCTTTAGGATGGACTGGTTTGATCTCCTTGCAGTCCAAGGGACTCTCCAGAGTCTTCCCCAACACCACAGTTCAAAAGCATCAATTATTCAGCGCTCAGCTTTCTTTATGGTCCAACTCTCACATCCATACACGACTACTGGAAAAACCATAGCTTTGACTAGATGGACCTTTGTCAGCAAAGTAATGTCTCTGCTTTTTAATATGCCGTCTAGGTTGGTCATAACTTTTCTTCCAAGGAGGAAGCGTCTTAATTTCATGGCTTCAGTCACCATCTACAGTGATTTTGGAGCCCAAGAAAGTAAAGTCTGTCATTGTTTCCATTGTTTCCCCATCTATTTGCCATAAGGTGATGGGACGGGATGCCATGAACTTCATTTTTTGAGTGTTGAGTTTTAAGCCAACTTTTTGACTCTCCTCTTTCACCTTAATCAAGAGGCTCTTCAGTTCCTTTTCACTTTCTCCCATAAGGGTGGTGTCATCTGCATATTTGAGGTTATTGATATTTCTCCTGGCAGTCTTGATTTCTTGCTTGTGCTTCATCCAGCCACTGAAAGTAGCTCTGCTTAAGATTTATAGCTTTATAGGTAAAATATTTGCATATGCTTACTTCTGGCACTTCAGGCTTCCCAGGTGGCTTTAGTTGTAAAGAACCCACCTGCCAGTACAGGAGACATAAGAGATGTTGGTTCGATCCTTGAATTGGGAAGATCCCCTGAAGGAGGCCATGGCAATCCACTCCAGTATTCTTGCCTGGAAAATTCGCTGTGGACGGAGGAGCCTGGCGGGCTATGGTCTGCAGGGTCGCAAGGAGTCACACACTGAAGCTACTTAGCACAGTACTTTTTTCAGCACTAGACCTAGGTTAATTTGCATAGTCTATGTTACATAGAGACTATACTCAGGTTTATCAGTTTTGTTCTTTCTTAAATGTTTACTTTACACATCTAGGCAGGTTATACATAGAAAATAGTTAAAAATCCTTTTTGTAGGATTATTATGTGGCCTAAAAAGCAATGAAACTGAAAAAATTTTGTTATGCACTTAAAAATTATATAATGAATTAAACAAGAAGAATAGCCATGTTTATAGTGGCTCCCATTCATTACATAAGTCTAAAATATATTTCATCAAGGAGGAGACCTTGGGAAAATAAGGTAAAGCCAACAGATTTTTTTCCATTTGGCTGACCGAATATCTGTTACTTTTTAGGCCTCTTTGCACCTCCACGTGCCTTCAGTGCAATCTGACGAGCTGCTTCACAGTAAACACTCCCACCCACTTGACTCAAATCAGACTTCAGATGTCCTCAGGTACAGTTCTTTTTACCATTAAGCTTGGAAGGAATTATCATGTTGATCCTTTCATATTTTTGTCCTTTTGGGCAGTAGTTTACAGTTGTGTTACCTTTGGATCTCTAGCTGAATTATTTGTCATTCAGAATGAGTGCTTTCCTTTCTAATACATGTAATCTACCTCTGAGAACATTTTAATGAAAATCAGTTTTCT
Source organism: Bison bison bison (assembly GCF_000754665.1). NCBI lineage: Eukaryota > Metazoa > Chordata > Mammalia > Artiodactyla > Bovidae > Bison > Bison bison. The sequence goes on along the minus strand of NW_011495033.1, from coordinate 12,932,424 downwards.
TTAACCTCCCCAAGACCCTCTGTTTCATACTTTAACTTTTTTTCTGTGTGTGACTTTTAATCTTATATGCCATCTTCGAATTTGCTTCCAAAATTTACAATGTAGGTACATACATGACTGACTTAGTTTACTTGCTTTTCAGGTTTGTTTTGGAACAGTACAATGCACTCTCCTGGCTAACCTGTGACCCTGCAATCCAGGACAGACGCTCATGTCTCCCAATTCATTTTGTGGTGCTGAATCAGTTATATAACTTTATCATGAATATGCTGTGATCTTCATTTGATGGAACTGTGCAAGAAAAGAACAAGGAAAAAGATTTTGCTGCAACATTAAGTTACAGTTATCTTCTCAGTGAAAGTCATTTGTGATGGGGTCTAATTCTTATTACTTCAACAAATATTGTTTTGACTTGGGGGGAGGGGCGATAACCCTGTTATTTTTCATTGACTATACTGAACTCTTTAGGATGATGACTGATCATACACAACGTATTATAACATTTTCGTAGCAAAATTAACCTTTTTTTTTCCAGTCACAGTATTTGTGAAAAGTAATGAGCCATAGTACCCAGTCATGTTAAATGAATATTAAAAGCATGGAGAAGGAAACATGAGGAACAATGAATTTCAACATATGGCTTCAGAACATCAAGATGTTCTTGTATTGGATTATAGTATCTAGTATTCAAAAATGCCTGCATCTCTTATTTATTGTAAGTTTTTAAATGTATAAATTGTCTTATATTTCTTAACCTCTTTTATAAAAATTTTCCTAGAAGGTTTATACTGCCTTCTTGCTTTAAAGCAATTGGTCTAAAATATATGTAATCGTCTTAATTAAAAAGTTGCAGTAGGGTTGCTTTTAGAGTATTATTTTTTTGTAAGGGGGTGGGTGGGACAGTAAATTTGTATTGTCTTGATGTACAGTTTAATGGGGATAGAGGGGAAATAATGTCCATACCATTGTGTGTGGAGGATTTACAGCTAAGCTGTAGTTGCAGAGTACATGTACAGTAATGAAGTTCACTGTGTTTATAAATTGAAAAGGTACCGGGTCTTACAACATTTTATATCGATCACACCTTTACAGAATAACATGATGGCAATATACAAGTGATATTGTTAGGTGGTTTAACTTAGAATAAAAATGAGAATTCTTCAGTTATATTTTGTACTATGGTTTAGGGCTATGACTAATATTTCAGGCCATTTCCAGTGAAAGAAACTTAGTTTTACAAGAAAAACATTTGCTACTGAATGCTTAAACTAATTTTGGTGTTTAATGTTACATGCTTAAAATTTTTTGTTTGATTTAACAGTGGCACATCTAGGCATGGGAGTATTATTAATTATGAAAATTATCTTCAGGATCTGCTATAGGTTGAAATTTAGCCCAGCTCTAGGCATTTTACAAATTATTTTAAGAGCAGTCACTCTTGATTGTTTGACTTTTTTTTTTTAATTAAAGATTGGGAATGTGTGTGAGAGTATGCATATGTATGGGTGTGTGTGTGCAATCAAACTGTGGTGTAAATAGATTCTCAGTGAATTCTGGTATTCAGACTATTCCACTAGTTAAAGAACCATTTTCTAAACTTAACCTGTTTCCTTTTGCCTTTTTTATTTATTTAATTTTCTTGGTTTGGAGATGGCAGTCCCAAACACCAGAGTCTGTACTTTTCTATAACACAGCTCAGAAAAGGCAGGGCATATGCCAAGGAGGTTCTCACCTCCCTAAAGAAGGGACTTGAATTTTAGGGACTTTAATTCACCCCTTCCTTCAATGCAGCTTTCCCTCTTCTTGTTTGCACATGCCAAGAAAACTGCTTTTATGCAGCCTTTATCCCCTTAAAAAATCCTTTCTACAGTGCTGCTCACAAGAGAGTCCAAGTTAGCCTCCTACCTGTGTAGCTGACTTGAATTCACAGTCGCCAAGTCTACCTGTCTTTCTTGGAAGCAGTCTAGCTAAATTCTGAATTTGTATGTTCACTAATTCTCTACAAGGACAAAATGGATTGTATTTACAAAACTGTAATTTGGTATGTTTTGTTATTTTTTTTTTAAACTGAAACTTGTTTTGTAAATACTATATGCTTAGCTTAAATATCACTTTCTTATGAAAAATACAACTTCTTCAAATTGTGTATATTAAAACATTAGCAAGTCTTGTTTTTCCTATAGAGAAAACACAATTGGTAACAAAGGTTTTCAATCATTTGTTCAAAATTATAATGCAATCCCAGTGGTCAGCCTGTTTTGAAGTGAAAATTTAAAGGTCACATCTGTGCATTTGTTCTTAAATTATGCTAACACACTACAGATTATGTTGGCATGTTTTGTTCTGTACTTAAAAAAATACTTGTCTGAGATTTGAGGGGAAAGATGCTTATTTGAAATTTGTATTAAAATGATATTCTTTTTTATATATTTTATTATCTCAGTAGTGACTCTTTAAAAAATATACTCTCAGTTGTTTAAAATCACTAATCTATAGTAACCACACCTCAGTTTGAAAACGTATTTTTAAAAAATTATTCCCTGACAGTTTCTTTTATATGGAGCCATAAGGAACCCATTACATGATTCCTTTTTATCTGGGAATCAAGGAATAGTTCCCAAATATATAGGATTTACTGATAAGATTTTTTTCTTCCCTTCATATATAAATTCACACTCAAATGGAAAATTATTAAATAGCCATTCGAAAAGGTCAGGAAACTTGTTTCAGGAAAAAAAAAAAAAATTAAGCCCTTTGTGCAGGATGATGGATCTGACTTACTAGTGTAGTCACAGACAAGTTTTGTTTAAATAGGTAAGCAAAGTAATATACTTTATACCAGTTGATCACCAACACCATGACTTCTTTGTTACAGTGCTAATGTCTGTTTTTTGTGCAGTTATCCATTACAAAGTGGGGTGGGAGTTGAGTATTTTGGCATTTTAAAGGATTAGTTATATAATGTCTGCTTCCAGCCAGTGAGAAACATCTAGCCATACCTTTCTTATGCAAGCCATTCAGTTATCAGGACTGTGAATTAACACTGTATGAATAAATTTCTGTACACCTTATTGTTTGGCCACAAGGCCACCAAGTGTACTTATATGTAATCCTTAAATTTTAAAGTAGCTGTAATTTTTAAATCTTTCTAACTTTTCTTAAACCACTAAAAATTAAGCTCTTACTACTTAGTCAACTATCCTCAGCTGTATTCGTACTCAATTGTCAGTATGGCACAGATTACTGTATTTAAATATTCTCCTTTCGTCTTCATATTTACCTTCTGAGGTAATTTTTTAACTTAATGTGTTACTACAAAGATTTGCAGATCTTTAATCAAGCACTATGTTAATACTGTAATATCAAAATACTATGTTGCGTTATTTAAAATGTTCAAATTGAATACATTAAAATGAAGTTTTTAAATGCTGTTGCATCATATAATTTGCTACTCATCCACTATGGCATCACGTATCAGTCTATTAATACATTTAATGTTGCATGAGTGATGTTTTGGTCTGGGTTTCCTTTAAGACTTTAGTTTGTCTAAATTAAGGAAAAATGTTTTTGACATAAAATTCTTTTGCTTCCCTGCAACCCTCAAAAAAATATGCTAGAAAATCTTAACCATTCAGTTTTTCTTGATGTTTTAATGGGCCCAGAACTGTGGTTTAAATTTTTATATATGTGTTTTCTTTTTTGTGGAGTATTAATTTAAAACTGGATTTGGGACCTAAAATACTCCTCAGGTTGATGTATTCATGAAGTTTTAAAATAGCTTTAGTTTTCAGAGTAAACTGGATTTGTGGACCTTAAAGTTACTGAGTTTAAACTATAAATTGTAATGTCATTACTGGACATGTCAGCATCAACTCTCTCAAAATAGCTTGGTCACTTTATGAAGGGGCGTTTTAAAGTTGTTTAGCAGTGACATTTAATATGGTCCAATTGCTTTTTTTTTTTTTTTTTAACGTGACAAAAAAAGAATAAGGAACAAACACTATTGCTGCCGAATGCCATAACACTGAGTTGTACAAATTGTGATTGAGGAAATGAAAAGGTTTATACTTTTTAAAAAAAAAAACAAAAACAAAAAAAACTTCAAATGGAATAAATTATTCATGAAGCCTTCATTGTGGTGTCTCATTCTCTTGAAAATATTTCCATCTTAAATTCATGTTAAAAGTGGTAGTGGTATTTTTATGTCACTTATAAATGAAAAGGGGCAATCTAAAAACTGATGAGCTTTTAATTTCTTTGAAGTATTTTGCTTTGTAAAAGATTTTAATCATACATCAGTGTATACTATACAGGAAAATTGTATTTATACATATAAATTCCTTTTAGGCTGATCAGTTTCATATTAGTTTTCTAGTCTAGACAAGTTACCTTGAAATACTGAAAGCTTAGTTCTGTACTATAAAAAATCGCCTAAGTGTTATTGAAACATAAAGTAGGTGGGTGGGAGGTCTGTTGGTTTGTTTTTGGTTTTTTGCAGCACAGAATGGCTTGTGGGATCTTAGTTCCCAGACAAGGGATTGAACCTAGGCTTTCAGTAGTAAAAACGTGGAGTCCCAACCACAGGACTACCAGAGAATTTCCAGAGAAGTGTTGTTCACATATAAACAACCAATTGAAAAATAGCTCTGCCGATTTTGTTTAAGCAGCTGTTCAAAGTATTTTTGTCCAAACTTAAGCTGAGTAAGGACAAATCCCAAAATTGTGCTCATTTTAAAATTGGTGGTCATTTCTGACAGCAGAAGTAAAAAAAGAATCCTTTAAAAAGGTGTGAATGTCATTGGAATTTCTAAATTTTTTTTCTGTCAAGAGAAGACAAAAAAATTATAAATATATTTTTTTATTACATCTGGTCATTCTCTACCTTTAAAAACAATTTAGCAATCAGTTCAATTCAGTCACTTAACGTGTCTGACTCTGCAACCCATAGACTGTGGCATGCCAGGCTTCCCTGTCCTTCACCAACTCCTGGAGCTTGCTCAAACTCATACCGTCGAGTTGGAGATGTCATCCAACCATCTCATCCTCTTGTTGTCCCCTTCTCCTCCTGCCTTCAATCTTTCCCAGCATCAGGATCTTTTCCAGTGAGTCAGTTCTTTGAATCAGGTGGCCAAAGTATTGGAATTTCAGCTTCTGCATCAGTCCTTCCAATGAATATTCAGGACTGATTTCCTTTAGGATGGACTGGTTTGATGTTGCAGTCCAAGGGACTCTGAAGAGTCCTCTCCAACACCACAGTTCAAAAACATAAATTCTTCAGTGCACAGCTTTCTTTATGGGCTAACTCTCACATCCATACATGACTACTGGAAAAAACCATAGCTTTGACTAGACGGACCTTTGTTGGCAAAGTAATGTCTTTGCTTTTTAATATATTGTCTAGGTTGGTCACAGCTTTTCTTCCAAGGAGCAAGTGTCTTTTAATTTCATGGCTGCAGTCACCATCTGCAGTGATTTTGGAGCCCCCCAAAATAAAGTCTCTCGCTGTTTCCATTGCTTCCCCATCTATTTGGCGTGAAGTGATGGGACCAGACGCCATGATCTTAGTTTTCTGAATATTGAGTTTTAATTTTAAGCCAGCTTTTTCTCTCTCCTTTTTCACTCATCAAGAGGTACTTTAGTAGTCCTTCACATTCTGCGTTGAGTTGTGTAATCTGTGTACCTGAGGTTATTGATATTTCTCCCAGAAATCTTGATTCCAGCTTGTGCTTCATCTAGGCCAGCGTTTCACATGATGTACTCTGCATATAAGTTAAATAAGCAGGGTGACAATATATAGCCTTGATGGACTCCTTTCCCGATTTGGAACCGGTCTGTTGATCCTTCTCCAGTTCTAACTGTTGCTTCTTGACCTGCATACAGATTTCTCAGAGGCAGGTAAGGTGGTCTGATTTTCCTATCTCTTTGAGAATTTTCCACAGTTTTGTGATCCACACAGTTAAAAACTTGGGCATAGCCAATAGAGCAGAAATAGATGTTTTTCTGGAACTCTCTTGCTTTTTCAATGATCCAATTGATGTTGGCAATTTGATCTCTGGTTCCTCTGCCTTTTCTAAATCCAGCTTGAACATCTGGAAGTTAACGGTTCACGAACTGTTGAAGCCTGGCTTGGAGAATTTTGAGCATTACTTTACTAGCGTGTGAGATGAGTGCAATTGTGCGGTAGTTTGAGCATTCTTTGGCATTGCCTTTCTTTGGGATTGGAATGAAAACTGACCTTTTCCAGTCCTGTGGCCACTGCTGAGTTTTCCAAACTTGCTGGCATATTGAGTGCAGCACTTTCACAGCATCATCTTTCAGGATTTGAAATAGCTCAACTGGAATCCCATCACCTCCAGCAGCTTTATTCCAAGTGATGTTAACTAAGGCCCACTTGACTTCGCATTCCAGTATTTCTGGCTCTAGGTGAGTGATCACACCATCGTTGTTATCTGGGCCATGAAGATCTTTTTTTGTATAGTTCTGTGTAGTCTTGCCACCTCTTCTTAATATCTTCTTCTCTTTTAGGTCCATACCATTCCTGTCCTTTATAGTGCCCATCTTTGCATGAAATGTTCCCTTGATATCTCTCATTTTCTTGCAGCGATCTCTATAGTCTTTCCCCTTGTATTGTTTTCCTCTATTTCTTTGCATTGATCACTGAGGAAGGCTTTCTTATCTCTCCTTGCTGTTCTTTGAAACTCTGCGTTCAGATGGGTATATCTTTCATTTTCTCCTTTGCCTTTCGCTTCGCTTCTTTTCACAGCTATTTGTAAGGCCTCCTCAGATAACCGTTTTGCATTTTTGCATTTCTTTTTCTTGGGGATGGTATTGGTCCCTGCCTCTGTACAATGCACAAACTTCCATCCATAGTTTTTCAGGTAGTCTGTCTATCGGATTTAATCCCGATTTCCACTGTATAATCGTAAGGGATTTGATTTAGGTCATACCTACATGGCCTAGTGGTTTTCCCTACTTCCTTCAATTTAAGTCTGAATTTTGTGATAAGGAGTTCATGATCTGAGCCAGACAACTCCCAGTCTTGTTTTTGCTGACTGTATAGAGCTTCTCCATCTTTGGTTGCAAAGAATATAATCAATCTGATTTCGGTATTGACCATGTAGTGATTTCCTTTTGTAGAGTCATCTTTAGTGTTGTTGGAAGAGGGTGTTTGCTATGACCAGTGCGTTCTCTTGGCAAAACTCTTAGCCTTTGCCCTGCTTCATTCTGTACTCCAAGGCCAAATTTCCCTGTTACTCCAGCTATCTCTTGACTGCCTGCTTTTGCATTCCAGTCCCCTATACGAAAAGGACATCTTTTTTGGGTGTTAGTTCTAGAAGGTCATTGTAGGTCTTCATAGAACCATTCAGCTTCTTCAGCATTACTGGTTGGGGCATATACTTGGATTACTGTGATATTGAATGGTTTGCCTTAGAAATGATCAGATATTCTGTTACTTTTGAGACTGCATCCAAGTAAATGCATTTCAGACGCTTTTGTTGACTATGAGGGCTAAACCATTTCTTCTAAGGGATTCTTGCCAAGAGTAGTAGATACAGTGGTCTTCTGAATTAAATTCACCCATTTTAGTCCCTTTGAGTTCACTGATTCCTAAAATGTTGATCTTCACTCTTGCCATATCTTGCTTGATGCTTCCAATTTACCTTGAATCATGGACCTACCATTTCAGGTTCCTATGCAGTATTGTTATTTACAGCATCAAACTTTACTTCCATCACCAGTCACATCCACATTTGGGTGTTGCTTTCATTTTGGCTCTGTCTCTTCATTCTTTCCTATTTTGAGTGGCTTACTGAAGGAAATTATTTTTTTCTTCAGTATTTGTGAAGAATTCAAGCTGCTTAGAAACAGATATGTTCCTTACCTTAGGCAAATGTACTTTTTTACATTGTGACCCACTGTTGTACATCATGGCAAATTCCAAGACTTGAAAGCTCAGATGCTAGTTAATCCCTGGGAGTCTTTTCTTGTAAAACTTACTGCCTCATTCTCCGTATGAATTAAGAGCTACAGATTGAGAGGTAAAACTGTGGAATATGGTGAACAAGGAATATATTGCACATGCAAACAAACGATCTTGAAATGTTAGTTTCTAGGGAAACGGGCATTTAATGGAAGACCGTTATATCTCAAGTATGTTAAATGTCCAGGCTTTGCTTAACAAAATATCCAGGGTATATTGTTCTACTAACAACTAGTTGAGATAAGTCAATTCCCCTTGCCCCCAAGAACATGTAATTAAGAGTACCAAAGTCCAAAGGGCACACTGAGTTATTTGAAAGATCCACAGAAGTAAAGGGTGGTAAAGGATGGTAAAGAATCTGCCTGCAATGCAGGAGACCTTGGTTTGATCCCTGGATTGAGAAAATCCCCTGGAGAAGGGAATGGCAACCTACTCTAGTATTCTTGCATGGAGAATCCCATGGACAGAGGAGCCTTGCGGGCTACAGTCCACAGGGTCACAAAGAGTCAGACAGGATTGAATAACTAACACTTCACAGAAGCGAAAACAAAAGAGAATCTTTGGTTTCTGCCCAAAATTAAAGATAAATTTAACTTGTGAAAGTATTCCTGAGTCATCTATACTAATAATTCTGTAGTTCTCAATGTCTTCTGTGTATACTCTCAGAGATGTCACACCTGGGTTGAAAAATAAAGAGCCCTCATTCTCAGAGTACTATAGCTATAACCAGAAATTCTGTTTAAAAATGTATGAAGTGTTTCTTGTTTTTTCTTTCAGAGCAACCCACCAGACTCTTTCAGGAGTAGCCTTTTGTGGAGTTAAAGTTTGATGTTTTAAAAACTTTACTCTTGTCAGTCCCTACTACAGGGGAAAAAATTCTTACTGAATGATACATTTCAACAGTCCCCAGTCTATGTAGAGTCTTATAGGCTTGCATTCAGAATGCTAGAGTTTGTCTTGTTTCTGTTTTGTTTTTCTTGATTAAATCTACTTTTAACTAAAACCAACAATCTTCCTCCACAGAAATCAGCTGGTTCTTAATAGTGTTCCTTGTCACTGTGAATTGCACTGTCATCCTTGCAAGAGCAGACCACAAACTCTTGTAACCAGTCATCAGAAACTGTTGGTCTTATCTTTTTACTATCAAATATGTCCATTTCTATCTCTGTTGGTCTGACCTTAGTCTAAATTAGCACTGTGCAACTCCATACAGGTATTAGGTAAAAGAATCTTATCTGCAATATCCTCCCAACTTGGTCTCTATACTTTCAGGATGTTTTACGTTTTTATTTATGTGTTTATTTTCGGCTGCCCTGGATCTTTGTTGCTTCTCGCAGCCTTTCTCTAGTTGTGGTGAGCAGGGGCCACACTCTGTGTGAGGGCCATCGCGGTGGCCTCTGCTGTTGCAGAGTATGGGCTCTAGGGCTCGGAGGCTTCAGTTAGTTGTGACTTGCAGGCTCCCGAGTGTGGCTCAGTAGGTACAGCACACGGGCTTAGTTGCCCTGCAGCACGTAGAATCGTTCTAGGCCAGGGGTCAAACCCGTATCCCCTGCATTGCCAGGTGGGTTCTCAACCACTGGACCACCAAGGTAGTCCTCAGTATATTCCTTACTTGGTAGCTTAAAACCCTTTATGGCTGCTGCTTGCTCAAAAGCTAGATATCAAAAGTCTTAGATGATCTGTCCTCTGCCTCCTCCTCTACAAGCTTCAAAATGGGCCTTTCTCTTGTGTTCTCCTCCTAGCTTCCTACGCATTTGAGTTCTCTGAAAACCCCATGGTTATTCTCATCTTAAAGCCTCACCCTAATTACCACATATACCCTCGCCTCAGATCAGGGTCCCTTGTTATATACTCTTATTGTAACACCCTATGTTTTATGGTGTTTCATAGTGTTCTGCAGTATGATTTGTCTCTGCTACCAAACAACTTCATGAGGGTAGAAGCTTCGTCTATTTTGCACATGGTTTGAATGCAACACCTGGCATGTAGTAAGGCACCAAAATATTTTTTAAATAGATTTCTTGTAACAAATCCCAGAAACTACAGAACTCAGCATTAGTGTGAGATTTACACATAATTAAAATGAATTTATACAATTTTAATTACTTGGAACATTTACTTTCATATTAGTAGAAATAGTTTAGAGTCACCGGATTAGCGGAGAAGGCAATGGCACCCCACTCCGGTACTCTTGCCTGGAAAATCCCAGGGACGGGGGAGCCTGGTGGGCTGCCGTCTATGGGGTCGCACAGAGTCGGACACGACTGAAGCGACGTAGCAGCAGCAGCAGCACTGGATTAGGATTTTTGCCTAGTTTATCACTTTCTTTCTTGTGACTTCAGGCAAATCATTGAAACACTTGAAGTCTCAATTTGCTCATTTGTACAGGAACTCCACAGTAACCATGTCTTCCTAATCAGCTTTGTGAACCTCAAAGGAAATGGCAAAAAACACTGAACTTTGTAAAATAAAAATACAAGGGATGATTAATATAATACCTATGTTCTCCAGAAGAGTTAAGTCCAGAATGAGCTAAAGTTTGCAAGAGAAAAAAGATGTTTAATGGCAAACCCAACTATGTTTCTAGCAAGAGCAAGGATGGAAAAGATGCAGAGTATTTAGTAGTCAAGCTTTAGCTCCCTTCTGTCCCAAACTACTTTGACTAAAAAGAAATCAGTTTGAAGTGTCTTCAAGCTCTAAAATGTAACATGATAGAGTTAAAATCTGATACAGTTAACTCCTTTAAAGGAGTTAACTCAATTCACCACACCCAAACGAATTACATCCTGGGTTCTGAAAAAACTTGCAGATATCAGTTCAGGAACACTGTGGGAAAATGAAGGGTTCTGAAAGACAGGGAATGTACAACTTTCCCAGTTTTTACAGTTTTTCTAAAAAAACTTACGTAAATGTATGTTATTGCTAGAAACCAGTAATAAATGTACTTGATTCTATGAACAAGATCAATAGAAGCCAGGATAAAGCAAGCAAGTTCAAGGTCAGTTGCTCAGTCGTGTCCGACTCTTTGCGACCCTGTGAATCGCAGCACGCCAGGCCTTCCTGTCCATCACCAACTCCCGGAGTTTACTCAGACTCACGTCCATCGAGTCAGTGATGCCATCCAGCCATCTCATCCTCTGTCGTCCCCTGCTCATCCTTCCCCCAATCCCTCCCAGCATCAGAGTCTTTTCCAATGAGTCAGCTCTTCGCATGAGGTGGCCAAAGTACTGGAGTTTCAGCTTCAGCATCATTCCCTCCAAAGAAATCCCAGGGCTGATCTCCTTCAGAATGGACTGGTTGGATCTCCTTGCAGTCCAAGGGACTCTCAAGAGTCTTCTCCAACACCACAGTTCAAAGGCATCAATTCTTCGGCGCTCAGCCTTCTTCACACTCCAACTCTCACATCCATACATGACCACAGGAAAAACCATAGCCTTGACTAGATGGACCTTTGTTGGCAAAGTAATGTCTTTGCTTTTGAATATGCTATCTAGGTTGATCATAACTTTCCTTCCAAGGAGTAAGTGTCTTTTAATTTCATGGCTGCAGTCACCATCTGCAGT
>NW_011495033.1:12918037-12920627 GCF_000754665.1 Bison bison bison | reverse complement strand
ACAGGTTATTGATATTTCTCCTGGCAATCTTGATTCCAGCTTGTTCTTCTTCCAGCCCAGCGTTTCTCATGATGTACTCTGCATAGAAGTTAAATAAGCAGGGTGACAATATACAGCCTTGACGTACTCCTTTTCCTATTTGGAACCAGTCTGTTGTTCCATGTCCAGTTCTAACTGTTGCTTCCTGACCTGCATACAGATTTCTCAAGAGGCAGGTCAGGTGGTCTGGTATTCCCATCTCTTTCAGAATTTTCCACAGTTTATTGTGATCCACACACTCAAAGGCTTTGACATAGTCAATAAAGCAGAAATAGATGTTTTTCTGGAACTCTCTTGCTTTTTCCATGATCCAGCGGATGTTGGCAATTTGATCTCTGGTTCCTCTGCCTTTTCTAAAACCAGCTTAAACATCTGGAAGTTCACGGTTCACATATTGCTGAAGCCTGGCTTGGAGAATTTTGACCATTACTTGACTAGCGTGTGAGATGAGTGCAATTGTGCAGTAGTTTGAGCATTCTTTGGCATTGCCTTTCTTTGGGATTGGAATGAAAACTGACCTTTTCCAGTCCTGTGGCCACTGCTGAGTTTTCCAAATTTGCTGGCATATTGAGTTCAGCACTTTCACAGCATCATCTTTCAGGATTTGAAATAGCTCAACTGGAATTCCATCACCTCCACTAGCCTTGTTCATAGTGATGCTTTCTAAGGCCCACTTGAGTTCACATTCCAGGATGTCTGGCTCTAGGTGAGTGATCACACCATCGTGATTATCTGGGTCGTGAAGATCTTTTTTGTACAGTTCTTCTGTGTATTCTTTCCACCTCTTCTTAATATCTTCTGCTTCTGTTAGCAGTATTTATTTCAATAAACTGATCATTTATACTAGTAATAAGATATAAATCTTTGACCTTAAGCCCTACTGAGAAACATACTTGTATAAACATAGTTTGATAAGCCTTTTAATATGATATGAATGACAGTGCAGTGCATATATAAGAGGGAATAGCTGAAATCAAGCTCATTACACTTTATTTTCATAGCACTGATAAACTATGGAAATGCACATTCAGCAGCTCATTTAATAAAGTTTCATAATTCATATTTGAATTAATTTAAAAAACCAATAGTAATTGTCATACTGTATGTCAAAGGCAAAGAAATTGAATCCTGCCCTCAAAGGACTTAGTTTCTGGTGAGAAGGACAAACAAAATCCTAATGATTAGTGTAATATGTGAAGTCCTATGATGAAAAGAAGCAAAGGGTGGCTTGGGAGCCCTAAAAAAGGATGCTTAAATCTAACGAAGAGATAAATGATTTGTCAGGAAAGGTGTCCTTCAAGATGAGAAAAGGATTTCTTACTAGAGGTGAAATCTAAAGGATACTTGGGAGTTACTATATAAAACAAATGGAAAGAATAAAAGGCATTACAGATAGAAAAATAGTAGGGGAGAACATGAAGGATTTGGGAAACAAGCAGTTCAAACTGACTTAAATGGAGGCACAATTGTGGGTTATGGCAGGAGTCCAGGCTAGAGAGAAGTCAGACCATGAAAAACTGTCTTTTAAGTGCCACCTTAAAGAAAGTGAGCTTTATCCCTAAGCAGGAAAGTGCATTAGTAGTTGGGATGATTCATAATTGGTTGAAAAATCATACCCAAAAAGGCTTGATTGGTGGAGCTATGTCAACCTGGAGGCATGTCTCTAATGTTACACTATAGAACCTTGGCTAGACCCAATTCTACTCAACATTTTACTTATGAAATTAATGTAGATGTGTTTAGCCAAAGCAGATGCATGCTAAGTCACTTCAGTCTGACCCTTTGCAACCCTATGGAGTGTGGCCCTCCAGGCTCCTCTGTCCATGGGATTTTCCAGGCAAGAATGCTGGAGTGGATTGCTATGCCCTCCTCCAGGAGATCTTCTAAATCCATGGATCAAACCCTTGTCTCTTATATCTATGTGCATTGGCAAGCCGATTCTTTACCACTGGTGCCACCTGGGAGCCCTTAGCTAAAGCATATAGCCAGTATAAAAGAAGAGTCCAAAAGATCCCAACAGGCAGAAACAATTGAAGAAACCTTATAAAATAGACACACTGTTTAGGATAATTATTTTAAAATTCCATGTGGAAAAAACTGGAGCTAGATGTCTCCTAAGATCCCTTTATTTTTGAAATTTTGTTATTCTGTTTCCAAAGAACATTGGTGCCCTTTTAAATATTTACCTAAGTATTCTAATTTCTTCAAGCTCATTTACAGGGCAGTAATTTATAAAAGTACCTTGTATGGAGTAGGTTGCCATTTCCCACTTGAGTATTCTTGCTGGGATAATCCCATGGACAGAAAAGCCTGACGGACTTTTCCATGGGGTCACAGAGTTGGACACAACTGAGCACTCATGGACACAACTGAGCACTCACACATAGTTAGTAGGCTTCAGAGAAAGCAGATCTAAAACTTGAAAGCTCGTGAATATTTTTTCACTACGATGTCTGAGTTCTATATAATGATTACAAAAATTATTTCAATGGAAAACATTATAATGTTTTTCCCCATTATCTTTATTACCTCCACCATAGTTTGGCCCCAG
>NW_011495033.1:12916633-12917921 GCF_000754665.1 Bison bison bison | reverse complement strand
CCCATAGAACAAGACCCAGTTTTCCCCACAGTCAGTCTCTCCAATCAGAAAGCTTCCGTAAGCCTCTTATCCTTCTCCATCAGAGGGCAGACAGACTAAAAACCACCATCACAGAAAACTAACCAATCTGATCACATGGACCACGGCCTTGTCTAACTCAGTGAAACTGTGAGCCATGCCGTGTAGGGCCACCCAAGATGGACGGGTCATGGTGGAGAGTTGTGACAAAATGTGGTCCACTGGAGAAGGGAATGGCAAACCACTTCAGTATTCTTGCCTTGAGAACCCCATGAACAGTTTGAAAAGGCAAAAAGATAGGACATTGAAAGATGAACTTCCCAGGTCAGTAGGTGCCCAATATGCTACTAGAGATCGATGGAGAAATAACTTCAGAAAGATTGAAGAGATGGAGCCAAAGCAAAAACACACCCAGTTGTGGGTATGACTGGTGATGGGAGTAAAGTCCGATGTTGTAAAGAGAAATATTGCATAGGAACATGGAATGTTAGGTCCATGAATCAAGGCAAATTGGAAGTGGTCAAACAGGAGATGACAAGAGTGAACGTCGACATTTTAGGAATCAGCGAACTAAAATGGACTAGAATGGGTGAATTTAACTCAGATGACCACTATATCTATAAGATATCCCTTAGGCAAGAATCCCTTAGAAGAAATGGAGTAGCCATCATAGTCAACAAAAGAGTCTGAAATGCAGTACTTGGATGCAGTCTCAAAAATGACAGAGTGATCTCTGTTCAGTCCCAAGGCAAACCAATATCACAGTAATCCAAGTCTATGCCCCAATCGGTAATGCTGAAGAAGCTGAAGTTGAATGGTTTTGTGAAAACCTACAAGACCTTCTAGAACTAACACCCCCAAAAGATGTCTTTTTCATTATGGGGGACTGGAATGCAAAAGCAGGAAATCAAGAGATACCTGGAGTAACTGTCAAATTTGGCCTTGGAGTACAGAATGAAGCAAGGCAAAGGCTAATAGAGTTTTGCCAAGAGAACACACTGGTCATAGCAAAACACCCTCTTCCAACAAAACAAGAGAAGACTCTATACATGAACATCACCAGATGGTCAATACCAAAATCAGATTGGTTATATTCTTTGCAGCCAATGATGGAGAAGCTCTATATAGTCAGCAAAAACAAGACCAGGAGCTGACTGTGGGCCAGATCATGAACTCCTTATTGCCAAATTCGGACTTAAATTGAAGAAAGTAGGGAAAACCACTAGACCATTCAGGTATGACCTAAATCAAATCCCTTATGATTATACAG
>NW_011495033.1:12914097-12916533 GCF_000754665.1 Bison bison bison | reverse complement strand
GCATCACTGACTCAATGGACATGAGTTTGAGTAAACTCTGGGAGTTGGTGATATACAGGGAGGCCTGGCGTGCTGCAGTCCATGGGGCTCTCAAAGAGTTGGACACAACTGAGCGACTGAAGTGAAACATTGTAATGTAGATTTGAAAGACTTTTGCTGATTAAATGGATATGAGGGGGAGAGGTTGGAGGTTAGGATGGCTTCCAAGTTTCTGGTCTGAGCACCTTTGGGTTTTGGTGATATTCACTGAGATAAAAATTGGAAAAGAAGGGTACTTGGAGGAAAATAAGTATCGATATTCATCACTGTTATACTCTAGATGTCTCATTCAGGTTGGCTGTGATTTGCTGGTCTCTGTATATCAAGATGGATCTACATGTTGTGCCTCCATTTGTGATTACAGGATCATAAACAGAATTGGAAGAGATCCTCAAAATCACTTAGTTCACAGGCTTCCCTCCAGTGGTTAAGAATCTGCCTCCCAGTGCACAGGACCCGGGTTTGATCCCTGGTTAGGGAGCTAGGATCCCACATGTGGTGGGACAACTAAGCCTGAGCTCCAACTGCTGAGCCTGCCTGCCACAAAGTACTGAGCCCAGGTGCCTCAACTAGAGAAGCTGCATGACACAACCTACAAAGCCCCTGTGCTGCAACTAGAGAGAGGTCTCTGTATCACAAGGAAAGATCCCTGCAACATAGCCAACACAAAAAAGAAAGAAAGTACTTAGTTCACATTCACCTCCTCCTCTCATTCAACCACCAAAGCCATGTTTGAATTCCCTTCAGTCTTCTTATAAAATGATCATCCAGGATGATGAAATTGCTTGACTTCTCATTTTCAATTTCCATAATTGTAAAATGGAGAATATTACTTAATCAGAAAATTAAATCAGATAATAGATATACAGCACTAGTACCTAGCAAGTGTTCAATAAATGTCTTTTCATAGATATCAACTTAAAAAAAGGATAGTGTTGTACAGTTTGTAACCCATTAGTAGATTGTGAAATCAATCTTAGTGTGCAGTGACCACGACTGAGTGACTGAACTGAACTGAACTGAATGTGTATTATTTCATAAGATGTTTGTTTACATATAGATGTGGATATATATGTATATCTTTGAAAAAGGTTTGAAAAACACTGCAACACACATTAGTTCTTTTGTTCCTTTGCTTATTTTTCATGTTGAAGGCAAGACTTTATTTTTAAATAGATTATCTGTCAAAGTTTTGGAAACTATTAGGTTGGTGCAAACATAATTTTGGTTTTTGCATTGTTGAAATTTGCCATTTGATAATAGAATACAATCTTTAAAAAATGTGATTATGTTAACATCATTTTAATGCCCATTTCTCACTTTATTTTTTTTTTGCTAATAATTTATTACATGCTGTTTATTTTAGACTAGGGAAATGATATCAGACAAAAAGCAAATTTGAGTGATTTTCTTATCTAAGTTCAACATGGGTTGTAAAGCAGCAGAGACAACTTGCAACATCAACAGCACATTTGGCTCAGGAACTGCTAACAAATATACCATGAAGTGGTGGGTCAAGAAGTTTCACAAAGGAGATGAGAGCCTTGAAGATGAGCAGCATAATGGCCAGGCATGGGAAACTGACAGCGACCAATTGGGACGATCATCAAAGGTGATCCTCTTACAACTGCAGATGTTCCCGAAGAACTCAATGTCTGCTATTCTATGGTTGTTTGGCATTTGTAGCAAAGTGGAAGCGTGAAAGAGCTTGATAAGTGGGTGCCTCATGAGCTGGGAGTGTGTTAGTCTTTCAGTTTTGTCCAACTCTTTGCAACCCCATGGACTGTAGCCCAATAGGCTCTTCTGTCCATGGGATTCTCCAGGCAAGAATATGCTGACTATAAAACCAAACCAAACCAAACCAAAACTGTCGCTTTGAAGCTGAAGCAGAAGATATCAAGAAGAGGTGGCAAGAATATACAGAAGAACTGTACAAAAAAGATCTTTGCGACCAAGATAATCACGATGGTGTGATCACTCACCTAGAGCCAGACATCCTGGAATGTGAAGTCAAGTGGGCCTTAGAAAGCATCACTACAAACAAAGCTAGTGGAGGTGATGGAATTCCAGTTGAGCTATTTCAAATCCTGAAAGATGATGCTGTGAAAGTGCTGAACTCAATATGCCAGCAAATTTGGAAAACTCAGCAGTGGCCACAGGACTGGAAAAGGTCAGTTTTCATTCCAATCCCAAAGAAAGGCAATGCCAAAGAATGCTCAAACTACTGCACAATTGCACTCATCGCACACGCTAGTCAAGTAATGGTCAAAATTCTCCAAGCCAGGCTTCAGCAATATGTGAACCGTGAACTTCTAGATGTTCAAGCTGGTTTTAGAAAAGGCAGAGGAACCAGAGATCAAATTGCCAACATCCGCTGGATCATGGAAAAAGCAAGAG
>NW_011495033.1:12872253-12913997 GCF_000754665.1 Bison bison bison | reverse complement strand
CAGAGTACATCATGAGAAACGCTGGGCTGGAAGAAGAACAAGCTGGAATCAAGATTGCCAGGAGAAATATCAATAACCTCAGATATGCAGATGACACCACCCTTATGGCAGAAAGTGAAGAGGAACTAAAAAGCCTTTTGATGAAAGTGAAAGAGGAGAGTGAAAAAGTTGGCTTAAAGCTCAACATTCAGAAAACAAAGATCATGGCATCTGGTCCCTTCACTTCATGGGAAATAGATGGGGAAGCAGTGGAAACAGTGTCAGACTTTATTTTTCTGGGCTCCAAAATCACTGCAGATGGTGATTGCAGCCATGAAATTAAAAGATGCTTACTCCTTGGAAGAAAAGTTATGACCAACCTAAATAGCATATTGAAAAGCAGAGACATCACTTTGCCAACAAAGGTCCATCTAGTCAAGGCTATGGTTTTTCCAGTGGTCATGTATGGATGTGGGAGTTGGACTGTGAAGAAGGCTGAGCGCCGAAGAATTGATGCTTTTGAACTTTGGTGTTGGAGAAGACTCTTGAGAGTCCCTTGGACTGCAAGGAGAGGAGATCAGCCCTGGGATTTCTTTGGAGGGAATGATGCTGAAGCTGAAACTCCAGTACTTTGGCCACCTCATGCGAAGAGTTGACTCATTGGAAAAGACTGATGCTAGGAGGGATTGGGGGCAGGAGGAGAAGGGGACGACGGAGGATGAGATGGATAGATGGCATCACTGACTCAATGGACGAGAGTCTGAGTGAACTCCGGGAGTTGGTGATGGACATGGCGGCCTGGCGTGCTGCGATTCATGGAGTCGCAAAGAGTCGGACACGGCTGAGCGACTGAACTGAACTTCTCTTATTCTATGCAACAACAACAAACCATTTCTTGATCGGATTGTATATTAACACAACAACCGGTGACAACCAGCTCAGTGCCTGGACAGAGAAGAAGCTCCAGAGCACTTCCCAAGCCAAACTTGCATCAAAAAAAAAAAAGGGTCATGGTCACTGTTTGGTGGTTTGCTGCTGGTCTGCTCCACTACAGCTTTCTGAATCCTGGTGAAACCATGACATCTGAGAAGTATGCTCAGCAAATTGATGAGATGCACCAAAACCTGCAATGCCTGCAGCCAGCATTGGTCAACAGAAAGGTCCCAATTCTTCTCCAGGACAACCCCTGATCACGTGTAGCGCAACCAATGCTTCAAAAGTGGAAAGAATGGGGCTACAAAGTTTTGCCTCATCCGCCACATTCACCCGACCTCTTGTCATCCAACTACCACTTCAAGCATTTTGACAACTTTTTTGCAAGGAAAACACTTCCACAACCAGCAGGAGGCAGAAAATGCTTTCCAAGAGTTCCTCGAATCCTAAGGCACGGGTTTTTATTCTACAGGAATAAACAAATTTATTTCTCTTTGGCAATAATGTTTATTGTAATGATTCCTATCTTGATTAATAAAGATGTGTCTGAGCCTACTTATAATGACTTAAAATTCATGGTCAGAAACCTCTACTTTTGCACCAACCTAATATAAAGTATAAAGTACTGTATCTCTGTAAAATATTTTTGTTTCAGTACCTCGCATAATATCTGGTGAATAGAAAGTGTTAAATACACATGGATTGAACCAGAAACCAGAAATAATATGCAAATATATTGCATACTTGGTCTTCTGGGTGGTCCAAAGTCCTTTGAGAAGTTGTTCAAAGTTTTGGACCCTCTTTCCACAAGAAGCTCAAGCATTCACAATTCGGCAGGGGTTCTAGAGAACTCCTAAAATGCCATCCATCGCCCACAAAGGATCTATGCTTCCTGAGAACCCAAAATAACCATCTTTAACTCATGACTGTGTTTTGAGATCAAGAGCAGAATAATGCTTCAGGGTTAGATTACTTTTTAAATTCTCCTGCAAATCCCAGGATTTGCGGTGCTGGAAAGAACTGCGGTGCTGGAAAGGCAGAAGCAGAGACGGAAAGGTGTAACTGTCTGGTTTCCATTTAGCGTTCTGGCCAACTGAACCGTGCGGCAACCTGAACATTTTACATAACGCTGTCATTTGAATGCCACAGTAATCCGGTGATGATGACACGGCAGCGCGAAGAGGCTTAATGATTTAGCTAAAGGGATTCAGCCGGTATGCTCTGGAAATGAGACTGGAAACAGCCATCCAGGGTGAAGTAGCGCTAACGGAGGCGGAGGAAGGGGCGGGGCCGCGCACCCGCGCCCCTGCGTCCCCGCCGCCGCCTCCGGGTGTCCTCTCGCAGCGAGCCTTCCTCTCAGTCCAGTACGGTGGCCGACCGGAGCCAGACGCTGGGGATGAATGAAGGTGCTGCGTGCGGGTGGAAACAGTCTCCTCAGCTTTTCCGTCCCTGCAGTCCAGGCTCTGCCTTTGCGCGGTGTCCCCATCCAGCCCCCGTCGCACCGCCGGCCTGATTGATCCCGACGTCTGGGGTTTTTGGTGCCCAGGTCGACTCAGGGCAGAGCTGTAGGGCTGGGGAAGCCGGGTTCTCGCCTAGGCCCAACCTCGGACCGCGCTCTGGATTTCTACCGCGCCCCGCCGGTAGGGCGCGGAATCCGTGTGGGGTCCCGGGAGGCCGGAGGGTAGACCTGAAGGTATAAGGCTCCCGCTTCTAAGGCCTCGGAGCGTTTCGGGGTCCGTGTCCGCCACCGGCCCGACTTTTCTCCAGCGGAGGGACTGGTTGGTTCACGTTACGCCCGAGGGCGAGACCTATGAGCGCTCAGGTCTCCTTGCCTCTGCTCTCTCAGCCCGCCCCTCTGTTAAAAGGCCAGCTCCTCTTGCTGAAAAGCAGAACGTTTCTGCTCACGGCTCTTGTTACGCATGATCCTGCTAGTCTATGGGTCTCTGAGGGGATGGCTTTGGCTACCAGTTTTTTTGTTTCTGATTACTCTTGAGAAGTGCTCAAGTGGGATTCAGCCTTCTCCTTTCTGCTAGGAGCTAATTGGACCTCCGCAGCTGTTTTCTTTTCTCTTTTTTCCTTTTTTTTAACCTAGTAACAGGGGATATAGGATAGAGTTCTGGTCTCCAGAGCTTTGAAGCTGGCATAGCTTCTGGCTGGTGAGGCAGTTTACCAGTGCTTCTGCCAACCCGTGGAGGGTGGGAAAAAGAACCTAACAGTTCTTTACATGTTCTGGGTAGGCATGCGAGATTAAAGAGGTATTGAAGATGAGCATTCTTAGTTATGCTCTTTTACTTTGGATTGTGGCCCTCAGATGATTGCTATAGTGGAGAAGGTGTTGCACTGGGATTTAGTAGAGGAGGGTTCAACTTTAGATTTTGCCGCCGACTAGTAATACTCCTCTGGGCCTGTTACTTAATCTCTCTGGCTTTCCTATTTTTTCTCTGCAAAATGAGAGTATTAGAACAGAAGATCCCTGAGGCTGGAAGACGTTAGTGTACTATTTTCTTTCTCATTTTCCAGATGGCAGTAGAAACATAGGGAGTCAGTAATTGTGCCAGGAATAGTGCCAACATATAAGATAAACCACATTTTTCAGAGTTTTTAAAAAGAGGGGCATTCATATATGTGCAGTTATACCCCTACTTTCTTTGCTTTTTTAAAAAAATTTTAATTGAAGGATTTATAAGTATTGCATTTACTGTAAGACTGTACAACATTGCATTGGTTTCCACCAAGCATCATCGTTTTTTTCTTTTTTTAACCACTAGGATCAACAGTGACAATGACCGAGTGTACGAGCCTTCAGTTTGTCAGTCCTTTTGCTTTTGAGGCAATGCAGAAGGTGGATGTTGTTCGTTTGGCATCTTTAAGTGATCCCGAATTGAGACTTCTCCTGCCCTGCTTGGTGCGGATGGCACTTTGTGCCCCTGCTGACCAGAGCCAAAGCTGGGCTCAGGATAAAAAACTCATCCTTCGTCTTCTCTCTGGAGTGGAAGCTGTCAATTCTATTGTTGCGCTGCTGTCTGTGGACTTTCATGCTTTAGAACAGGATGCCAGCAAAGAGCAACAGCTTAGGTAATGAACATTGTATAATATGTGCATTGGTATTTACTTGGATATGCTTTAAAAAAAAAAAGGAAATCAAAATTTTTTGGAGCTTTTTAGGACTTCTTATCGCAGCGCATTCTTCCAAAAAAGAGAAGATTGGGACTCTAAACTTTGGAGAGCATTTTTTTAAAGTTATTTTTTATTTATAATTAAAATTCTAGGATCATTTGAATTCTGTATTGTGAAATGTGCTGAGAACCTTGGTTGTATATACATTTGTATTCAGGCCTTCCCTGGTGGCTCAGACAGTAGAGTCTGCCTGCTAATGGAGGAGATGCCATTTCAACCCTTGGGTCGAGAAAGTCCCCTGGAGACAGGTGGCAACCCACTCCAGTATTCTTGCCTGGGAAATCCCATGGACAGAGGAGCCTGGTGGGCCACAGTCCATGGCGTTGCAAAAACAGCCTGAGCTGACTTATGGATGTATGCAGGCTCAAATGATTAGGCCAGTTGCTCTCAGTGGGAAGTGGATAGAGTAAGTTTCCTAAGAGCAGAAGGATTTATTGGAGTCTCCTGGGAGGCTTGTTAAGCTTACATTGAGTTCCCCAAGTTTGAGGCATGCTTTGTCCTTCCTTGCCCATTGTGGGTCCAGTTGTGAGCCACTGTTATTAGTGGAAGTGGGTGTTAACCTGTCAGTTGTGATTGGAGTCTTTACACAGGTTGTAAATCTCTGAAATAGACAATATAGTATTCAGAAGTAATACATTCATGAAATATATCAGAAGAATTCACACATTCTTTTGTAGATTATTTCTATAAAAGATAGTTTTTATGCTTTTATTTCTGTGCCAGTGTTCTCATAATTGTTTTACATGTGTGTACTTTATTAGGCATAAACTTGGAGGAGGCAGTGGAGAGAGCATCCTGGTATCACAGCTTCAGCATGGACTGACTTTAGAGTTTGAACACAGTGATTCACCTCGTCGATTGCGTCTTGTGCTTAGTGAACTGTTGGCGATTATGAACAAGGTGCATTTATTTTAATCACAGCTCAAAATGTGCATGATTTGATGTCTACACATAAAAGATAGAAACAGGCTGTACTTCCCTGGTGGTCCAGTGGTTAAGAATCTGCCTTCCAGTGTAGGGGAAGTTTGATTCCAGGTCAGGGAACTAAGATCCCAAATGGCCGGGGCAACTAAGCCCCTGTACTGCAACTGCGACCTGATGCAGCGAAAAAAAAAAAAGAAAAGGTAGAAACAGGCAGGAAGGCAGGCAGCTTCCATCCTCTTCGACACATATCCTATTTGTTAATCAAGTGTCTTCCTTTCAAAGGCTTGAACAGATATTAAGTGCCTCCTTTTGAAGGCTGTTTTATAATTGCTGTTTTCTCTCATTTATGTCTGCTCTGCATTCTGTATCGTAAGGTGGTTTTTTTTTTTTCCTGTATGGAGTCCGTACGATGACTTCTTAATAGATACATAGCTCAAGACTTGTAAATCACCAAAGTTGATAATATCTCTATAAGATATGATTTCCCACAGTAAATATGTGAAGTATGTACGTGATTCTTCAAAATATGTGTGACTCCTTTAGATACTGAGTGAATTACATACATCATACATAACAGTGAGTGGGGAATATTGAGGCGAATTGGATGTGGGATATTTGTTCAGCCTCTTGTCTCAGCAAAAAGATAAGTTGCTTTATTTATTTTCGCTGAAGATTTTCAGTGTTTTATTTCAGGTGTACATAGATTAGGTCATGGACTTTGGGTGATGATGGTTAACTGAAAATCCGAATTTTAAATTTGTGACTGTCAGGAGTTACCATACAAATTGGATCTTGATGTTAAGACATCTTATGTGAGATGGGGCTCAGAATTTGAGAAACAGATGTTTTTACTTTGAGAATCTCAAGGTCAGTTACTTTATAATAAATAAAGTTTAATTTTATAAATTGTGGACCAATAAAACCTAAATTCTGTTTCCAAAGAAAATACTGATAAGGGAGAGATTTGTTTAGTTCTAGGTAGTTTTTAAGATATGTTATAAATCTTAATTTTTTTTCCTATTACAAAGTTATTTACCTCAACTCTTTTCCTCTGTACTCATACTCTTTAATTTTTTCTTTTTCATTTTCTTTTTTTCTTTTTCTTATTTTTTTGCTATGCCATGTGGCTTGTGTGATCTTAGTTCACCAAATAGGCGTTGAACCTGGGCCCTTGATAGTGAAAGCATGAAATCCTTACCACGGACCTCCAGGGAATTCCTTTATCTAGTCTTTAATTTTAACTAATATTTTCCTGTATCTTTTTCTTAATGGCTGTAACGAAATAAGTGACCTAGGTAGCATTCCTGGTTCACATCTTTGGCTTGTCTTTAACTCCAGATGTCTCCAAATATTTATATAGAAATAAATTAGTAAGAGTTATATTGCATGTCTGGAATAGTAATGTGACTGACTAATTGTGGTTAAATTGGTACAAATTCATCCAGTCCTGCATGTTCTTCTACCGTATGTTAATGGCTATTAAGAGACATGGTCTGTAAGCTCAACAAATAATTGCAAGCATAGTAAGGGATCCAATTCATTACCTGAAATTAAGAGAGCTCATCATTTTTCTTTCTTTCTTTTCAAGGTATCTGAGTCCAGTGGAGAATTTTTTTTTAAATCATCTGAGCTATTTGAGAGCCCAGTCTACTTGGAGGAAGCTGCAGATGTACTTTGTATTTTACAAGCAGGTACTGTATGAATGCTAAGACATATTTCAGATGCTGTTAAACGATAACTGTGTAACTTCTTAACCTGGAATGTTGTGTTATTTGAAAGTTCACCTAATTAAGAATATACCTTAAAAGTTTAGGTCAAAAGGACTAATAGTAGCACAATGATTAAATAAATTATATTATTTCCATAGTAGGGTGTACTCTGCTGCCATTAAAATGGTGTATATTTGAAGAACTTTAATCATTTTGGAAAATGTTCACAATATATGTTAAATGAAAAAAGCAGGTGGCAAAAGGGTAAGTAGAATAAAATCCTAGTTTTGTTAAAAGTACAGTGATACTCATAGGGGAATTAAAATCAGATCTTGCAAATTACTAACTTTGAGTGATGGGATTAGAGCTGACTTTATTTTTATTCTTTGTGCTTTTTGTATTTTCTGGGTTCTTTATAACAAGTGTGCATGATCAGAATGAAAAGATAGAAGACACAGAAATGCAGAGAAACTTTTCATCAAAGTAACTTTTTTGACCAACACCGTCCACCACAGCGGCGATGACAGTGTTCTGTGTTCCATACGGTAGCCACTAGCCACGTGTAGTTTTGGAGTACTTGAAATGTGGCAAGTGTGACTGAGGAGCAGAACTATTTTTAGCTTAATTTAAATAATCACATGTGGCTAGTGGCTGCCCTACTGGACAAGTCAGCTCGAGACTGTGAAAAGAAAGTACCTTGATTTATTTGCTTTTAAATATCATTGGTGAAATGTCAAAGATGTTTGATGTATAATACAATGAAATATCACTCCTTAGTAATAACACTGATTTTGTTTTCTTATAGAGCTCCCTTCCCTGCTTCCTATAGTTGATGTAGCTGAAGCCTTGCTCCATGTTAGAAATGGTGCCTGGTTCTTGTGTCTGTTGGTGGCCAATGTTCCTGATAGTTTTAATGAAGGTAAATGCAATTTTAAAGTGGAATATTGGGAACTTCCCTGGTGGTCCAGTGGTTAAGACTCCATGCTTCCAGTGGAGAGGGTGTGGGTTTGATCCCTGGTCAGGGAACCACGATCTTGCTATGCAGCGTGGCCAAAAACAAAAGAAAATAAAAATAAAACAATAGCAATAACAAAAAGGGATATTGAAGAGATTTGCTTGGGCATGTGTGGGACCTATTTTTTGAGCGAAGAAGAAACATTTATAAGGTTTTATCTGAGATTTTATTTTTTGAAAATTTATTAGTGAATGCTGTAGAAATAGGCTCTCCAGGTGGCTCAGTGGTAAAGAATCTGCCTGCCAGTGCAGGAGATGCAGGTTCAATCCCTGGGTTGGGAAGATCCCCTGGCGAATGAAATGGCAACCCACTCCAGTATTCTTGCCTGGAAAATCCCATGGACAGAGGAGCCTGGCAGTACACGGGGTTGCAAAGAGTCGGACACAACTTAGTCACTAAACAATAAACAATTATAGAAATACTGAATTTAGAGAATTCAAAATTGTTTGGAAATTACAAATGTAAATACAATGAGTATGCAGCGTTTTGTTTTGTTTTTTTTTTTTGCATTTGTCACAAGTGCTATAATAGGGAAGTAAAAAATACTAAAGACATAGAAGCTATAATTTCTGTGTTCATTGAACAAAGGGGAGAGGATATTTATCTGTGAAATAGCCAGAGGGCAACATGAGATATATGGATCAGAAATACCAGCAATCAGACTTCCGTATTTTAGCCTTATTGCTGTCAGCTTGCAGAAAAGTATAGGGTAGAAATTGGGAAAAATCAACTAAAATTTTCACCTGTGTTTCGAACTGCTAGTAGCTGAAGATTGTGGTTTGGGTCTGAGTGATATAAAAATTACATTTATTGAGCAAGATGTTTTGCAAATTGAGAGTCAAGGAGAAAAAAGCGCTAGATCTGGGGTTCATAATTTCTGGCTTTGTGACTCACTCTTTGTGTGATCTCCATCGAGGTACTTAACTTCTTACTTGTAAAATGGAAGTATTAATATTATTTTCTTTTTGTTTCTAAGAGATTTACTGACTATTCCATGAAGGTTTAGGTTGACATTTTCTGTTAGCTCTTTAAAGATGTTATTCTCTTGGCTGTGGTCATTTTTATCTCTGTTCCTCTGTATATTTCTTTTTTCTCTCTGGCTACTTTTATTCATTTTTTTATCCTTTCTGGCTACTTTTAAGATTTTTTCTTCATCACTGGTTTTCAGAGATTGGATTATGATAAATCGTGTTATGATTTAGTGTTTCTCCTGCTTGGGTTTCACTGATTTTCTAGGTTTATAGTTTTCATCAAATTTGGAAAAATTTCTTCAAATACATGTTTGTCTTTCATTCTTTTTCTCTTTCTGAGACTCTAATTACAAGTATGTAGAACTACTTGATGTTCCATGGATCACTTCATTTTTTGAGGCTCTTCTCACTCTGCTGGATTTCAACCAGTTTCTATTGCTATGCTTTCAAGTTTCCTGATCCTTTTCTTCTGTAATATCTAATCTGTGTAAATGAATGATTGTCAAGGCTGAAAACATTGATTCTGACATCTTACTTAAAAAGCTTAAAGTAACAGAGGCTACTAAATGTTCAGTTTGTAGGGGCCTGATCAAAAATGGAGAACGACAAGACGAAGAGAGTCTTGGAGGAAGGCGGAGGACGGATGCTTTACGCTTCTTATGTAAAATGAATCCTTCTCAGGCCTTGAAGGTCCGAGGCATGGTGGTAAGAGATCTTACTATTTTTATGAGACCAAAGCCTTTATATTAGGACCAGGAACTTTTTTTTTTTTCAGGACCTTTTTTTTGAATCTTGCAGAGATTTGGAATTATATACCGGATATATTACCTTCTTTAGATTTTTGTGCTTTGTGCTATGTCTTCCCCTAAACTTTAGATGCTTCAGATTCTGGATAATCCTGGCCCTTCTCCTCATGATACTGAGTTCAATTTGTTTTCTTTGCTTTGTTAGGTGGAAGAATGTCACTTGCCAGGTCTCGGAGTGGCTTTGACATTGGATCATACTAAAAATGAAGCTAGTGAAGATGGAGTGAGTGACTTGGTTTGTTTTGTTAGTGGTTTGCTTCTTGGAACAAATGCGAAAGTCCGGACCTGGTTTGGAACTTTTATCCGAAATGGACAGCAGGTGAGGGAGAAATATGTGTTTAGGCCAAGGATCAAGCTATGTTAGTAGTTAGTAAAGGAGGAAGAAACACTTTTAGAATGATGTCATTAGGGCAGTGGCTCTCAGACTTCTTAAGTCTCAGGACTTCCTGAGATTTTACAATAAATCATTGAGGACACAAAGCGCTTTTGTGTTGGCCGTTATCTGTTGATATTTACCGTACTAGAAAGGAAAACTGAAATTTTTGAAATATTTATTTAATTTATTTAAAAATAATCCTAATCTTATTAAATGTGACTTTTTTTTAATAGAAAATTAATTTTTTTGCAAAAGAAAAATTTACCAAGAAGAGTGATATCATTGTACTTTGTTGCAAATCTCTTTAACGTCTGGCTTAATAGAAGCCTTCAGAAAAGCTGCACTATATACTTGTGGGAAAATGAGTAAAAAAGGTCTGTAATGTTGAGATATTCTGACTTTTTGGATCCCCTGGAAGTATTGGTCATCTCCAGGTTTCTGGGTCAGACACACGAGAACTGCTATATTAGATCATCACCATAAGTTGTTATTGTAGACTATGGTTCATATATATATACACACATATGTAATTATTGTGGTAAAATATATATGACATAAAACTTACCATTTGAATCTTGGTCTGAGTGCACAGTTCAGTGGCATTAATTACATTTACTATATTCTGCAGCCAGCACCACTGTTCATTTTCAGAACTCTTTCATCATCTGATAGAAACTCTCTACCAATTAAGCAATACCTTCCCATTCCCCCTTCCTCCCAGTGTTGGGTAATCTCTCTTCTACTTTCTGTGTCTATGACTTTGCCCATTCTAGGTACCTCTTGAATGTGGAATCATACAATATTTCTCATTTTGCGTTTGGCTTCTTTTTACTTGGCACAATGTTTTCAGGGTTCATGCATGTTATGGCAAGTGTCAGAATTTCCTTCCTTTCTAAGCCTAATATTTTATTGTGTGTATCGACTACATGTATCCCTTTATTGATGAATATATATTATATTTTACAAGAGTTTTTGACTTGCAAAATATTGTACCTTTTCAAAAACATCTCATGATAACTGTGAATAGAGTTCTGTCCCTACACAGGAACTAAGGCAGAAAGGTTTTTAACTTGTTGAGGTCTGTGAACTTCACAGTGGCAGATATACTGCTTAGATCCTTCTACAGTCTGTTTTTTTTATGCCATTAATTCACTATACTTTTCTTTATCCAAGTTCTTCTTTATTTATAATCCATTTGAAAACTAATTTTAAGTTTTGCCAGAGGTTGACATTTTTTGTGTACCTTGTGTATTTCAGGCACTGTGCTAAGCTCTTGGTATAAGCCTCTTGTTTGTAATTGTTCTTTGTGTCTAACATTGTTATTAAAACAAATTTTACCATATTTTACTCTGAAACTCTAAAAATAACAACTTTTCCCGAGCCCTTTGTGGTTTAGAAATGCTTTCATATTTATCATCTTTGTTAGTTCATTCATCTAACAGATATTGAGTGCTTGCTGTATGTCAGGCATAAGTCAGGCCCTCCTGAGTATGAGATGACTAGATGTTGTCCCTGCCTGAAGAGCTGTGGGGGTGACAGGCTTGTAAACTCCTAATTCCAGCAGTCCTGGGAATTAAATATTATTAATAAAATATTAGTTTCCTTCTCATTTAAGGAAGTTGGGGCTGAGACAGGTTAACTTATGTATCTAAACATACATAGTTAATAGCAGGGCTGTTGTTTAAATCCAAGCCCTTCTGTCGATTTAAATCCAAGCCCAAAATCTGAGCACTTTGTACTTAAGACTCCACTAGTCTTTATGTGTTTGAAAGCATCATTTACATGATATTTTACATTTCAAATCATCATTTATTTAGTGTTTTCTGTACAACCTTTCCAAATTAGGGTGAATAGTATTAGTGTTAGTTGATCAGTTGTGTCTGACTTTTTGTAACCCGGTGGACTGTAGCCTGCCAGGCCTCTGTTCAAGGGTTTCCCAGGCAAGAATACTAGAGTGGGTAGCCATTCCCTTCTCCACAGTATCTTCCCGACCCAAGGATTGAATCTGGGTCTCCTGCATTGCAGGAAGATTCTTTATTGTCTGAACCACCAGGGAAACCAAGGGTGAGTAGATTATTTGTCAAATGAACCAGTGAGTTTGCTCAATGGATTAAAATGATACTCTGAAGTTATGACAGCCTCCTTAAATGGATCAGGGCTTCCCTGATAGCTCAGTTGGTAAAGAATCCATCTGCAATGCAAGAGACACTGGTTCAATTCATGGGTTGGGAATATCTGCTGGAGAAGGGATAGGCTACCCACTCCAGGATTCTTGGGCTTCCCTTGTGGCTCAGCTGGTAAAGAATCCGCCTGCAGTGCGGGAGACCTGGGTTCGGTCCCTGGGTTGGGAATATCCCCTGGAGAAGGGAAAAGCTACCCAGTCCAATATTCTGGGCTGGAGAATTCCATGGGCTGTATAGTCTATGGGGTTGCAAAGAATCGGACACGACTGAGTGACTTTCACTTTCAAATGGATCATTTACAGGTGTCTAACTGGAGAGTTTTGTTTGAACTTCCTTTTGACTTAGTAAGTTCTCCTTGCTTTCTTCCTTTTGTGGTCCATATTTCCTCCAGAGAAAAAGAGAGACCAGTAGTTCTGTCCTTTGGCAAATGAGAAGGCAGCTTCTTCTGGAGTTGATGGGCATTCTCCCCACAGTAAGAAGTACCCGCATTGCGGAAGAAGCTGATGTGGAGCTGGAGCCCAATGTATCTGTGTATTCGGGGCTGAAAGAAGAGCATGTTGTGAAAGCCAGTGCACTCTTACGTCTGTACTGTGCTTTGATGGGGATCGCTGGACTCAAGTATTCAATAATTTGATCTTTTACCTTTTTGTCATTTTACTTTCTTGTTTCTAATCCCAAGAAAGTGAGCCATAGGCCCTTTATTCAGAGGATTTGGGTTTTCTGTTGGGCTCAGGTAGTAAGTTGACCTATGTCAAGAAGAAAGTCCCAAGGCAGAACTTTCCTAGTTGGGATGTATGCATCTATTTTAGTCTGATCGTAAATAGAATTATATAAATATGGGAGGAGCCAGAGCAGTTTAAGAAACCTATGACTTACTCGCAGCTTGACATGACTGTGTGAATGATTGAGAGGGATCCTTTATGTAACCCATACAGCTAGCCGAAGTAAATCTGCCCTGTTTCCTTTTACAACTGAGATCATAGATTGTTCAAAGTTGGTCTGTAATTACTAAGCACAAGATTTCTTAGACACAGTACTATATCTTTTTGATTAATGTCCTCAACTGTTATACATATAGTCCTCACTTTTCATGACCCCAATACATATGAGTTTCAGTTAACATACTTTAATCAAATAACACTGCTCCCTCAACAAGTAATGTATCAGTTATGTGAGTCATTTACCAAATTCTTATTTATTATCATTAACCAAAGTACTAAGTTTACTGAAAACTTTCAAGCCACATGTCACTATGTGGAAGCACGTTGTGATTAGTGACCAATCATAGGATTTCTTTTAAAATCTTTTGGCAACTGGTCCATAAACAACTATCACTCAGTTCATGAACAGACAGCAAAGTTGGGTCGTAGTTCTGCCTCCTCGTCTCTCAGTGAATAAACCTATGTGATATTTTGCAAAATTGAATAATTGAAAGAGAGAATTGGCCAATAAAAATGAAAGTGTAGCAAAGAAAGAGAAGTGACATTTGAACCAAACCTAAATAGAAGAAATAGTTGACTGAGAATGTTGACATTTGAGAGACCCTAGGTATGATAGCCAGATGAATTTCGTGAAGGTGAACTGGAGGGAAGTCACTGGGACCAAAAGGATGAAGACCTCCAGAAGACTGATGGTGGCAAAAATCTTTGCATTATAGGAACTCAAATATTTCATGACTGAGAGTACACAGGATGAAATGTTGACAGCTGATCCAAACTTCGAAGGGAAGGGTATGATAAGTCATCAAGGCCTAGAGAAGATGCTCACTCTATAAGTTATACAACGAGAAAATGGCAAGGGCTGTTTAAACTGCTCTTGATAAATCTTATAAAGACAACACTTGAATTCCTGATGTTTCTAATATATTCAATTATAGAATGCTATATAAATATTAGTTTAACTGTTTTAAAAAGTTTCCTTAGGCATTATAACCAACAGAGTTTGTAATGTCTTGACAGAAATTTTAGAGGTAATGGAACGGTTGTAATTTTCCCCACTGATTACTAAGATCATGATGCAGTTTCAGCTTGCATGGTTATTTTTGTGGTCGCACACTACCATGCAAAGTGAGGACTACCTGTATTTGTGTCTGAGGAAGAGCACTGGTTGCAAACTCAACAGCTTTGCTTTTGACATCTTAAGATATTAAAGATTTTGTAAATAGTGAGGTATCATTCCAAAGCTTAGGATTTATATCTGAAAGGTTGAACTGTTGAGAAGTCCCCTCTTCTTCCTTCTCTCCACTGAAAAAACTAAAACCTAATAGTGTATTCCTTTTTTAGACCAACTGAGGAAGAAGCTGAGCAATTACTGCAGTTGATGACAAGCCGTCCTCCTGCGACACCGGCTGGGGTTCGCTTCGTTTCACTCTCCTTTTGCATGCTACTGGCCTTTTCTACACTTGTCAGGTACCCAGCTGTATACTTGTTCTATTTTCCCAAGGTCTGCTTTTGTTTATTTATTAAAACAATATATAGAATTAATTAACTTACTGCAAAAGTGATCTAGGTGTGGACATTGGCATTATCATTTAATAGAAGGGTGTCAATAGCATCTCCTGTATGCCAGTTCTTTCGTTTGTCTTTGTCAAAGTTTCATATACATATATTTAAGGGATTCAAAGGAGCTCTTCAAGGTTTGAGACAAATGGTCGTCCTGATCCCTTTTGCCCTGTTTTTCGCTTCCCTAGAGGCAGCTTCTTTCAGTTCTTGTAGGTGATTCTTCTGGTTTTGACTCCCACATCTTTATTACTATGTCTGTATTTGCCATGTCCTGATTTTTTTGTTTTAGGAGTATTTGTTGACGTCCCACTATGAGAATGAGAAATCAGTTCTCCTTCTCTCTGTCCTCAACCTTCTCTGTATCTTTTGTATCTCTCCATTCTCCCTGTACATAAGTTATTATTATTTTGCTTTGATCAGTACTTTATTGTTTAAGTTACACTCTTGGGAGCTCAGCCAAGCGATAGATGATTACTTTTCTTTAGCAAAACTTGTTTTTCCATTAAGAATTGTCCTGTTTGCTTTTGTTCTTTGTTTTTCATTTGCTTGGTGTTTTATGTACTTAGATTAATGCAGTTTCAAACTCTCTGCCAATCTAACCCTCCTCTCAAGATGTTCGGGCTCATTAGTTATTCTTTTGGTTTCATTTTCTTGAGGCAGTCCGTCCTAAAGCTTTTTGACCCCCTTGCATCTGAACTGGTTGCCTCTGCACCAGATACACAGCTCTCATCCTGGAATTGCGTTTCACTATTATTCTGGGGACTCGCTTTAACTCTTCTTTGTTGGGTCTCCTATTTCCTGCATCTTATGTCTCCATCTTTTTTCATTTGCTTCCTCATTTTGCTTCTTTAGAGTTGGGTATGTAGGAGGTAAATTATTTAGATTAATTAGATTAATTACATTATTTAGATTATTAAATTATTTAGGCTATTTCTGAAAATGTCTTTATTCTACTTTAACACTTGGTTGATAGTTTGATGAGGTATAGAGTTCTAAGTTGGAAATAATTTCCTTTGAGAATTTTGAAAGTCTTGCTGTATTGTCTTCTAACTTCCAGTGTTACCGTTGAGGAATCTGATAACATTCTGATTCCTGGTCCTTTTTTGTGGCTTGTTTTTTTAAAATATGGGAGCATGAAGGATTAACTTTTTGTTTCTAGGGTTTTGAAATTTTTTGGTGATGTGCTGTTGTATGGGTCTGTTTTTGTCCTTTCTCCTAGGTATTTAGTTAACCTTTTCAACCTGGGAACTCAGATTGCTCAGTTCTAGGAAATTTCTGTGAACGGATTTGTCTTTCACATTGGTTTCTGTGAAACCTCCTCTTGTTTTGATATTGGGCTTCCTGTAGTGATCATCGTATTTTCTTATTCTTTTTTACTTTCCTTATCTTTGTTTTGTTCTGCTTTTTAAAAAACAGCATTATTGAGACACAGTTTCAGTTCAGTTCAGTCGCTCAGTCGTGTCCAACTCTTTGCAACCCCTTGAGCGCCAGGCCTCCCTGTCCAATACCAACTCCTGGAGCCCACCCAAACTCATGTCCATTGAGTCGGTGATGCCATCCAACCATCTCATCCTCTGTCATCTCCTTCTCCTGCCCTCAGTTTTTCCCAGCATCAGGGGTCTTTTCAAATGAGTCAGCTCTTCGCATCAGGTGGCCAAAGTATTGGAGTTTCAGCTTCAACATCAGACCTTCCAATGAATACCCAGGACTGATCTCCTTTAGGAGACAGTTTGCTACTGCTGCTAAGTCACTATAGTCGTGTCCGACTCTGTGCAACCCCATAGACAGAAGCCCACCAGGCTCCCCCGTCCCTGGGGTTCTCTAGGCAAGAACACAGGAGTGGGTTGCCATTTCCTTCTCCAATGCATGAAAGTGAAAAGTGAAAGGGAAGTCGCTCAGTCGTGTCCGACTCTCAGCGACCCCATGGACTGCAGCCTACCAGGCTCCTCTGTCCATGGGATTTTCCAGGCAAGAGTACTGGAGTACATACCATAAAATTCACCCAGTTTAAAGTGTACAATTTAATAGTTTTTAGTATATTTACAAGGTTGTACAGCCATTACCACAATCTAATTTTAGAACGTTTCAATCACTTCACAAAGATACTGCTCATGTTACCTTTTAGGATTTTTTTCTCAACCTTCTATTTAATTTTTAACTTCTAAGAGCTCATTTTTATTCTTCTTATTTCTTCTTTATAGTGTCTGATGCTTCATGGTGGCATGGTTTCTCTGATGTTACCCATAATGATCAGAGGGGTCTTATTTGTACTGTTTCTTTTCTCTAAGTTTCTTTTTTTCTGCCTTTTTTTTTTTGGTGTCTATTTTTCTCAGAGGTTTAGTAATGCTTGATTGTTCATATTTAAGATTAGGAGACTAAAAAGC
This sequence comes from Bison bison bison, assembly GCF_000754665.1. Taxonomy (NCBI): domain Eukaryota; kingdom Metazoa; phylum Chordata; class Mammalia; order Artiodactyla; family Bovidae; genus Bison; species Bison bison. Next base: position 12,897,039 of record NW_011495033.1, on the reverse strand, counting down.
AAATTGGAATTTCTGAACGCATAGATGAGAAAGCTCTTGGGCTTTTCAGAGTCTTGGAGAAGACTGTTTTTTTGCCTGAGAGCGAAGGCCTGAGAAGAAATCCATAAGTGAAGTTAAAAAGTGAGGGTTAAGGGCTGGGAGGTCTCAGCCTGCATTATAGCTGTTCACTTAATTCTTCTACTTTCCAAAAGGCGCTGCAGAAAGCTCTGGTTGTCCGTCAGTTTTCCCTTTTCCAGAGAATCAATCTTGTTTCTTCTCTGCTGGGGGACGGCAGAGTGGAGGGTTGGTCTGGAGGTCCAACTAGACTATCCAGACTGTCTATATTTGGTCTCTGTCTTCATTCTCACTCCCAAAACCGCCTGGAGGTGCCAGTTCCTGAGCCCTTTGGGGATTCTGTGGTGTAAGTGGTAGATTGGTTTTCCTTCCTGCCAGTTTAGTATTCTGCTTTCTTGGTCTGCTAAGTCAGTTACTCTTCCTCCTCCTTATTGGCTCCAGCTTTCCAATATTTTGTGGTATTGTCCTTCATTATCATCCTGAGCATTTATGTGTTTTAAGCAAATCCCTTTAATGTAATTTGAGTGGTGTGTTTTAGGAATGTGTGAAACTAAAGTACATGAAATGAAGTGTTTTCTCTTTACCTGAAGTAATTTCTTGTTTTAAAAAGTTTATTTTGGGGACTCCCCTGGTGGTCCAGTGGCTAAGACTCTGTGCTCCCAATGCAGGGGGCCCAGGTTTGATCCCTGGTCAGGGAACTAGGTCCCACATGCCACAACTAAGATCCTCTGTGGCCAAATAAATAAATAAAATTTTTTTAAAAAGTTTGTTTTACTGAAGTATAGTCAGTTTCTTGTGTTGTGTTAGTTGCTGGTATACAGCAGAGTGATTCAGTTATACACTTATATATTACCTAAAGTTATATACTTATATATATAAAGTTATACACTTTATATACTTTATATATAAAGTTATATACACTTATATATTACCTAAGTTATACACTTTATATATAAAGTTATACACTTATATATTACCTAAAATATAAATATTTACTTTATATTTTATAGGTAGGAGAGCTAAAGTACAAGAAATTTAAATGTCTTGTTCAAGGTCACACTAACAGTAATTGGCAGACAAGAGATTCCAACTCAGGTCTGGCAGACTCTAAAGGCTGTAATCTTTCTATTACATAACATTGTCTTGTATAAGTGGAGTAATATATGTATGGTTGAGCATGACCTTTCTAATTTTCTTAGTTTTGTGTATCAGGCTTTGAGGTTGGTTTTTATTTTTCCTGTTTATACTGCAGTGAAGTAGAAGAGGATCAATGGAAATTACTATTACAGATCAAAATTGACGTGTACATTTCAACCTATACCTAGGAATTTGCTTGAAACAAGTCAGTGTTCATGTATTTCTATAACTGTTCTTCATATATGGTTAGCCCCTGGCTGTCTCTTTTTACTTTTTCGAATAATGATCACTTATTTCCCTCTAATATTGAGTTCTGCTCAAAATGCCTCTACAAACTAAATTTCATTTCCCAGGTAAAAGTTGGTCTGGCTTCTGTCCTCGTACTCAGTTTGTGAGTTTTTAATGATTAAGTTTCAACACTATGGATTTTTTCTATAGGAAATAAGTATCGGCTGTTAGTATATACATTCTTCTAACATTTTAATCCCAAGGAACCTTTGTTTTTCTACAGAATGTGAGGAAGTTTATCCTCTCCAACCTGCAGAAGTAGTAACTGAGACTTTGAGAGGGTTTGGCTGTCCTTATTAATGGAGAAAATTTATGTTTCTCTGTTCTTCTCTAGAACTACTACATATCTCAATGATAATTAATGGCCAATTCAATAAGCAATTCATTTGTGGAAAAAATAATTTCCACCAAAGATAATTCCAGAATGCTTTTTTATTCTTATGCTAGTATATCTGATTTAGACCAGTGACTTCTGATATATTTTCTATATTAACAGTACTCCTGAACAGGAGCAGCTGATGGTAGTGTGGCTAAGCTGGATGATCAAAGAAGAGGCTTACTTTGAAAGGTAAGATGACTTCATTTGTATCAGATAGCTGAGTAAGTTTTCTTATCCTTCCTTTGGAAATTCACATTTTCTTTTCTGTTTCAACAGTACTTCAGGCGTCTCTGCTTCTTTTGGAGAGATGTTATTATTGGTCGCTATGTACTTTCATAGCAACCAGCTCAGTGCTATCATTGACTTGGTCTGTTCCACTTTGGGAATGAAGGTAATTTCCTCTTATCTTCTTTCTAAAGAAGATGTTTCTAACTGGACATTTTCTTGTAATGTTAAGCAAATAGGTTGTTTTTATTTTGAAGTAATTTTAGTTGTTCAATAGTTTGAAACTTTATCAGGAGCTCTCTAAAAAAATACATTATGTAAACATTATTTACGAGAATAATAGATGTTCTATGTAGAAAACATAGTAAAGAAGGGAAAGATATAATTCCATGTTCAGAGATATCAAGTACTATTAATAGTCTGGTATCTGTTCTTTCTTTAAATTGATATATATATATATATATAGTGGTTTTAATGAACTTACCAATATATAATGAGCACTTCCTCATATCAATAAATATTCTAATACAACATAATTTTCAGTGGCTGCATTGTAGTTATTGTGTGAGCTGATTGTGACATTTTTAATGATTCCTTTATTTGCCATGTAGATTTTTCTAATTTCTGAATAATGCTTAGATGAATACCCTATGTATGTAAATATACACACAGGCATCCATACATGTATATTTTCAAACACTTTTTGGATTCCTTCCTTAGGATAAAGTTATAGAAAGCAGTACTAAGTAAGGGCTTCCCTGGTGGCTCAGACAGTAAAGCCTCTACCTGCAATGCAGGAGACCCGGGTTCAGTCCCTAGGTTGGGAAGATCCCCTGGAGAAGGAAATGGCAACCCACTCCAGTACTCTTGCCTGGAAAATTCCATGGACTGAGGAGCCTCGTAGGCTACAGTCCATGGGGTCGCAAAGAGTCGGACACGACTGAGCATGTGTGTGTATATATATACACACACACACACATTGATGTCCCAGTTTTTCTATAGGGATTTTTATTGATTTATTTTTCCTTTTACTGATTCAGAAGTGCTCTTTATATATAAATGATATGCTGTTATGCCTTGTATATCATATTTCATTGATTCAAGACATGTATTTTACCATATATTGAAACTTGGATTCATTTTATAGTTGATGCATAATGTTAGTGTGATAGTGTTTGCCTTTCTTTATTTACTTGAAAAGCTACTATTAAATCAGTGGTGCATATTATAATCCTTATTGTCTTAAAGATGGAGAAGTATAATATGTTGCAGAGGATTTTTCCCAGTCTTTTCTGCCATGTGAAAATTATTTTCTATGTGTGTAATATATTAAGTTTCTTTTGTGGTTCTTATTTTGTTATTATGCTTAGAAGTGCTTTTCTTTCCTCAGGTTAATAGAAATGGTCACCTATATTTTCTTCTAGTGTTTTTGTGGCCTCATGTTTTACATTTAAATCTTTAATACATGTGGAGTTAATATGGGGTATGATGTCATATGCAAATGTTTATTATCCAGAAAGAGAGCTAGCCCACCTCCATTTATTAATAATCCACTTCTTCCCACTGACTTAAAATGCAATAATATGTTTACTGAGTACTTAAAATTTTTTTTTATTTATTTGGCTGTATATATCTTATGGTATGTGGGATCTAGTTTCCTGATGAGAGATTGAACCTGGGCCCCCTTGCATTGGGAGGTCAGAGTCTAGCCACTGGATCATAAGGGAAGTCCCACTAAGTACTTTCATATTTGGTTCCTGAGCAAAAATACATTTTAGTGTTAGGTTTGAGAAGCTACTTCTGAAACAGAGTATTTGAATGTTAATTTTATATATTAAGTCAAATTGTGCTTCATATATTTTATTTTCACCTGCTGTTGAAATCTTTTGGTTGCTTTGTTTTATTTTATTTTTTTTTTTGTAGAAAAGAGCCTTTCTTTTCTTGTTTTTTATTGGAATATAATTGCTTTACAGTGTTGTGTTTTGGTTGTTTTAGATTGTAATTAAGCCAAGCTCCTTGAGCAGGATGAAGACTGTCTTCACACAGGAAATTTTTACTGAGCAGGTACTTGTTTTAACTATTATCTTAGGTACTTCTTTAACTATATTTTATAACATTCCTTGTGAGAAAACTTGTGTATGTTTCAGTTTAAGAGAATAACATAGTCTTTATATTCCTTTTTAGTTTCCAATGATGATTTATTTAATCTTTGAAACTTCTGTAAAGAAAAATCCTGTTTCGAATTTGTTTTCAAAGCTATTTATTACATAGAAAAGCGTGTGCTAAGTAAATTTGCTTACTTTGGAGACTTTGAGTAGATACCTAAGAATATAGTCTTAGATGCTGTTGACGGGGGTCTCACATGGGGTCAAAGTGTTAGGGGCTCAGTCGTGTCCAACTCTGCCAACCCATGCGCTGCAGCCTATCAGGCTTCTCTGTCCGTGGAATTCTCCAGGCAAGAATACTAGAATGAGTAGCCATTCTCTTCTCCAGAGGAACCTTCCTGATCCAGGGATCAAACCTGATCTCCTTCATCGCAGGCATATTCTTTACCGTCTGAGCTACCAGGGAAGTTCACTGACAATTGGGATTGTTAGGAGAAAAATAACAGAGATCTGTTTAAACCTTTTAGCTGTAAGGTGCCATGTCTAACTAGGTTATAGGCTAGAGTCTAAATTCCTTATTCTTGTATTGACTTGTTCTTATTTGGTCTCAGCACTTTTGTCCATGGGTAATACTAATAATAATTTATTTTTTCAATGATGGAAACTATTCTTTTTTTTCCTTTTTTTTTAAAAAAAATTAAACTATAGATGATCTACAATATTATGTTAGTTTCAGATATACAACAAAGTGATTTGGTTATACATATATATGTGTATATATATATTTGTATTCTTATTTATTTTTTTTTAATTGAAGGATAATTACAGAATTGTGTTGGTTTCTGCCAAACATCAACATGAATCAGCCATATGTATACATATGTCCCCTCTCTCTTTTAAGATTCTTTTCTATTATAGTTTATTATATTAAATGTAGTTCTCTGTGCTATATGGTAAATACTTGTTGTTTATCTGTTTTATATATTATAGTCATTGAGCCCAGATTTTATGATTCCAAATTTTGCATATTTTTTAACTTTACTCTAACCCCTGGCAGTGTATCTGTGTTTAGAAGTAAATTTTTAAAAAGTAGAGAACTTTACAAATTCCCATATGTGTGATGCCACCTCATCACTCAAAATAATTAAGTCATGTCATGATTGGTTTTTGTCACTCCCGCCAAAGGACCACATTAGTATTGACAGTCCACCTGGCTACTTCTCTCTCTTTCATAATAATTTTGTATCTGATTCTGTCATATGTATTGCTATTATTTTTCCCTTTTAGGTTGTCACAGCTCATGCAGTTCGAGTCCCTGTCACCAGCAACCTGAGTGCCAATATTACTGGATTTTTGCCTATTCATTGCATTTACCAGCTTCTGAGGAGTCGTTCCTTCACCAAACACAAAGTATCAATAAAAGTATGATCTTACATTTATTCTTCAAGCTAAAATCTGAGTGAATGCTTTTTTCCCAGTTCTCTTTGAGTTTGCAGACCTTGACTGTGGATTTGTATGTGAAAGGTTTTTAGTTACTCCTCACTTACATAGTTATGGTAATTAGGCTCTTAATTTCAGATTTTTAAAACAGTATAGCTGTTCAGTTATAATGTACAATAGTACTAATTCCTTTTAAATTCTCAATGATATTTAGCAATTTCATTAAACTTTAGTAAGAAATTGCCATTCTTTATACTTGGTTTTGTTTACCAAACTTAGAAGGTTGCTGGTTAGCCATGACCAGTAATTATAATCCATTTGTCACAAGGACTTCTAATATTAAGCTTGCACATATTTTGATATGTTTTCAATTTGTTATATAGTTGGCTATAGCAAACAGGTCCTCTAAAGAAAAAGCTTAACCCACAGGAGGTTAAAATAGAAAAAAATTTGTTTGAACCCTTTCTAAGAGGCTATTTTATTTATAAAGAACCCTGAACAACATATGCATTGCTATATCACATTTGATTGTCCTTGTTTTTATGATGTAGTGAAGTTATTTTCCATCTTGATTGTATCTTCTGCTTTTTATATTTTTTGCAAGTGAAGTAGAAAAGAATTAAGGGTCCAAATGCACCCCCAGTGTTTCTTCTTGGCCTGCATTTGTGCAGATAGTTAATCTCCCATATGTGGTTGTCAGAGCCACCTTCTTAATCTGTCTGAGGCTTGTTGTGAGAAACTATTCCTTTCCCTAAATGCCTTTCTGCTGTGGGGTCTTTTACAGCAGCATATATGGTGCTCTAAATATAGATATAAAAGGGACTTGACGGTGTTTTTCCCACTACTTAAAAACCAATAGATTAAAAACCTCAAGTCCAAACTCTAAACTCAAGCTGTCATTTTTAGGTTTATCTTCCATGGAATAATATTCTCAATTTTAGGAAAGAAAAATTGTTTCCGTTTTTAAATCAAAGGCAATTATGAAACTGGATGATATTATTTAGCAACTGCTAAAAGTTAATAGTGAGTTTTACTTTTTCATAAATCATGTAAAATTATATGTGCTTGTAAAATTTTGCTTGCTTTTTCTTATTGCCATAATTTAGTGCCTGTCACCTTCTTTTCTAGGACTGGATTTATAGACAGCTCTGTGAAACCTCCATTCCACTCCATCCTCAGTTACTTCCTCTGATTGACGTGTACATAAATTCTATACTTACTCCTGCATCTAAATCTAATCCAGAAGCCACAAATCAGCCAGTCACAGAACAAGAGATACTCAATATTTTCGAAGGAGTCACTGGGGTAAAATAATGTTGTTTTTTTTAACATTTATTAGTTCATTTTTCTTTTATTCTTCACACTTACTCCACATTTTTCCCCAGATTATTAGAGGAGAACCACTTCTAGGTGGTTCTGAATTTAAAATGGTATTCAGTTCTTTAGATCACTTATGAATATTAAAAAATGGTATTCCATGTAGTTTGTTGATTAGGCACTTTTTGAAGAAGAATTTCAAAATCTCCATTTTAAAGTTTAAGGAATGTCTTGGAGGTTGTATGTTTAACAAAGGATTATGTGACATTTCAACACATTAAACTAGCTTCCTGAGAATTTAAGATATACCTAGATTATTTTTGGAAAATTTGGAGTAAATCTTTTTTTCTCCAAATATACTTAAATGTACACTATCTTTTTTTTAGGAATTATTTTCTTCATGGTAATTTCAGATAATACTTGAGATTCCTGTAAATGTAAACTTTTTTCAGAAGCAGCCCTGTCTTAAAAACTGTGAGGTCGCTCAGTCGTGTCCAACTCTTTGTGACTCCATGGACTATAGCCTACAAGGCTCCTCCATTCATGGGATTTTTCAGGCAAGAGTGATGGAGTGGGTTTCCATTTCCTTCTCCAGGGGATCTTCCCCACCCAAGAATTGAAACCAGGTCTCCTGCATTGTAGGCAGACACTTTACAGTATGAGCCACCAGGGAAGTTTAAAGACTGTTAAGCATGTTGATTTTCTCTCTCAAGCCATCTCAAATTTAACTTAAACTTCACATTGTCAATTTGAGTTTAATGTGAAGACAGCAATAATTTCTCCCAGTTTCTTTAAGCTTGGGAGTAGCAACACCGAATAATCTATTTTGAGTGCTTTTACTATCAAAAAGTACTCATTGGAGCTTCCCTGGTGGTCCAGTGGTTTAGACTCTGTGCTGCCAATGCAGGGGGCAGGGGTTCTCCTGGTTGGAGAACTCAGATCCCACATACTGCCTGTTTTGGCCAAAGGGGGAAAAAAAAGCACTCGTGAAATTTAACAGTATTGTTTGTAATATGACCCCCAGGGTGACAACATCCGCCTTCATCAGCGTTTCAGTATCACAGCACAGCTCTTGGTGCTTTATTATATTCTGTCTTACGAAGAAGCTCTCCTAGCAAATGCCAAGACTTTAGGTAAGTTGTGTAGAGGCTAGTGTTTCTGGTGATAGTTCATCTTATTTGCTTATGTTTTGTTACTTTCCAGGCTGCTATTGGAGAAGATAAGGTCAGATATTCCAACAAGCTCCAGCATCTTTCTGCAGTCTTTGCAATGTTAGCTTTTCATACTCTGGTGCATAAGTTCATGTATGTGTGGGCATATAATCACTCCTGACGGCTCAGTGCTCCTTTTAGCAGGCTGAATTAATGATTAACTGAATTGTCTGTATTTTAACAATTTTAGTGACCTTATTGACGAAAGGTAAATTAAGACATAAACCTGTTGGTACTGAAATAGAAGGTTTTTTGCTTGATTTCAACCTTTTTCCTATTTTTCCTTCCATTAATATGAAGAGTAACAGTCTAATCAAAGCAGTAGGAAAAAAAACCAACAGAAGGGTTTCCTTTGCCATTAACGTTATCATTGAACTTAGGTACTTTGTATAATATCAGAAGGTCACATTTAGTATAGATAATATTAGTATAAAGTAGTATGTTTTCCTCTGTGTGAAAAAGAAAACTCACCTGTATTTTGGCTTGCTGAATGTAAGACTGAAGGCAGACAGAGAAGGGGGCTGTAGAGGATGAAATGGTTAGATAGCATCACCGTCCCAATGGACATGAATTTGAGCAAACTCCAGGAGGTAGTAGAGAACAGAGGAGCCTGGTGTTCTGCAGTCCATGGAGTTGCGAAGAGTCAGACATGATTTAGTGACTGAACAGCAACAACAGCAAATGTAGGTAATTCCATATTCAAAGCAAAAAGTGTCATTAAAAAGTAATAGGCGTGGTATAGATGATCTTATTTGCAAAACAGGAACAGAGACATAGACATCGAGAACAAATATATGGACACCAAGGGGGTAAAGGAGGGTGTTGGGAAGAACTGGGAGATTGGGATTGACATATTCACACTACTGATACTTGTATAAAACAGATGACTAGTGAGAACCTGCTGTATAGCACAGGGAACTCTACTCGGTGCTCTGTGGTGACCTAAACGGGAAAGAAATCCAGAAAAGAGGAGATACACGTGTACGAATAGTTGATTCACTTTAAACAGTAGAAACTAACACGACATTGCAAGGCAACTATACTCCAAGAAAAATTAAATTAAAAAAATGTCGCAGGCATTGAGTATTATAATGCAGGGGGAATTCTTTTAAGGGATTGTATTTTGTCATGGCTGAGTGATTTTACTTTTCAAAAGCTATAAGTTAAAGTTGCTTTTCAATGTGTGGCAGAGGAATTTCTTTCATTTATATGGAGTATTGTGTTTTAAATATACTGTGAATTTCTCAGCAGCTTTCTTTTTCTGACTACAGTTGTTAGGGATATACAGATGATATCCCACAACTATAATTATAGTCTGTCATTTGAGGGACAAGATGGGCTAATAATAAGCATTAAGTAATAGTCTCCCACTTTTATGTGTTAAGGGATATGACACTTGTGATTTAATAGATACTAGAGGATTGAGTTACAAGGAGGTATTCTGGGGAGAACTCAGACCATGAATACTGTAGTAGGGGACCAAGATACACTCTTAGTTTTTATTTAAATTAATGTCTAGCAAAAAAAATAATATCGGAAAGTACAGAGACTAGTATAGTCCACTTTCATGTATACACCAGGCAGAATGAACAAATCACTCAGAATTTTTAAGACTGGAAGAATCTTTAAAGATAATGACATGCTCAGTTCAACCCTGTGTTCAGGTGAAGCTGCTGTTCCTTATGCAATAGTCTGATGGATCTTAATTGGAAAGTTAAGAATTTCAGGTTTGGTGTACACTTTAGCCTGGATTGAGTCTTCGAAAAGGAACTGGGAGATTGTAGAAAAGTTATTAGGTTTTTCTTGGTCTTCCCTGGTGGCTCTGCAGTAAAGAATCTGCCTGAAATGTAGGAGACTACCTGCAATGCAGGAGAGGTAGGTTTGATCCCTGGGTCAGAAAGATTCCCTGGAGAAGGAAATGGCAACCCACTCCAGTATTCTTGCTTGAGAAATCCCATGGACAGAGGAGCCTGGCAGGCTATAGTCCTTGGCATTGCAAGAGTTGGACACGGCTTAGCCACTGAACAACAAAATGATTAGGTTTTTCTAAGATTATAGGCAAAAGATGGTGGCTTGGACTGGTAGCAGTGTATATATATTTTGAAGAACTGAGAGGTTTTGCTGATGAATTCATTAGATTTCAGAGACAGGAGCCAAGGTTGATGTGGATGGAGGCTTTTGGCCTGAGCTAGACAATGGCTATCTACTAAAATAAATGGCAGGTTTGTGGGCAGTCAGGAGCTGGTTTGGGACACACTAAGTTTGAGATGTCTGATGAAGTGGGGATGTTTTGAAAATAGTTGTAAATGCTGGCCTGGAATTTAGATGAGATAAACCTGGACTGAAGCATTGAGATTCTTCAGCATATGTATGATATTTATAATCATGATATTAAGTAGGATTACCAAGGGAGAAGGTGTGGAAGGAGACTCGAGGGCTGTGATGTTCTGCATGCTAAGAGAAGAATGTTTCAAAGAAGAGAGCAAGATCACTTGTGTCAAATGATGGTGATGGATCAAGTAAGTTTAGGACTTAGGCTCAGCTGATGATCAGGTTTAGCTTGCTAGAGGTCCTTTGACCTTTACAGGACCTTACAGGTCCTTCCCCCCCCTCCCCCCTCAGAATTAAAGCCTGATTTTAGTAAATTCAAAAGCAAATTAGAGGGGACCGCCCCGTCCCGCCCCGCCCCCGCCAGCCAGGGTGCTCTAGGTGCCCCGCGGAGACCCTCTGCACCCGTGCGAACATGGCGCTGTGCGCGGTGCGGAGCCTGCGGGCCGCGGTGGGCAGCCTGCGCGCCATCTTCGCACCCAGCATGCCCTGCTTGCCGTGGCCCTGGGGACTAAGAGCGGGTGCTGTCCGGGCGCAGCACACCGGCCCTGCTCTGCTGTCGGTGCGGAAATTCACAGAAAAACACGAATGGGTAACAACAGAAAATGGTGTTGGAACAGTGGGAATCAGCAATTTTGCACAGGAAGCTTTGGGAGATGTTGTTTACTGTAGTCTGCCTACAGTTGGGACAAAGTTGAACCAACAAGAGGAGTTTGGTGCTTTGGAAAGTGTGAAAGCTGCTAGTGAACTCTCTTTTCCTCTATCAGGAGAAGTAACTGAAATTAATAAGGCTCTAGCAGAAAATCCAGGACTTGTCAACAAGTCTTGTTAGGAAGATGGTTGGCTGATCAAGATGACATTCAGTAACCCTTCAGAACGAGATGAACTAATGAGGGAAGAAGCATATGAGAAATACCTAAAATCTATTGAATGAAAATGGAACCCCTAAATAAACTACTTTGAAACAACTTAATCTAGCATAGTTGTCTTAAATTCCTGGTGGGTAGATATTTAAAAAGCAACTTTTAGCAAAAGAAACTACTTATAATAATGTTTCCTGAAGAAAATACCCTTTAACTTTCGAATGATTTCAGATAAACACTGTGCATCTTTTTCCACAGCTTCCTGTGATTTTTAGGCTAGGCTCCAGTTATAATATTCAGAATTCCTGAAATTATCTCTGGTAAAACTAATTACGAAAATTATGTAAGTCAAGGATAACATGGTTATCTTAAACCTTATATGACATTGTAACTTGCTTACAGCTGTCCTTGGATTTGGGTCAAGATTATCTTCCCACTAGAAATAACTGCCAGTGGAGAAGTTTGTTAGTTGTATAGTGTCCAATGAAGAATATTACTCTCTTAATTTTGCAATATACTGTGTTTGCTGGTGCAATTTTTATACAGTGAAGCAACAGCCTTGCAGGAGAATAAACAATAATAAAATATTCAACTTCTTAATCATGAAAAAAAAGGCAAATTAGAGGAGATAATACTAAACACAGTGAGTACAGACAGTTCTTTTGAAAAGTTGTAAAGAGAAGGAGGGAAATGAATGTGGTAATTGGAGAGGAAAATAAGGTCAAGAGAGGACTTTTTATTTTTTTTTAAGGTGAAAGAGTTAAGAGAATATTGTATGCTGTTGGAAGTAATCTAGTGGAGAGGGAAGCTTTACGAGAGAATCCCTAGAGGGATGTCCTTGATAGGTGAGAGGGGACCGGGTGTGGAAGACAGACGGAGGGATTGAGCTTTGCTTGGAGCATTTTTTTCCCATAGTTTAAGAAATGTTTTCTTTTTCTAGCCTGGTTTCTTAGTCCAAAGGAATAAGTTAACTGCAGAATATGTCATAACATGAGAGAAGTTTTCTCTTCCACAGCCAAAAATGATGAGTATTCCGCCTCAAATTTATTCCTACCTTCGAAGTTGTGTTGTTTCAGTACCTTGCTAACTGGTCTGTGGTTTGGGGCTTTATAATAAACATTATTAGCAGGCACCAAGTAGCTGTTGAAGCTCAAATACAGGATTCCAACATCTGAGATAGAGCCAAGTATTAGAATATCATAGTCATTAAAAAAAATGTTTTATACATACATATTTTTTCACATATGATTTGTTTAAAAATATTTGTAATACAAGTGCATATATAGTGTGTTTAGTCACTCAGTCATGTCCGACTCTTTGCAACCCCGTGGACTGTAGCCCGCCAGGCTCCTCTATCCATGGGATTCTCCAGGCAAGGATACTGGAGTGGGTAGTTGTTCCCTTCTCCTGGGGATCTTCTCGACCCAGGGATCAAACCTGGGTCTTCTGCATTGCAGTTAAATACTGTATTGATCTAAAAGAACATGTGTAAGAAATAGCATAATAAATCCCTTGTACTATCCCTTTATTAATACCCCATTAAAATATGAGCATTGCCATTGTATTTTCAGTTTTTATACTTAAAAAAGGTTTCCTGTTTATTATATCTGAAAATTTTATTATTAGGTAAAAGTTTATTTTTATGTACTTTAAAAATTTTTTGATTTTATATTGGAGTATAGTTGATTAAACTAAAGGGCTTCCCTGGTGGTTCAGATGGTAAAGAATCCGCCTGCAATGCAGGAGACACGGGTTTGATCCCTGGGTTGAAAGGCTCCCCTGGAGAAGGGAATGGCTACCCACTCCAGTATTGCCTGGAGAATTCCATGGACTGATTAGTCCGATGGGCTACAGTCCATGGGGTCACAAAGACTTGAATGTGACTGAGAGACTAACACTTTCACTTTCTTTTCATAGTTGATTAAAAATGAGATGCTAGTTTCAGGTGTACAGCCACGTGATTCAGTTATACCCTTACAAGCATTACAGAACATTGAGCTGAGTCCCCTGTGCTATACATAGGTCCTTGTTGGTTATTTATTTTGAATATTTATTGAACATTTTAAATATAGAAGTTATATTTACATATTTTCAAGGTAAAAACAGTACTAATGAATACTGAACATATTTTATCAGCTTCACCTGTTTATCTGCTCCTAAAGCAGCCAATGGGATGCTAAATACAGTCTCACACTTAGGTAGCTTACTTGCTTAACTCTGTCCCTTAACATCATTTATTTTGTTTTTTAAAAATACTTATTTATTTTGTTTTTGGCTGTGCTGGGTTTTCATTGCTGCGCACCAGCTTTCTCTAGCTGTGGCAAGCAGGGACTGCTCTTTGTTGCAGTCCATGGAATTCTCCAGGCCAGAATACTGGAGTGGGTAGTCTTTCCCTTCTCCAGGGGTCTTCCCAACCCAGGGATCAAACCCAGGTTTCCCGCTCTGCAGGCAGATTCTTTACGAGCTGAGCCACAAGGGAAGTCCGAGAATACTGGAGTGGGTAGCTTAGCCCTTCTCCAGGGGATCTTCCCAACCCAGGAATCGAACTGGGGTCTCCTACATTGCAGGCGGATTCTTTACCAACTGAGCTATGAGGGAAGCCTAGTTAAAGTATATTTGTTTTATTTTTGGCTGTGCTGGGTCTTCACTGCTGCACACCCACTGTCTCTAGCTTGTCAAGCAGGGACTGCTCCTTGTTGGGGTGCATGGGCTTCTCATTGTGGTGGCTTGCATGTGGCGGGGCACGGTCTCTCAGGCATGTGGGCTCAGTTGTGGCTCCCGGGCTCTAGAGCACAGGCTCGATAGGTTGTGGTGCATGGGCTTAGTTGCTCCGTGGCATGTGGGATCTTCCTGGATCAGGGATTGAATCCATGCCTCCTGCATTGTCAGGTGGATCCTTTACCACTCAGCCACCAGGGAAGCCCCTTATCTTCATTTAAAAACAAGCTCTGGCTGCTTTGTCTGCTTCTGTCCTGTTTCATATGAAATCTCCTTCTTTGTCATCAGCAAACAAGATCTATCTTGTGATACTTGGAGACTGTAATGTTCAGTGGCTCTAAATTCCTGCACTTGAAGTTTTTCTTTGCACTTGATAGTTAATTATTGTCTTCCCAGAAGAAAGTTAACTCCACCTGCCTCTTTCAAAATTAGAAACTTTTAAGCAGACGCTGACAGATGTTATTTCTTGGCAGCTTGAAGTTTCAGTACTGTAAAATCGAGTTTGACCAAAAAAGGTTCTAACAGTAATATGATCATCCTGTGGAGTAAAAGTATAAGAATTTTAAACTTATTTCATTATTTAGCTAATTGCTTACCTATCTTACCAGCTTCCCTGGTGGCTCAGACGGTAAAGCGTCTGCCTGCAATGCGGGAGACCCAGGTTCTATTCCTGGGTAGGGAAGATGCCCTGGAGAAGGAAATGGCAATCCACTCCAGCACTCTTGCCTGGAAAATCCCATGGACAGACTACAGTCCATGGGGTCCCAAAGAGTTGGACACGACTGAGCGACTTCACTTTACTTATCTTACTTAATGCAAAAGAACTGTTTTTTAAAATAAAATATTTATTAAAAGAGTGTTTTACTGAAGAAAATTGAGGAAGTGAGAAAAGTACAAAGACCAGAGTATAAACCACCCATAAGTCTACTGCCCAGAGATAATCACCATAGAATTTTGCTAGGGAAAAAAACCCTTCAGTCTTTGTATGTGTGATAACCTTCATAAAGTTTGGAATCATAAGTTTTTAATCTACCCTTTTACTTAAGACTACCCTTTAAGCATTTGGCCTATTACAGTACATTTTCTGAAACATGGTTTTTAATAGCTGTATAATATTTCTTCATAAATGTGTACCATTACTTAAAAATACCTTATTATTGGAGATTGTTTCTACATTTTGCCGTTATAGAGACTGGCGGAATGAATATCTTTAGAACTAACTCTGTATACAGATATAATTATTTATTTCTTTAGGACAGAACTACTAAATCAAAGATTTTTGAATTCCAGTGTTTAAAAAATGAATTGTCATACTGTTTTCCAGATAGTTTTTACCATTACAGACATTTTGTAGAAGACATATGTATAAGACATTTGTATAGGATTTGAGTACCAATTTTTTTGCATTCACAATGATAGCAGTTGGGTGTTATCATTTGTTTATGGTATATTTTGATTATAGAATTCTGAGGAGAGGAGACGCTTTGAAAGTAAGGTACTAACATTATATGACTAATCCCTTACATTTTCTTTTAGGATTTTATTTCATTTTTAAAATTTACATATGCCTTTAATTAATTTATGTATGTCCACCTCCCAGCAGTAAAAGCCCTGAGTCCTAACTACTGGACCACCAGGGAATTCCCTGAAATATTTTTTTCTTTTAAAATTATTAAAATGTAAGATTCATGAAGTTATCAAGTATGGGATACAGACTGGCTTCCCAGGTGGCCCAGTGGTAAAGAATCTGCCTACCCATACAGGTTTCAGTCTTTGGGTGGGAAAGATCCCCTGGGGGGAGGGCACGGCAACTCTCTCTAGTACTCTTGCCTGGAGAATGCCATGGACAGACAAGCCTGGCAGGCTACAATCCGTGGGGTCGCAAAGAGTTGGACATGACTGAGCACACATATGTGGATACAGATTCAGTTTAAAATTTTTTTTTCATTTTATGCATTTATTTATTTATGTTTGGTTGTGCTCAGTCTTCATTCAGCTGCGTGGGCTTTTTCTCTTGTGACGAGCAGGAGCTACTCTGTAGTTGCAGTGTGAGGGTTTCTCATTGTTTTGGCTTCTCTTATTGCGGAGCATGGGGCTCCAGGGGACTTGGGTTCAGTAGTTGTGCACAGGCTTAGTTGCTCCGTGGCATTGTGATCTTCCTGGATTGGGGATCAAACCCTTGTCTCCTGCATTGGCAGGTAGATTCTTTACCATTGAGCCACCAAGGAAGCCCCTACTTGTTGTTGTTGTTTTTAAATAATTGGTTATTTGTCAACATCACAAAGCGAATAACCTGTCATTTTCCTATTAATTTGGAAAGTTGCTCTGATGTATATTGAAGTTTTATTACAAACCTATGTCTGTTTTGTTTTTTTTTTTTGGTTAGGCATTACCAGTCCCTTTCACAATTATTGTTCTTGTTCAATATTTCTGTCCATTTTCACGTATATAATCTTGCACATGAACTCTAAGATTTTGTAAAATTCCATAGAAGAAAATTATATTTGGATTTTGGTTAGAATTATGTTACGCTAGAATTAATTTCGGAGAAGGCAGTGGCACCCCACTCCAATACTCTTGCCTGGAAAACTCCATGGACGGAGGAGCCTGGTAGGCTGCAGTCCATGGGGTCGCTAAGTTGGACACGACTGAGCAACTTCACTTTCACTTTTCACTTTCATGCATTGGAGAAGGAAATGGAAACCCACTCCAGTGTTCTTGCCTGGAGAATCCCAGGGATGGCGGAGCCTGGTGGCTGCAGTCCATGGGGTCGCACAGAGTCAGACACAACTGAAGCAACTTAGCAGCAGAATTAATTTAGAAAGAATACATCTTTACAATAAAAGTCTTTCTAGCTAGGAATATGAAATAATTTTTTTGAAGACTTATTTTGGGTCAGCTGTGCAGCTTGCAAGATCACAGTTCCCTAACCTGGAATCAAACCCATCTTCCCAGCAGTAAAAGCCCTGAGTCCTAACCACTGGACTGCCAGGGAATTCCTTGAAATAATTTTTCCTTTAAATTATTAAAATGTAAGATTCATGAAGGCCAATTTTTATCTTTTTTTGCTACTATGTCAATGAGTTGGACAGGACTGAGTGACTTTCACTTACTTACTCATTTAGAATATTACTTGATACAGAGTAATCACTTAATACATTTTTTAAATGTGTGAATTTATTCAAATTATTTTTCTATGTCAATTAAACTTTGTATATATTTTGTATAATTTTTCTTAAAGTGAAGTTGCTCAGTTGTGTCCAGCTCTTTGGGACCCCATGAGCTGTAGCCTACCAGGCTCCTCTGTCCATGAAATTTTCCAGGCAAGAATACTGGAGTGGGTTGCCATATCCTTCTCCAGGGGACCTTCCCGACCCAGGGATCGAACCCAGGTCTCCTGCATTGCAGGCACACGCTTTACCATCTGAGCCACCAGGAAGGTATAGACGTTTACTTTGGGTTAGTCAGGCTCTGAATTTCTTAGAGTACCATTTTTAAAAACTTTATCAAGGGAATACTTTTTCAGCAGTTACTGAGATAATTTGGTCTATTTATAGAATTTGTTGTATGATTGATATCTGTATTTCTGGAGTGGGCCCTACTTGCTCTGGGTATCTTATTCTTTTAGCATGGAGCTAGATTTGATTTTTCTTTTTTTTTTTAATATGATTTTTTCCCATCTGTGTTTAAGCAAGTGAAATAGGCCTTTTTTCTCTTCATTTCTTTTTTTCCTGGCTTTAGTTTACACTAATTTCATAAATGAATTAGGTTTCCATAGGAATGTTTTCAGGATTAAAATGTTACAAAAGCTAAGGGCAATGTAACTTTTGTTTCTGATTGTTACTGGTCTATAGAAATGCAAGAGATTTTTGTGTATTTAATTTTATATCTTGCAACCCTACTGAATTTATTAGTTTTCACAGTATTTTTTCCTTTTTTCTTTTCTTTTCTTAATTCTTGTTACCTTGACGGAACTTTGATGTCCAGAAAAGCTTCCTCAGCCACTCTTTTACCAGCCAACTCTACTTCGTTCTTTAGGAAATTATTTGGAGAAGGAAATGGCAACCCACTCTGGTACTCTTGCCTGGAAAATCCCATGGACGGAGGAGCCTGGTAGGCTATGGTCCATGGGGTCACACAGAGTTGGACACGACTGAGCGCCTTCGCTTTCTTTTCCTTCAAAAATTTGTTGAGCTTTACAGTGTATGGCACAAAGGCATACCCCGTAAGGTGTTCCTTGAATGTTGGCCCCTCATCTTACTATGGAAGCCCCAAGTATTCTTTCACCTCAGCATTTGCATGAGAGTCATTTACACATTTATGGGCTGAAATATTTGTCATTTTTACCACTTTTTTTTTTTTAGTTCTAACAGTTTTTTGATAGAATCTTTAAGATTTTCTGTATAATGCCATATCTGCAAATAGTGGCAGTTTTACTTCTTCCTTTCCAGTTTGGATGGTGTTGGAACCAGAATTTGATTGTACTGGAAGCTGTGTTTTTTTAAATTGTGTTTTGAGGTACATTCTTACCCAGTTCATAAAAGATTGGTGTAGAAAACTGGAATGCTAATTCACTGACTTGCAAGGGGTATCATGTCTAATCAAGAGGTGTATTGTATATTTAGACAATGATTCTCAACCTTTATTGTGATGCTTGCACTCATATACTTCTTAACTTCAATCAATAAAAATTTGTTGAGCTTTACATTATGTGGTTTGTATTTGGAAAAGAATAAGTATACTGGATATAGTTTTTCAAACTATGGACAGCCTGGTTGAGATGCTCATAAGTTCTGTTGTACATGCAAAGCAGCTTGGAATAAGATAAGGGTGTCAGGCATATAGCATATGGTGGAGATGAGACAGAAAGTGTTGACTGGCAAGGACCTTTACCCTGGGGGTCTGGAAATCCATGGATCCAGATATTTGAGCTTGGATCCAAAGACACATTATCTGGCCAAATCTGAATTTAAATAAGAAGACTATGGCACCAATGTGAAGGATGGTTCAAAAAGAAGAGGAATTGGAGTCTGGAAAATTGAAAATTGAACACAGTAGTTATTTAAATAAATGATGAGTAGGTATTGAATTAGGATAGCAGAAAAAGAATAGAAATTAAGGTGGATTTGCTTAAAAAAAAAAAAAAGATGGACT
Organism: Bison bison bison; assembly: GCF_000754665.1. NCBI lineage: Eukaryota > Metazoa > Chordata > Mammalia > Artiodactyla > Bovidae > Bison > Bison bison. The sequence goes on along the minus strand of NW_011495033.1, from coordinate 12,877,820 downwards.
TAGTTGAAGGTAGAAGTTGTAAGAGAAGAAAGTCATTCATACAGAGTCAGTCACCACTAATAGATAATATGATTAAGGCTGTTGGCATCATCAAGCTTTAAGCCATGTGGTCATGACTGCATTTGTCTTCCTAATTAGGTTTGGGGAGTTTCTCTTCTATTTTTTCAAGAGTAGGACACTTCTGCAGGTGGCTTCTCTCACTCATGATTTTCCTTCCCACTGGTTTCAGTTTCAGGGCATTTTCCAGACCTTGCCCTGAAGTATGTTCTTGCTCGTCATATGTATTCACTGCTTTGGTGTGACTCTTCATCTTTTATGAGCTATATTTACAGATTAAGTGAACTAAGAGTAATTTGACAGTGTATTTGTTCCCATTTGTGTTGAAGGTTAAGATTTATGTTGTTTCTAACGTTGTATCTTACATTTCTTATTTTTGAATGACAGCTGCCATGCAAAGAAAACCCAAATCATATTCATCTTCTTTAATGGATCAGATTCCTATCAAATTCCTTATTCGACAGGCTCAAGGACTTCAGCAGGAGTTAGGAGGTATTTGTTTTCTTTGCTTTTTACTGGTAATGTTTATTGGTAAAAAATACCTACTTTTTTTAAAATTTAATTTTTATTTTATTTTTTTAGCACCAAAACATTTTGTATTGGGGTATAGCCAATTAACAATGTGATATTCTCATTTGAACAGTGAAGGGACTCAGCCATACATACACATGTGTCCATTCTCCCCTGAATGCCCCTCTTATCCAGGCTGGCACATAACATTGAGCAGAGTTCCATGTGTTATACAATAGGTAAAAAATAGCTACTATATGTAAGATTACAAAGTGTAATAGGTGCTCAAAGCTAAACATTCAATTTAAGAGTGAATTTCTCTTTACTTTCCTTGCTGTCTTACTCCCTGAAAACTATTTCCCACCCCCAAGGCCCCAGCTATTTCCTTTTGGTAATGTGGTTTCACATATTCTTTGCTACAGGTTGAACCATATGAGATTACAACTATTCAACTATTTTTGACCTCTGAAAATGCAGTTTCATGTGGTTGAAGCTAATAGAAACACACACAAGTACAAAAATCTTTTTTTGAGCTCTAAATGCTATCATACTGTATTTCTTCTTGACTTGCTTTCTTCTGTTGGAGTCTTGGAGATCTTATCATGTCGCTACATGTAGATCTACATTATTGTTTTTAATTGCTACATAACATGCCAAAGCATGAAATTACTATAATACTTTTACTGTAAAACTGTCAAGTAGAAATATAGTAATATTTTTTGAAATTCAATTTTTTTCTTAATTTAACAGCTTTTTATAATGTTTGAATGTATGGATTTTTTTTCTCTTTGATTTGTTTCTTTGAAGCTCAGATTTTCTTTTTCTGTCTTTATTATGGTTGATTTCAAGGGTGAACATGAACTTTCTTTGGTCTTCTTTAGCCAGATGTCTGCATTTATTTATATCTTTGCATAATCTCTCTTCAGAGAAGTGATGTTATATTTTGCAGCATTTGGTAACTAATGTTGCAACTAATAAAGGGATTATGTAATGTAGACTAATTTGTACTATTACAAGCAGTCGTTTTTGTGATCGTCCTGACTATACATATATTTGTGCATTTAAACTTTAAAATAATACCACTTGTGATTGTTACAGTGTCTTTTTCACAGAAACATTTATTTTAAGCAGTTTCTATGGGAAAGGCAGTAGATACTTATCCCTTTGGGGACTAAGCAGTGGTTTGACTTGATCTAAGTTGCATACTAAGTGGGTGATCAAATCTAAAGTACTTTTATTACTGCTGATACTCTTATTGCTGGCTCTCGCAACTGGGAGATGATGATAATTGTATAGTAACAACATTTATTAGGTAAATAACATAGTACTTCATCTGTTTAAATAGGCATTATCATCATTTGTTTTTCATTGCTGATGTTATACAATAATAATAATAATGAGTAGTCAAGCTATGCTGTAAGCAAGTTTAGAAAGGTCCCAATGCTTTGAGCTTCCTAACCCTTCTTAAAAGAAAACAATTGCACCCTCTTGTGGGTATCATCAGTACTGCTTGGGTTGGCTTACACAGCTGTGTGACTTTAGGAACATTATTAATATAAATATCTTTCAGCCTATTTCCTTACAGAAGAACAGAGACAATGCTGCTTACCTTGTAGGAATGTTAGGGTGAAATGAGAAAATGTACATAAAGTGTACATTTAGGCACTCAAGTTGGGCAACTTTAATTTTACCCATGTATAGCAATGATTCTCAACTGGGTTGGAGGAGAGGATATGTTCTCTTGTAGAAGTCTATCAGAATTTCTGAGTGAGGCCTTTTTCAAACCATATGTGATCTTTCCCAAATGAACCTTTTTTTCCCTTCTCTTTTTTTCCTCCCTACTCAACTCTTAAGCTACTGCTACTTTTATGCTGGAATAGGTTGGAAGAGAGCTTGAGAACTTTCGATAAAAGTAGTGGTTTCCAGCTTCCTGTGTATCCGTTCAAATGGGGATCTTGATTTAAGCAAAGTCCCTGACTGAAGTACTGAATAGAAGTTCTCAGACTGTAGTGTGCATGCATAAGAAGTGCAGATTCCTCTGGCTGGTAGAAAATGAACGGGAAAGGCGAAAGAGGAAAGACAGTTTGATGTTTAAGAATGAAGAATCCGATTGACATCTTGTACATTTTCAAGGGTTGCATTCTGCTTTGCTTCGTCTCCTTGCAACCAATTACCCACATTTATGCATCGTGGATGATTGGATCTGTGAAGAGGAAATCACAGGGACGGACGCCCTGTTAAGGAGAATGCTTCTGACTAATAATGCCAAAAACCACTCTCCTAAACAGCTTCAAGAAGGTACAGTAAACTGATCACTCCTTTTACCCCTTTAGTAGTACAAAGAGGTGTTAGCCCCATTGAAATCTTAGAATCATGCAGAATTTTCCAGGAGATAGAGCAGTGTTTTGGTGACTATATAAAGTAATTCTCTTTGAGTGTAAGGATTTTTAACCCCTTTTTTTTTCTGACATGCTTGCATCTTTCTCCTCATAGGGTCTACATTACATCAATAAACAGGTCATATGGTTTAGGAAGTTCTTAAAACCAGTCAGAAATAAGTGCCATGATGTGGATGTATGACAGAAAACCAGTATTGGAAAACAATCATCAATCAATTAAAAATGAATAAGTATATATAAAAAAAGAAATAAGTGCCACAGAATAGAAAACACTGTATTTGCTGTTAATGGATAATGTTCTAGGTTAGCACTGTCAAGTAGAAATAGGATGTGAACTACACATAATTTTAAACTTTCTATATAATTTGCCACATTCAAAGAGTTAAAAAAAAACAGGCAAAATTAATTTAAATAATTATTTTACATAACCCAGTATATCTAATGTATTATCATTTCATCATGTAATCAATATAAAAACTGTTAGATATTTTACTGGTTTTCCGTACTAAGTCTGTGTGTTTAAACTTACAGCACATCTCAGTTTATACTAGCCACGTTTCAAATGCTCAGTAGCCAAAAGTGCTTAGTAACTATTCTATTGAAGGATCGCAGTTCTAGATATTTTTTTATTAACAGCTGCTTACAGCCCATAAAGGGCTACCTGAAGGAAGGTGTCAAGAAATTTGAATTTTTCAAATGAATGTTAATACCAAAAGCAATACTTGGGTATGTTTCGTGGTCAGCCAATAATCAGTGCAAATCATTGTCTTTCTGTCACTGTCACTACTGTGATTTTTCGGATGAGATTTTTTGTTGTTGTTGTTCTTTATGAAATAACTGCACTTTAACATGAATTTTTCTTAAGGGCCTAATTTTAAGTGTGCCCACAATTATGGCTAGGACTGAATGTTTTACTTTCTTTAAAGCAATATTGCTTTCTTGATTTGTTTGGCCTATAGTGTGATAGAACAATATTTGCTTTCCATTTGGTAAGCTGTGTGGTAATTAGATTGTGACAGCAGTTTTCCTTTTAGCATTTTCAGCTGTCCCAGTAAGTCACACACAAGTGATGCAGATTCTAGAACACTTGACTCTACTTTCTGCTAGTGAACTTATACCATATGCAGAAGTATTAACATCCAATATGAATCAGCTGTTGAATTCAGGGGTTCCACGGCGAATTCTTCAAACAGTCAATAAACTCTGGATGGTTCTGAATACTGTGATGCCTCGGAGGTAATTTCAATGCTCTGTTACATGTAATAGATAAGTGTATAGCAGTGATTGTATACAATAACCTAAGCTGAAATGTTGAAAAAAATTGTTAAAAAAACCTTTTTGACAATATAAATCCTTTCTGAAGACTACTGATTAAAAGGCTGTTATATCTGTTAAGGAAAATAATACATTTTATCTTAACACAAAAACTTTCATGTATTTCCAACTTGAGAAAGTTCTGTGAAAGGGAGTTGTGGTCATTTGTGCCTAATTGTGGTGTAGATTACCATTGTGTCTTGCATCACTGCAGTGGTTCCAGAGTTTGCTGTACATTGAAATCTCCCAGAGAGCTTTCTAAACTCCTGATCCCCAAGTTGTATGCCATGCTAATTAAATCAGAGTGGAATGCTAGATTCATTATTTTGTCTTTAGTCACATAGGTCTCTGATGGTCCATGCTGCTGCTGCTGCTGCTAAGTCGCTTCAGTCGTGTCCGACTCTGTGCGACCCCATAGACGGCAGCCCACCAGGCTTCCCCGTCCCTGGGATTCTCCAGGCAAGAACACTGGAGTGGGTTGCCATTTCCTTCTCCAAGGCACGAAAGTGAAAAGTGAAAGTGAAGTCGCTCAGTCGTGTCTGACTCTTAGCGACCCCATGGAGTGCAGCCTACCAGGCTCTTCCGTCCATGGGATTTTCCAGGCAAGAGTACTGGAGTGGGGTGCCATTGCCTTCTCCGCTGATGGTCCATAGATTGCATCAGAAACAGTTGATCAGGTCTAAAAAAAAATTGGGCTGGATTTACCTGAGATTTTGATTCAGTAGGTCTGAGAATATCTATACATTTTAATTTTGATTTTTACTTATACCAAATTAATAACTGCACATAAGTTAAATAGTATATAAGGTCTGTCCCTACCTTCTCACTTTAGGCTATTGCTCCTCAGAGACACCTGTTCTCAGCTCTTTTATCTTTTAATTCTGACATTTATATCCCACCAGATATCTTAGTCATATGCTTATAATTACCATGATTATGTGATGTTCCAATTTAGAAATTATCTTTTGACTTCCTATTGTATAAGATAAAGATTGCACACACTTACCAGCTTCCCTATGAGTCCTTCTTCCCCCAACACATATCCTCCCTTCCTGCATTTCTCCCAACATAGTTATGTCAGAATTTTTGGTTAAAGAAATATTCAGTGTATATATTATCATGAGTTGTTGTTCAGTTGCTAAGTCATGTCCAACACTTTGAGATTCCATGGACTGCAGCGCACCAGTCTTCCATGTCCGTCACTATCTCCTGAAGTTTGCTCAGATTAATGTCCATTGAGTTGGTGATGCTATCTAACCATCTCATGCTCTGCTGCCCTTTTCTCCT
>NW_011495033.1:12833203-12872146 GCF_000754665.1 Bison bison bison | reverse complement strand
CAGCATCAGTTCAGTTTAGTTGCTCAGTCATGTCCAACTCTTTGCAACCCCATGGACCACGGCATGCCAGGCCTCCCTGTCCATCACTAAACCTGGAGTTTACTCGAACTAATGTCCAATCGAGTTGGTGATGCCATCCAACCATCTCATCCTCTGTCATCCCCTTCTCTTCCTGCCTTTAATCTTTTCCAGCATCAGGGTCTTTTCCAATGAGTCAGTTCTTTGCATCAGGTAGCCAAAGTATTGGAGTTTCAGCTTTAGCATCAGTCCTTCCAATGAATTTTCAGGACTGATTTTCTTTAGCATTAACTGGTTTGATCTCCTTGCTGTCCAAGGGATTCTCAAGAGTCTTCTCCAACACCACAGTTCAGAAACATCAATTCTTCAGTGCTCAACTTTCTTTATGGTCCAACTCTCACATCCATACCTGACTATTGGAAAAACCATAGCTTTGACTATACTTACCTTTGTCAGCAAAGCAATGTCTCTGCTTTTTAATTTGCTGTCTAGGTTGGTCATAGCTTTTCTTCCAAGGAGCAAGCGTCTTTTAATTTCATGGCTGCAGTCACCATCTGCAGTGATTTTGGAGCCCAAGAAATAAAGTCTCTCACTATTTTCATTGTTTCCTCATCTATTTGCCATGAAGTGATGGGACCAGATGTCGTGATCTTAGTTTTCTGAATGTTGAGCTTTAAGCCAACTTTTTCTCTTACTTCTTTCACTTTCCTCAAGAGGCTCTTTAGCTCTTCATCAATTTCTGCCATAAGGGTGATGTCATCTGCATATCTGAGGTTACTGATATTTCTCCCAGCAATCTTGATTCCAGCTTATGCTTCATCCAGTCCAGCGTTTCACATGATGTATTCTGCATATAAGTTAAATAAGCAGGGTGACAGTATACAGCCTTGACATACTCCTTTCCCGATTTGGAACTAGTCTGTTGTTCCATGTCCAGTTCTAACTGTTGCTTCTTGACCTGCATACAGATTTATCAAGAGGCAGGTCAGGTGGTCTGGTATTCCCATCTCTTGAAGAATTTCCCACAGTTTGTTGTGTTCCACACAGTCAAAGGCTTTAGCATAGTCAATGAGGCAGAAGTAGATGTTTTTCTGGAATTCTCTTGCTTTTTCTGTGATCCAGTGGATTCTGGCAATTTGATCTCTGGTTCCTCTGCCTTTTCTAAATCCAGCTTGAACATCTGAAAGTTCTTGGTTCATGTACTGTTGAGGAGAATTTTGAGCATTACTTTACTAGCGTGTGGGATGAGTGCAATTGTGTGGCAGTTTGAACATTCTTTGCCATTACCTTTCTTTGAGATTGGAATGAAAACTGACCTTTTCCAGTCTTATGGCCACAGCTGAGTTTTCCAAATTTGCTGACATATTGAGTGCAGCATCATCTTTTAGGATTTGAAATAGTTCAGCTGGAATTCCATCACCTCCACTAGCTTTGTTCGTAGTGATGCTTCCTAAGGCCCACTTGACTTTGCACTCCAGGATGTCTGGCTCTAGGTGGGTGATCATGCCATCGTGGTTATCGGGTCACGAAGATCTCTTTTGTGTATTTCTTCTGTGTATTCTTGCCATCTCTTCTTAATATCTTCTGCTTCTGTTAGGTCCCTACCATTTCTGTCCTTTAGGTGCCCATCTTTGCATGAAATGTTCCCTTGGTATCTCTAATTTCTTGAAGAGATCTCTAGTCTTTCCCATTCTATAGTTTTTCTCTATTTGTTTGCATTGATCACTTAAGAAGACTTTCTTATCTGTCCTTCCTGTTCTTTGGAACTCTGCGTTCAGATGGATATATGTTTCTTTTTCTCCTTTGCCTTTCGCTTCTCTTCTTTTCTCAGCTCTTTGTAAGGCCTCCTCAGACAACCATTGTGCCTTTTTGCATTTCTTTCTCTTGGGGATAGTTTTGCTTACCACCTCCTGTACAATGGTAAGAACCTCCGTCCATGGTTCTTCTGGCCCTCTATTAGATATAATCCCTTAAATATATTTGTCACTTCCTCTGAATAATTGTAAGGGATTTGATTTAGGTCATACCTGAATGGTCTAATGGTTTTCTGTGCTTTCTTCAGTTTAAGTCTGAATTTTGCAATAAGGAGTTCATGATCTGAGCCACAGTCAGTTCGCAGTCTTGTTTTTGCTGACTATATAGAGCTTCTTCATTTTCAGCTGCAAAGAATATAATCAATCTGATTTCGGTATTGACCATCTGGTGATATTGTCTCTTGTGTTGTTGAAAGAGGGTATTTGCTATGAGCAGTGTGTTCTCTTGGCAAAACTCTGTTGGCCTTTGCCTGCTTCATTTTGTACTCCAAGGCCGAACTTGCCTGTTATTCCAGGTATCTCTTGACTTTCTACTTTTACATTCCAGACCCCTATGATGAAAAGGTCAGGGTCTTCCCAGCTTTGCCAAGTATTGGAGCTTCAGCTTCAGCATCAGTCCTTCCAATAAATTTTCAGGACTGATCTCCTTTAGGATGGTCTGGTTGGATCTCCTTGCAGTCCAAGGGACTCTCAAGAATCTTTTCCAGCACCACAGTTCCAAATCATCGATTCTTTGGCACTCAGTTTTCTATAGTCTAACTCTCACATCCGTGCGTGAGTACTGGAAAAACCATAGCTTTGACCATACAGACCTTTGTCAGCAAAGTGATGTCTTTGCCTTTTAATTTGCTGTCTAGATTTGTCATAGGTTTTCTTCCAAGGAACAAGAGTCTTTTAATTTCATGGCTGCAGTCACCATCTGCAGTGATTTTGGAGCCCAAGAATATAAAATCTGTCACTGCTTCCACTTTTCCCTTTCTATTTGCCATGAAGTGATGGTACTGGATGCCATGATCTTCATTTTTTTGAATATTGAGTTTTTAAGCCAGTTTTTTCACTCTTCTTTCACTTTCAAGAGGCTCTTTAATTCTTCTTTGCTTTCTGCCATAAGGGTGATGTTATCTACATATCTGATGTTGTTGATATTTCTCCCAGCATCTTGATTCCAGCTTGTGAGTCATCCAACTTAGCATTTCTCATGATGTACTCTGCATATAAGTTAAATAAGCAGGGTGACAATATACAGCCTTGATGGACTCCTTCCCCAGTTTTGAACCAGTCAGTTGTTCCATGTAAGGTTCTAACTGTTACTTTTGACCCACATACAAGTTTCTCTGAAGACAGATAAAGTGATCCGGTATTCCCATCTCTTGAAGAATTTCCCACAGTTTGTGTGATCCACACAGTCAAAGTCTATCCTAAAGCTTTGTCAGTGAAGCAGAAGTAGATGTTTTTCTGGAATTCTTTTGCTTTTTCTATGATCCAGTGGATGTTGGCAATTTGATCTTTGGTTCATTTGCCTTTTCTGTATCCAGCTTGTACATCTGGATGTTCTTGGTTCATGTACTGCTGACGCCTAGCTTGGGGGATTGAGCATAAGCTTTGTAGCATGCAGAATGAGTGCAATTGTGTGATAGTATGAACATTCTTTGGCATTGCCCTTCTCTGAATTTGGAATGAAAACTAAACTTTTCTAGTCCTGTGGCCACTGCTGAGTTTTCCAAATTTGCTGGCATATTGAGTGCAGCACTTTAAGAGCATCATCTTTTAGGATCTGAAATAGCTCAGCTGGAATTGCATCACTTCCACTAGCTTTTTTCATAAGTAGTGCTTCCTAAAGCCCACTTTATTTCACACTCCAGGATGTCTGGCTATAGGTGAATGACCAAACCATCATGGTTATCTGGGTCATTATGACCTTTTTTGTATAGTTCTTCTGTGTTTTCTTGTCTTAATCTCTTCTGCTTCTGTTAGGTCCTTACCAATTCTGTCCTTTTTTGTTCATCCTGACATGAAATGTTTCCTTGGTATCTCCAGTTTTCTTGAAGAGACCTCTAGTCTTTCCCCTTCTGTTGTTTTCCTCTACTTTTTTGCATTGTTAATTTAGGAATGCCTTCTTATGAGCACATAAGTGTACTTTAGTTGAAGGATATGATAGCCTGTGATTATAATCTCTCTCTTATACAACTGTCTTCCTCTGCACCCCACATACAGACCTTGAGTTGTTTGCCTCTTGTCTGTTTAGGTTTTTTTTTTTTTTTTTTCTGTATTAATAACTCATTCACTTTCAGACTATATTGTTGAGTAGAAATTTACATAACAGTTAGTTGTAACATATGAGATAACATATCTGTAACATTTTTCCTTGGAAACCTTCCTTTCAGAGCTTTCAATCCATATGTTTCAATCTGAGACATCCACAGTAGCCATCTGGAATGCTTTGTGTTTGGTTCAATTCCATGTTTTTCTCTTTCTTGGTTTAGTTCCTTATGAGTGGAACTCATACTCAAGTGACTTCCTGAGAAAGGTTGTTTGGGAAACTTTTTTTTTTTCCTTTGAGGTTTTCATGTGTGAGAAGGTGTTTATTCTTCTTCTCACATATGATTGATATTTAGCCTTGGTGTAGAATTTTAGCTTATTTTTCCTCTTTGCAACTTGAAGGCTTTATTCTATTGAAGTAACTAGAGCTTTCCTGATTGCTATTGAGTAACTTCATTTACCACCTCCCAGTCCTTTGTTTGTGACCATTGTTTTTTCTCTCTTAAAGGTTTTAGGTTCTTTTTCACTGTTTCTGCAGTTTCATGATGATACTTTTTGATGTGGGTCTTTTTTAATTTGTGGGCTTCCCCTGGTGGCTCAGTGGTAAAGAATCCACCTGCCAATGCAGGAGACATGGGTTAAATCCTGGGTCAGGAAGATCCGTTGAAGAAGGAAATGACAACCCACTGCAGTATTCTTGCCTGGTAAATCCCATGGACAGAGGAATCTGGTGGGCTTTACGTCACAGGTTGCAAAAGAATCAGACATGACTTAGCAGCCAAACAGCAACAGCAGCTTTTAAAATTCATGGTCTTGGGCACTTGGTTGGCCTTTTTTTTTTATATCTGGGGACTAATGCTAATACTTTCACTTCTAGGATATTTTCATATATATGTATATATATATATTTTTTTTCTTTTTTCCCAATAATTTCTCTCTCTCTGTTTTCTGGAATTTTTTGCAGTTTGAGTTTTAAACCTCTTTGACCTACTCTGATTTTTCTCCTCTTTTTTGCTCTATTTTAAAATTTATCTTTTGATAAATTTTCTAGATGTTTTCTGAATGTTATCTTCTGCTCTTTCCTTTGAATTTAAAATATTCCTGTTATAGTTTAATTTCTAAGAACTCTTATTTGAGAATCTCTAATTGTTTTCTGTTCTTGTTTCATATATGAAATGTTCCATCCTTTAAGGAAATGATACATTTAAGAATTTTTTTCTTCTTATCCCAACGTTTCTGTTTCTTTGGCATTCCCTCTTTCTGTTTGTATATTTTACTCTTTTTCAAATTAGAAGCTTTCTTTGATGTCTGATGATCATTGGCTACCCACTCATGTTTAAGAGTGGGCAAGTTCTGTGTGCGAGGGCTGGTGGACTCCTGGCCTTCACTGTAAGAGATCAGATACCCTCCATATTGCATATCTCTCAGTAATTCTGATGGTGTAGTTAGGTTAGTAACCACTTTTATGGTTTATTGATGTCTAACCTCATAGTGGCATCTCACACTGAGATTCTCTGGTGATAAGTATAGAACAGTGACAATTTATGGGGCCAGTTACAGCTTCAAAGTGCTTTGGTGGATATAGTTTCATTTATAGGTATTTTCATATCTTACAGAGGAGAAATAAGTTCAGGAATCTCCATGACTTATACAGTCATATAGCAAGTACAGTATAACTGAGATTTTAACTCAAATTTTCATTTTATATGCAATGATTATTCTATTAGAACTGTGAAGATTTTTTAATAGGTTTTAATTTTCCCAAGTTCATTTACACCTGTTCTGTATTTTTTCCCTGAATGTAGCTTTCTAACATGGCTACAGGTTTCAATTATGATAGCTGTTTTTGAACATGTGATTATTTTCTCATCAGGCTGTGGGTAATGACAGTTAACGCACTTCAACCATCAATAAAGTCTGTACGACAGCAAAAGTATACTCAGAATGACCTGATGATAGATCCTCTCATTGTGCTAAGATGTGATCAGAGGGTATACAGGTATGTGTTGAGTTTCATTTTTACTGTAGAGTTTATGCTTTGGAGAGTCAAAGAAAATTGAAGAAATTCAGTTTAAACTTACATCTTAGTGTGCTTGCAGATAACCTGGAAGTATGACCTGTGAGGTTTTTGCTTTTGGTTCTTTTTTTTGTTGTTGTCTATATTCATGAACTTCACTTTAATATTTAATATGTGATTAATAACACTAGCTTTAAGAAAATATCATCCTTGGTTTTCACAGCCCTCAATAGTGGCTATTCTTTCAGAGTCAAGGTAGTGAAAAAAAATATTGTTTCTGCTACCATTGTTGAAAAAACCTTTAAAAAAATTGGCTCATTGTGAACTGTTGCATGCATTAAAACTGTGATCTTTTTGGAATCCTCAGTTGTGAGGTTAGCTTCATTTGTTCCACGTTTGTGTATAATTCCTTGCCAGTGGCTGAACTTAATCAGTTTCTTTGAGTAACTTCACCTCAAGAGATGGAATTTAGTCCTCATTATTAATATTTGAATTTCTAATTGCTCAGCTAAATAATAGCAAAGATATACAAGTTGAGGGGTCTTCCTTTAAAGTGATTGTCACCTGTATGGGGAAATAAAACCCGTACCTGAAAAGTTAAATAATATGGTCACATGCATATGAATGGTGTAGTAAATGAATGCTGTTAAAAGTTTTAGGAGGAGATCAGACTTGTGTTTTGAAGAATAGAAATAGAGTTTAGATGAACAGAAACTGTAACGACGGGGTGTAGATGGTCAAAAAAGTTATCTTGGGAAAAAGAATAGTGTGAGCAAAAGTATAAAAGCCAGCGAGAAAAAGGCTTGAGTGGATGGCTGAATTTTTGAGAATACACTTTAGAGTTGAATGTTAGGTTAAGGTCAGACTATTGAGGGCCTTGAGTGTTAGGCTAAAGAGATCATTTAGGTGATAACTTGAGAAGAGAAAGTTCATGCTAGATGATTTAGAGGGAAAGAAGCTGGTGTAAAGAAGACTAACTAGGGTACAGTCTGCCATACTCATCTGTCTTTAATCCTGGGGATGACATTCTTGAAGTGACAACATCTGCAGAATAAATCAGATACAGTTTGGTAAGATCAGGGTCTGAGAGGGATGAGGAGTCAGAAGAATAAACAATATAAATGATATTAAGTATCTATTTATGGATACTTAAAAAGGAAACAAGAGTAAAGAACGCTTCTAGAGAAGAGCCACTTCTAAGACAATTTACCATTGTTAAAAATCCACTTAACTAGGTAACTTTTCACCTAAATCACCTCCAGTTGTTCAGGAAGTTGTTAATTTATGCTGCCATTAACATAGTAAATGTTTTTGTAGTCTGGATCTTGCACTTTGTAACTTGTTTAACTTTTTCTCATTTTAATAGATATTCTTTACTCAGTTCCCTATTGTTGGATATTTTATTTCCATTTTTTTTTGTTAATCATTTTTAGTGCTGTGGTAATTGGTGTGAATTATTTCCTAAGAATTGATTCTTAAAAATGGAACATGCTCATTTTCAAGTCTTTTGATTCATGTTTTTATTCCACCATCTGGAAAGGCTGAACCAGTTTACATTCCCATAGTGGGTGTCTGCTATTGTATAATTTCCTATACCATTTCATGTAATATTTTCCAATTTGATAAGTGAAAAATCAATTCCTATTTGAATTTATATTTTCGTTAGATTGGATATTTTAATATATTTATTACTTTATACTTTAGCCTAGTTTTCTATTGGAATGCTTACCTTTTTTTATTTAAAAAGCTCTTTATGTATAATGGATATCAGCTCTTTGTATATAGAATGCAGTTTTTTCTTTTATTGTTCTATTGTTTTGCCTTTTAATTTTGTTCACTTTTTTAAAATTTAATTTTTTCCCAAGTGGTCATTCAGATGGTTTTTAAACATGAACAATATAAAGAGATATGACATTTTGGATTTTCTTTGAACTAACCAGTGGTTATGTAGGTAAAATGGATGTGGGGGTCTGAGTAAGGCATGTGATGTGTAGATAACTGTTGCTGGCTGGCTGAGGGGTTCTTAGGTTCACTAAAATATTCCCTTTTTTAATGTAAACATAAAAGTTTTCACAATATATATTAAAAAGTACACAAACAAGTAGATTAATAAGAAGGAAAAGGTGTACAGTGGAAAGTCGTGTTCTCTCCTATCATGCTGACATTTTTAGAAGAGAATTATTCTTTGTCCTTTTGACCAATCCTAATTCCATCTCCAGAAGGAACTTTATTGTCATAATGGTGTGTTAGGAGCTTCACTTTCCAAGCATTTGCAAATTTATAAATAGAAATATTTACTTTTTCGTTTTGGGTGGTTTTAAAAAATTAAATGGTTTTTGGTAGGCTTTATTATTATTATTATGTTTTAAACCTACCATTTTCAACATGTTTTCCATATGAGTTTACATAGCTCCTCCTTCTCGTTGTTTAGTTGCTGCATAGTATTCCATATATAGATTAGTATTCCATATATATATGCCTGTCTTCCAGAAACTCTGATCAGAATGTCTGGTGGAGTTTAGGACTTTTTAAAAAATAAATATTTCAATTCTGGGAACATTGCCATGGCTTATTTAACTGTTCACATTATTTTTTCACGGTTAATACATGCATTTTTTATTATAGATAATTTGAACATTTCAGAAAAACTGTTGACATGTTGATGGACATTTAAGCTGTTTCTGGTGTTTCACAGTTAAAAGCAGAGCTGTACTGCCTCTATGCACACATGCGCAGTTTGTGACAGGCTGGGAAGTGGCGTTGTCAAGTTTTTCTAAGGGTTTGACTTTTTAATATTTTAGTGCTTACTGATGTATCTTTTGGTTTCCTTTTTTACATGTAATTCTTATATCTATTCTTATCTCATTTAACCTTAATTTATAACAGTTTTTGAGGAATGAATATTTATTTTTTAGTTGAGGAAACTAAGGCTCAGTAAATAACATACCGTCAAGTGGTTGAAGTGTTCTTGAAATACAGAGTTGTCTTGCTCCAAAGAATAAACAGTAGTAGAATGAATAAATATTCTATATATCTAATCTCCTTCATCTTATCAATAATTGAGTATTTCGCTCTTTGTAAAAATTTTGTACTTTATGTTGGAGCATAGTTGATTAACAATGTTGTGTTAGTTTCAGATGTACAGCAAAGTGATTCAGTTATATATGTATCTATTCTTTTTCAAATTCTTTTCTCAATTAGGTTATTACAGAATATTGAGCAGCATTCCCTGTGCTATACAGTAGGTCCTTGTTGGTTATCTATTTTAAATATAAAATTTTGTACATTAGACTGTTTCCCTTTGAGGACTGTGGCCTTGCAGACTCATAGCTAAGAGATTTATTGGTAGTGCCATTATTTTATAAAAAAGAATGCCTTTTTTTCTAGGTCATACATTATATTTGGTTTAGCTGATGAAATGAAATAGATAATACTATTCATACAAAGTATAGAGAATTACATGTGTTAAGCTTTCATTTTGAGAATGAATATTTCAGTGGGAAAAGTGTAACTTTTCTGCTCTTTAGGTTTTCAGGTACTGTTCAGGTTTTTCTGATTATATAAGCTGATTCATCATGTTCTGGCTAATTTAAAAATTTTTATTTGTTCTCATGTATTTTTTCTTTTCTTCTTCCTTTGTGTAGATGCCCCCCATTGATGGATATTACTCTGCACATGTTGAACGGATATCTTCTGGCATCCAAAGCCTACCTTAGTGCTCATCTGAAGGAAACAGCAGAGCAAGATAGGCCTTCTCAGAATAATACGATAGGTTTAATTGGACAAACCGATGGCCCAGAAGTTACCAGAGAAGAACTGAAAAATGCATTACTGGCTGCTCAGGTAATAAAGTAAAATCTAATCAAAAAGGGCAATGGCTTCCCTGTATTTAGAAAATACAGTGGTAACATATTGTACATCAATTTTATTATAGAACTTATAATGGGGTTACCTTTGCTTCTAAATGTCAGATGGACTTTATTATTTTAAAATCGGGAATAATCTTCATGATATTTAATAGTCATTGAGATTTACATTTTAATAAAATATAAGACTTTTATTTCTTAAAATCAAATAATGGGAAATAAAACCAAATGGTAGAGACAGACAAGAAGTATATATATGTAATAAAATGTCAGGCAGTGGTAAATACTATGACAACATAAGTTAATGTTTCTTAGAAAAGGTTTTTAACAAAGTAGAATTTATTAAAGCCTTAAGTAGTAATTTTTGCAGGGCATATGAGATGGTTGAATGTTAAGCAGTTAGAGGTCTTCATAAGAGAAATGTTTTCTTAGTTTGAAATATTTTCCAAAAATTTTTCATTGGCAATAAGGAGAATTAGAGTAATAATATAGATCCACAATCCCTTATCTGTGATACAGAAATCCACAAAAGCTATGAAAACTGAAGCATTTTTTCTGGTAATTCAGTTGGCAGAAAAACCTGACCTGATAGGACCTTGTTTGTGACAAAACTTGACCTGAATTAATGTGACAAAACTTGATCTGAAGCTATTTATGGCCTTTATCCCACTTAATATGAAAATGGGTATGTTTTGCTGCAGAAATATATTTGATTACAGTATACTGTCTTAGTCTCTGCTGTGGGTATTATATAACAATACAGAAAAAAAAAATCTGAGTTCTAAAATAAATCTGACACTCAAGAGTTTCAGAGAAGGGATTGAGGATGGTAATAGCTACCATTTATATAATGCTTATTATATGGTGGGTACTATTTTGAGTTTTTTATGTGTATTAACTCATTTAATCTTTACAACCAACCTATAAGTTATGGAGTATTATCTCCACTTTTGCAGAGTAGGAAAATGAGATTCAAAGAGGTTAAATGACATACTCAAGGTTATGTATTTAGTAAGTAGGGAAGCTATTAATAGGATTCGAGCTTGGGCAGGCTGGTTCCAGAGTGTGTAAACAAAAATAATGCAGAACAGTAATAACCCAACCCCCCTCAAGAATGATTATAAAATATACTTTATAAATGATTATAATGTAAGGCTAACCTGAGTTTATAATCAGGTCCTTACACAGTTAGATGGAGTAATTGTCTTCTTCTGTCCTAGGCAGTGGCTGTGTTTCAGAGATGCATGTTATGTATTCATTTTCTTTTTCTTCCTTCGATTATAGCTCTCCCTTATAGGTAGGGCCATTAAACAGATTACCCCTCAAGAAACTCCTTTTCTATGAAATGACACACAAACTTGTAGACTGAGCAACAGTGAGTTGTACAGATGGTATGGATGGTGAGGCAGAATCTTTCCTGAGCCTTAAAAAGTCCATCTTCAAATTAAAAAGGAGAAGAGCTTAGGGGAATGGCTTTTAGACACTGATTATTAATCACCATCTTCAGAGGTGAGGAACAAAAGAAGAATACAGGACATCCTGGGCGAAGTAGGAATTTAGGAGGAAGGAAGAGATTCTGGTAATAGTCACTTTTTGTCTAGGGTCCATTTTGGATGATACTGAATTAGAATACTCTTGTAGTAGTAAACTGCAGTCCATGGATCTTTATTGGAGATGTGTGAGAGCACTTTGAAATTATGCCATATGTTAATATTTATGCTAAGAGGGTGGCATGTAGCTTCCTTCAGATTTTTTAAAATTTTATTTTATTTATTTACTCATTTTTAGCTGCACTGGATCTTCATTACCATGTGTGAGATTTCTCTAGTTGTGGTGATGGGGGGCTACCATTCGTTGTGGTGGCTTCTCTTGTTGCAGAGCACAGGCTCTGGGCACGGCGGGGCCAGTAGCTGGGGTGCAGGGGCTTAGTTTCTCTGATGCATGTGGCATCTTCCCGGACCAGGGTTCAGACCCATGTCCCCTGCACCTACAGGCAGATTCTTATCCACTGCGCCACCAGGGAAGTCCTCCTTCAGATTCTTAAAAGAGTTCATGGCCCTAAAAATGCTGAGAACCACTGGAGTGTAGATTGTTCACTTTTGCTCTTTGTATTTTAAAGAGAGAGTTATTTGTTTTTATCGCATCAGTTTATGTGAAAACAAATCAAACTTCCAGAAACTTCTTCAGTTTTCTGTGTTTTACTTGTTTGTAGGATAGTGCAGCTGTCCAGATTCTCTTGGAGATCTGCTTACCTACTGAAGAGGAGAAGGCAAAGGGGGTCAATCCAGACAGCTTGCTGAGGAGCGTTCAAAGTGTCATTACTGCCAGCGCTCCAAATAAGGGAACGGAGGAAGGAGAAGACAATTTGCTCTGTAACCTTCGAGAAGTTCAGTGCCTTATCTGTTGCCTGTTGCACCAAATGTACATCGCGGATCCCAACATTGCTAAGCTTGTTCACTTTCAGGTCTGGTTTCAAAGAATGATGCTCTTTGGTTGAACTTTGTTTTTGGGGGTAGTTGTGAATTGCTAAATTAATAGGATCATTTAGAACTGGAGGTCATGCAAATGATCATGGTTCTTTGCAATATGGAGAAAAATCAAGATTTTTAAAAATTTGGTTTTAGCCTGATAAAGTGTTTGTATAATTTATCTCTATCTTAGTGCATCAGAGAGGTGAAATGCCAGGAAACATGGAGGGCATTGTAGCCTCCTGAGCAACTGTTACATCAAGGAAGTGAAACCTTTTGTATTTTTATCTGTATTTGACTTATAGTTATTTTATTTCTAACTTTTCCCCCCTTTCTTGTTGAGATAGGGTTATCCCTGTGAACTTTTGCCTCTGACGGTCGCAGGTATTCCGTCTATGCATATCTGTCTGGATTTCATACCTGAGCTAATTGCACAGCCAGAACTTGAAAAACAGGTAATGAGCATTTTGGAACTTTAGGACAATTTTGACCTTCCTTTAATCTTCCTGGTTATATAAACTATTTTAAGTTTTTAATATTTAAAGACTTTCTTTAGGCTTCCCACGTGGTGCTAGTGGTAAAGAAACCGCCTGCTAATGCAGGAGACATAAAGATACAGGTTCGATCCCTGGGTCGGGAAGATCCGCTAGAAAAGGGCATGGCAACCCACTCCAGTATTCTTGTCTGGAAAATCCCATGGACAGAGGCCCTGGCAGGGTGCAGTCCAAAGGGTTGCAAAGAGTCAGACATGACTGAAGCAACTTAGCATGCACACAGACATGCAAAGACCCTCTTCAGAAACATGTAATGTTTGGATTTTGTGTTACAGATATTTGCTATCCAGTTGCTTTCTCACTTGTGTATCCAGTATGCATTACCAAAGTCACTGACTGTGGCTCGCTTAGCTGTCAATGTCATGGGAACTCTGCTAACAGGTGTGTATCTAATGGGCATCAATAACAAAAATTTCTAACATAAAGTAGTACATATTTTTTCTGAATTTACTTACACCACATTTTCTGCTTCACTGGTAGTTTAATTTATGCAATAATTTTGAGTTATTCTTTTTGAAAATTTCTCTGTGACAAATGTGATGTACGGTATAGAGGGGATGAATAGGTAGGCAAGTTGTATCTTTCACTTTTGACAATGACTATATATAGAGTTCGGAGAAGGCAATGGCAGCCCACTCCAGTACTCTTGCCTGGAAAATCCCATGGACAGAGGAGCCTGGTGGGCTGCAGCCCATGGGGTCGCTAGAGTCGGACATGACTGAGCGACTTCACTTTCACTTTTCACTTTGATGCATTGGAGAAGGAAATGGCAACCCACTCCAGTGTTCTTGACTGGAGAATCCCAGGGATGGGAGCCTGGTGGGCTGCCGTCTATGGGGTCGCACAGAGTCAGACACGACTGGAGCGACTTAGCAGCAGCAGCAGCAGCAGCATATATAGATTTACAGTAAATATACTAAGCAGTACAAATTTTGTAAATGGAAATCAGGTCTGCTTTCTGAATGTAATTATGTCATTAGAAAACAAGTTATAATTTATTGCAAATGCTTAGAGTTCCAGAAAAATATAATCATAGGTGTACATAAGAGATTAATATATTAGTTGTTTCCTTAAGTTCTAAAATGTACCCCAGCATTTTAACCATCTTCCAGGTTGTTAAGTAAAATGGAATGAAAATACACTGTTTTAAAAGATATGAAATATAATTCAATCTTTAAAAGTTATGTCTCAGTCAATTTCATATACTTTGTCAGTGCTGATAATAATTTATTCATTTTTCGTTCCATCATATCCACTTCACGTTATACTATTTACAGTGGTTAGGAACTTAAACTGCCTGAGTTGTCTTTCCACCCCACTGCTAACTGGAGTTGAATAGCTTCTTAATGTAAGGTTTATTTAAGAGTTTTCTTGTATATTAAATAAGTATCATAAAGATACTTTTTCATTTATAGTATTGTGAGATTTAAATGAAACAGTGTATGTCACGCACCTATAACAGCGCTTGGACATAAGCATTTATGTGTTAGATAATGGCTGACTGCTGGATTGTGAGCTCCCTGAAGGCAGGGGCTGGCTGTGTCTTAGAAAACTCAGTATTCTTAGCACAGAGCATGGTGCTTAGTATACAATATAGGCCATGTAGGTTGAATTTATATCTGTGAAAATTCTGTTTCATTTCTTTCCAACAGTTTTAACACAGGCTAAGCGATATGCTTTTTTCATGCCAACTCTGCCAAGTTTGGTCTCTTTTTGTCGAGCATTTCCTCCACTGTATGAAGATATTATGTCTTTGCTGATCCAAATAGGGCAAGTTTGTGCCTCTGATGTTGCCACTCAGACAAGAGACATTGATCCAATTATTACACGTAAGTAGTAACTTCTTTTCAAGAGTTGTTTAAATACCTCAGGCAGAAAGGTCCAAATCCTTTCCAGATTTGCCTTAATTATTCTTCCTTATGTTTTTAGGTCTTCAACAAATAAAGGAGAAACCAGGTGGATGGTCTGGTATCAGTAAAGATCCATCTTATAAAAATGGACCTAGGGACACTGGAAGCATGGATCCTGATGTACAGCTTTGTCATTGTATTGAAAGCACAGTAATTGAAATAATAAACATGAGTGTTAGTGGAATTTAACAAAGAACAAACTTAAAACTAAAAAATGAAGCTGTTTGCTGCATATACCCAACACGAACATGCATCTTATAACAACTAAACTGAATGGGAACAGAAGCATCTTGGAATCACTAAAATGATTAAATTCACCATGAATACAGTTTAGAACTCTCTTGAGAATTATGCTTGCTTGTATTTGATTGGCAGTTCTTTGGATCTACTTTGCTGGTATGTTTTTTTGTAGCAACTGAGCTTTTCTTTTTCTGTTGGCAGCGCATTTAAGAATCATTACTGAAAAAGTGAATATGGTCTTGTATTAAGCTTTTGAAGTGAAGAAAAACTACCATGCCTTTAATTTAATGTCTTATTAATAAGCCTGTGGTTATTTAACCATCAGCTAGTAACAGTACAGTGATGCAGTGATGAGAGAGAGAAAAAGGGAAGGGGGAATTGAGGGAAAATTAGGAGTTTTAAACAATAGAAATCTCTAAAACTTGCAATGCAAGTAATAATAGTTATGAATGGAATAGTAATAGCAAGATGGAATTCCAGTTCTCAAGAAACAGTATTGAGAAAGGCTTTAAAATAGGCAAACAGCTTTTTGTAAATGACTTCCGTGGACGTACAGATGAGGATTTAAAGATTTTACGTATTTGCTTCAATTTTTACTAATATATGAAGCCATATGTTTAAAGAGATACTTGAATAATTTGGAATTTTAAGATACTGGCTTAAGAGTTTACAGAAACATCTTTGTGTAGAGACTAACCTGAAAAGAGGTCTCATTTAGTTTTTTTTAAAGTTTATTTTTATAATGGTCAGAGGGGGAAATCCATTGGAATCTCATTGAAGTTTAGAGCAATAATACCCACTGGATTAAAGAACTCTTGGTTTGATTTCAGGACTATAATTCACATCATAATTTGAGAAGATTTTGAACTAATCTGTCGTGTTTGGACCTCAGGAAAAATTAAAACGGGGAAAATTCTGTGTTGTGGAAGGATTTTGCAGTCCTCTGTTAGTAATGTCCATTGATTAGGTAGATGCATTCAGTTAATCCATAATCCTTGTTTTTTTCCTTAATGAAGTATCCAGTGTAGAAGGTACTTCTCTTTGCTTTCTGAGAAATATCTGAATGAACCCCTCTTTCCCACCCCACTTGAAACAGACCTCTTCCCTTATAAAAGAAATAAGGAAGGCTAATAAGAAAGTGTGGTTTTTAAGAAAAAAATTTAATTTTAGCCTTTTCACTAGGAAATAGTCACATTTCATTTTCCTTCTTTGTAAAATGGGATTACTACTGGCCCTACCTCATAAGGGTATTACATAAGAACTAATTTGTATCTGTTTCGAATCTTGAAGTGCACAGTATCATAGATGAGAGTATTTATAACTTTTATTAGATGCTTAAAGTTCAATTAAATAATTTTGATGCAAAAAACAAAGGCATACACTTAAAAACAAACTAAGAACTTCCATATTTTTAAACAAGGCAGTTTTATAGTCTTTTAAGATTCAATACAACTGCTCCTATTTGTTTCCTTTTGTTTAAACTGAGGTTTTGGAATATTTTGTGTGAGTAGGTAACCTCTAGGAGTCAGAAAAGGTTGAAATATGTTTTCTAACTAAATGCAGTGCACATTCCTGGATCAATTTTCAAAGACTGGTCAAAACCTGCTGTGTTAAAAATAATAACATATGCTGTTTTTCATCAGGTTTGTTGATGATGTAAATAAAATATGTAAATATTAGTAAATGTTAATATTCATGTATTTTAAGTTAAGGTTATAAAATTTGTCACAATGTGGTTTTTTTTTATTCAAGTGAAGAAAAGATGTGTGCAGCTATTTTGAATATTGGTTTATAAACATTCATATTCTTTATCAAATGAACTTGTAGTTTTTGTGTTTTATTTCACTGCTATTAACCTGAAAGGAACCGTTCAAGGGACTGGAATCCAGGACTCTGTGGTTCCAGAGCCTGTGTACCCCGTTCTGTTATGCTGCATACATCAAAAGGCAGTACAAGGTGAGAGTCAGTTGAGAGCCTTAGGGACTTATGAGAGGAAAATCATACTAATTACTCTGGAGTAATTATCAGTACTTAAAGATTTTAATATTTTAAAAATTTTGTAAAAGCAGACTAATAATTTGAAGGTATTTAATAATTTACTTTTATAAATTATCCTCCTTACTGCTGACTTAATAAATGACATTTTTGCGGTACTTTTCCTTCATCTTTACTTATGCACATGTATTTTCAAATAGTGGAACTCATAATACCCAGTTTAGCATTTATTTGTCTTTTTTCATTTAGCTTTATATGGAAACTTTTTGCAAGTTGTTTGGTTTTTATAATTATTTTATTGACTCCATAATGATTGAATTGATATAACCATCTCCCTTTTAGTACTGTGACTTCCCAGGTGGCGCTAATGGTAAAGAACTTGCTTGCCAGTGCAGGAGATGTAAGAGATACAGGTTCTATCTCTGGGTTGGGAAGATTCCCCTGAGGAGGAAATGGCAACCCACTCTAGTATTCATGCCTGGAAAATCCCACGGACAGAGAAGCCTGGGGACTACAGTCCATGGGGTTACGGAGAGTCGGACACGACTGAAGTGACTTAGCACATTAGTACTAGACTGGGACGTATATGGTTATTTTTAAGTATTGCTGCTGCTAAGTCACTTCAGTCGTGTCCTACTCTGTGTGACCCCATAGACGGCAGCCCACCAGGCTCCCCTGTCCCTGGGATTCTCCAGGCAAGAACACTGGAGTGGGTTGCCATTTCCTTCTCCAATGCATCAAAGTGAAAAGTGAAAGTGAAGTCGCTCAGTCATGTCTGACTCTTAGCGACCCCATGGACTGCAGCCTACCAGGCTCCATCCAGGGGATTTTCCAGGCAAGAGTACTGGAGTGGAGTGCCATTGCCTTCTCCGATTTTTTTTTTTTTTAAGTATTAGAATATGGTTATTTTTCAGTATTAGAATAGGCACTATTATCAATTGAGGTGTTATTACTTTTCTTTTAGATTACTTTAAATTTTTTTTTTTTTTTTTGGCTATCTCAGGTCTTAGTTGAAGCCAGGGCTCAGTTACTGTGGCTTGCCCGCTTAGTTAGTTCCTCCCATGTATGTGGGATCAGAGTTCCCCCGACCAGGGATCCAATCCATCTCTCCTGCATTGGCAGTGCTTTGTCAAAAGTTTTTTAAAATTTCTCTAACAGGCAGATTCTTAACCACTGGACCACCACGGAAGTCCTAGATAACTTTTTTAGGATAAAGTTCTGAGCCTGAATTTGCAAAGGGTAGAATTTAGTCTTATTGACTAAGTTTTGTCATTTTGGGAAGATGTAGTAAAACAAAGGGAGGCAAACGAATCAACTCGCCTTTCACTGCTCCCGCCTGCCAAATACTCTTGCCTGGGGAGTCCCATGGACAGAGGAGCCTGGCGGGCTACAGTCCATGGGGTTGCAAAGAGTCGGCACAACTGAAGCGTCTTAGCATGCATGCATACATGCTTGCCTGCAGCAAACCTCTCTCCCAAACTGGTTCCATGGGATGTGAAAAACTGTCTCTGGTTTTGCTTTTTGAAACACTAGTATTTTAAGCCAAGTTTATGCTAGAGTTAAAAAATTTGGCGAGATGGTGTTTTAACTCTCGCTACCTTTGAGGAGTATGCTTTCTTAGCAACTAATTGGTCTTAGGAGGGATAGGAGGCTGATTAAGCCTTAAAGGAGGTACTGGAGACCTCGAGAGCGTATCTCTGGTTGAATGTGGACCCGGGAAAGCCTTGATTATCAGGAGGTTTTGTAGCCAGCTGTCATCCAACCTTCTCGCCTAATTTGGCTCAGCCGTCTGCCAATTCCCGCCTGGGTATTTACTCTGGCTTCCGGAAAGTTCGGAAATTTGAACTGGGAGGGCCCGGATGAACGCTTAAAGAGCAAGGGCTTAACAGTGTTTCCTCTCCTTTGGTCTACGGACTTTAAATACGAGACGTAGAGTTTCCAACTGAAGCACAGGTTAAGTCGCCGGTTTCAAAAAAGTACAACGGAGCAGACGGAGTACTTTCCCCTAACTCCTTGGGATTCCCCGTAGTGCTTCACGTTTCTGGCGTTTCCCTTCCGGTGCCGCCGAGGACCTTGAGTCCGTTCTTACTGCGGAGGCTTTCATTGGGTGCCAGAGTGCGCGCCCCCTGACCTCGATCCACGATTGGTTGCTTGGTTTCGGTCTTGGCGAGTGATTGGTTGTCTGAGCTCGCCCGGCGATTGGGTGCTGGGGAGTTGAGGGGCGGGAGGCGGGAATTCGTCCGGGTGTTGTGGAGAGGGCTGCTGAGAGCTGGAGTGGAGAAAAGGTGAAGCGGTCGCGAGCGCTCTACCGGCCCGGGAGTCGCAGCTCCGGGAGGAAGAGAGCCTAGAACCTTTCTTCTCTGCCAGGGCTCCGTTGTGTTTGCTCGTCGGTTTCGGCTTCCTTTTCTCCGGTGAAATCGGAGCCCATTCTGCGTTGTTTGGGTTTTCCTTAGGGCGGGCAAGTCTGTCTCGGGGGAAGGGCGCGACGTCGGCCAGGAGGAGGGTCCCCTCTGCTATCGTCCACCCGTTTTGCCGGCCCTTCGGTGTTGACTGGATCAGCAGGGTCTCGGGGGTCCCAGGTTGCTGAGGGAGGAAGGAATATGAGGAAGAAAACCTGGGGAGTGGGGAACCTGCGCTTAGAGCAGAGGTCTGTTTTTAGCCCTGGACCCCGCGTTCCCTCCGGGCGGGAGGGGACGGCGGCTGGAGCCAGGTCGGTTCGTTTCCTCTTTGTTCAGTGTGGGCGAAGCATCCTTATTTTGAGATACCTGTTGCCACAACTGTGGCTGGCGGGGAGGTTGGTTTTTTAGGTTCTATGTGAGAAACTGGGCCAGTCTTGAGTTGTTGTTTTAGTTTAAGGGGTACGTGCCTGCTTAGTCGCTTCAGTCGTCTCCGACTGTTTGCGACTCCACGGACAGCAGCCCACCGGGCTCCTCTGTCCACGGGGATTCTGCAGGTCAGATATTGGAATGGGTTGCCACGCGCTCCTCCAGGGGATCTTCCCAAGCCCAGGGATGGAACTGAGTCTCTTATGTCTCCTGCATTGGCAGGCTGTTCTTTACCCTTAGCACCGCCTGGGAAGCCCTAGATTAAGGGATGAGATTCCACCAGATTTCATTGCCAGAGCTTCACAGAAACACCAAATGTTAGAACTGAAAAATACCTTAGAATAGTGGTTCTGAACTTTCTGGGGACACATAAGCTACCGTAAAGGTTGTTATTGGCTTCCTAATCTGTTGAATTGGTATTTAACCATTTCTCTGTCCTCAGATCGAAATGACCTTTTTTTCACTACTGCAAATAATTTCTCAGTTGATAACAGTGTATATCATTTTCTCCTCAGTTTTCCATTATTTCCTTAGGATATTCTGGGAATGAGAAATTTATGGACTTTCTCTTTAAAAAAAAAATGCAGTCATGCACAGAAACTGTTGCATGCAATATCAAGAGATCACAGTCTTTGAATTACAGCTTTGGCTCCTAGGTTAAGAGAATATGGTTTATAAGAAGTGGGGATTAAATAAGATCACTTCCTGTGTATCAGATACTGCAGTTTAGGCACATTCTGTACATTACCTTATTTAATTCTTAACTCAGTGCCTGGCGGATATTCATAAAAACCCTGTCAGGCAGATATCTCCATTTCGCAGATGAAGAAATAGGCTCTGTGAAGTTAAGTGATTCACTGTGGAATTCCAATTTAGGCTTTCCCTTCTTCAAAACCCATCTTTCCATGATACCCTACTGACCTTTAAAGTAAGAACTATTGAGTGCCTATTAGGTGCCCAAGGTACTTTCTTCCTTACAACAATTTTAAAATTAGGGATTATTACATGTAAGAGGGGCTTTCCAGGTAGCTCAGTGGTAAAGAACCTGCCTACCAATGCAGGAGACACCAGAGACCCAGGTTCAACCCTGGTTGGGGAAGATTCCTTGGAGGAGGAAATGGCAACTCACTCCAGTATTCTTGCTTGGAAAATCCCGTGGACAGAGGAGCCTGGCAGGCTGCAGTCCATAGGGTTACAAAGATTTGGACACAACCGAGCACAGAACACAAACACACATAAGAATCTTAGTCTGGAAAAGCGAAGAGACATGATCAGGTTAAAATATCTGAGTTGTCAGAACCTGATCTATAAGCTATACTTCCTAACTCTTGGTCCACAGTTTTGGCAGAATTGGGATGCAAATCCAGATTTGTTAGATTCCAAGACATGTTCTTAACCACTGTGATTTGTCAGGGTAGGAAATTTTTTTACTTTCGTTTTGTTTATACATTTATTAATTCCAATTTTTATTTCTAGGTTTCTGTCCTAGTATTAGGTATCTGTTTTTCTTTGAATAGCCTTATTTCAGTATTGACTTTCATTTCTGTTGCAGTTAGGAATCTGAAGTAAACAAAGCATGATGTCTTCAGCTGAATATACAATTGGTGGGGTGAAGATTAACTTTCCTTGTAAAGCTTATCCATCACAGCTTGCTATGATGAATTCTGTAAGTGTTTTTCAGCAATTAAGTCTTAAGATACAGGTGCTTATAATTCATAACATACATTGAGTCTATTACTTCATATTTTCTGCAGATAGTAGATGGATTTGCTGGGTTCATTAAAGAACCTCTGACTTTTGGAAAAATAATACTGGTTGCTGCTAGACTATATATATAAAATTAGGAGGCAAAGGAGAGCATTCTAAAAAATGTTTTCAGCTCATCTGAAACTTCTATTTACTGAATTACTTTGAAATACAAAGTATTTACCATCTTTTATATAGAATACTATATTTTTCACCATAATTTTTTGAGATATTTCAATCATATAAGAATTTAATATACAAATGAGTAAAACCAACATACCAGCTTTGTTGAATCTTAATGTTTTGCCATATTTTACCTTGTTTACCTAGTAGCACCCCACTCCAGTATTCTTCCCTGGAAAATCCCATGGATGGAGGAGTCTGATAGGCTATAGTCCATGGGGTCACAAAGAGTTGGACACGACTGAGCGATTTCACTTCACCTAGTGGCTCAGATGGTAAAGCATCTGTCTGCAATGCAGGAGACCTGGGTTCGATCCTTGGTTTGGGAAGATCCCCTGGAGAAGGAAATGGCAGCCCACTCCAGTATTCTTGCCTGGAGAATCCCATGGACCACAGAGCCTGGTAGGCTACCGTCCGTGGAGTCGTAAAGAGTCAGACACGACTGAGCGGCTTCACTTTCACTTTTCACTTTTCACAAGTAAGAAGATAACTAATATCCCGAATTTGTTCTTTTTCTCTTCTAGCCGTGTTTTTATACTTACATTGCATATACATGTATGCATAAACAATATTGAGTATACTTTACATATTTTTAAACTTTGCACAATGATATGATATTGTACTCAGCTTTCTGGAGAACTTGATTTTGTGGGTTTTTTTCTTAACATTAATATTATTATTATTGCTTTTTAAGAATTTCTGCTATAAGTTTATTTATAGACATATCTAGTATGTTGAGTTCAAGAACTGGTGTTTTTTTAAAATGCTCCTTTTCATATTTGTTTCATGGATTATTTTTTAAGCAGTTGGTGTCTTACTATAAAGAAAGGAGAAACAAACTGAGATCCAAAGTACAAAGTCTTCATAACTAGTAATTGCCACTTGTTTTCCACTGAAAATGGTAGATTCCTCCCCGGACCCTTGTCACAGTGGCTCCTGTGAACCGCAGAGGTTGTGAACCTTCAGATGCTCTGTCGCGTCATAGCACCGTTGGAAGTTCTGTGGCCGACGCAGAGTCTGAAGGCAGAAGAAATGGCGGCAGCACACCAGGCCCTCCTTTCC
This sequence comes from Bison bison bison, assembly GCF_000754665.1. Classification (NCBI taxonomy): domain Eukaryota; kingdom Metazoa; phylum Chordata; class Mammalia; order Artiodactyla; family Bovidae; genus Bison; species Bison bison. The sequence goes on along the minus strand of NW_011495033.1, from coordinate 12,849,189 downwards.
TCATGACCTTGTTCCCTTGTCTAACATCATTTTTAAGATGGAGTCCTATTGATTGATAACTCATTTTCATTCCTTATACTATTCCGTTGTTTTAATATACTAGACCTTTATTTGCCCATTTTCCTCTTGATAGACGTTTATATTGTTTACGTTATTTTGCAGTTACAAACAGTGCTGCCATGAACTTACACGTGTTGCCTTATATTCATTTGGGAAAGGTTTTAGGTATTTACTTAGGACTGGATTGCTGGAATTAGGTATCTTCAACTTTACTAGAAATTTTTAATTTCTGTACAAAGTGGTTGTAACATTCTCAGCAGTGTCCTCTATTAAGTTTTCATCAAAGATGTTAGTGTATTCTAGTTTTATAGAAATGATGGTGTTTGTATAAGTAAGGCACCAATTGCTTTTGTTTCTTTTCTGCTTGATATACTTTAAGTCTAACATAATTTTAGGGAGAGATATGAAGGAATCGGGGACTTCCCTGGTAGCTCCGTGGTAAAGAACCCACCTGCCAGTGCAGGAAACATGGGTTTGAAGCATGGTTTAGGGAGATCCCCTGGAGAAGGAAATGGCAACTCACTCCAGTATTCTTGCCTGGGAAATCCCATGGATAGAGGAGCCTGGCGGGCTGCAGTCCATAGTGTCGCAAAAGAGTCAGACATGACTTAGTGACTAAACAACAACAAATAAAGGAATAAATTCCAGATTTAACTAAATTCTAGTTCTCCTTGCTGCTGTTGCCATGTTCCCTGAACTGCATGCAACTTAGACTTCTTGTGGTTGTAAAGGAGAGAGACTTTAATGAAGTATGTTGTTTATTGATTTAAAAAATTGTTTTTGTGTTCATAGATTGTCAGAGGATTAAATAGTAAGCAGCACTGTTTATTGGAGAGCCCCACAGGGAGTGGGAAAAGCTTAGCCTTACTTTGTTCTGCTTTAGCATGGCAACAGTCTCTTAGTGGTAAGTAGTTGGTTGATATTTTCAAGTTGCTTATTGGGTCCTGAAAAAAATCCGATGAAGTACTTTTTACCCAGGATAATTCAACCATGTCCTAGCTAATTTAAATATTCTCTTTTAAGATATTTCTTTATAATCAGTTCTGGGTCTTCTAAGAGTTTGAGTTTAGCACAATGTGTTCATTTAATCCTAAAATAATTTTAAATGTAAGTTATTCCTTTATTTGATGATTCGGAGTATACTGTACATAAGAACCTTGGAATACTTAAAGAATGATTATGAAAATAATTAGAGGATAATTTGTATGTAAAAGATTCAAGAGATAGGGCTGACATGATTATATAGCATATACAAATAATTGCTTTTTAAAAATAAATCCTTTAATATTGTTGCTTATCTAATAACACTAGAAAATGGAATACATGAAAAATTCTAGTTGATCTTTCTACTTGTTTGGATGCCAGACAATTCTGTAGTAAGCAGAAGTTTATTGTAATATTGTTTTTATGGATTTGTATTATTTCCCATTGCTTTATTTGCTTACACATGTCACATTTACTAGCAAAAAGTAGCACTTAACTTTTGTGAAAAACTATTTTATATGATAAATCTGAAAGACAATATTGGATACATTTTAGGTACATAATTAGATGGCTTTGACCTAAAGTATTAGGAGAATTTTAAATTAACTGTGGATATGTATGTGTATGTATGTGTATATACGTGTGTGTATACACACACATACATATACATGTATATACACATACATGTTTTTTAAAAAAATATTTTTGCTACTGGTAAGACTATTAAAGATTAAAAGTAAATATTTTATAAGCTTTTGGTTGTCCACTTTGTTTCTTACTGATGTTTGTCTTTGGTGAAAATGTTAATGAAATTTTAATGGGAGACTCTGGAAAATGTATTTATGTAGTGCAGATGGGAAACTAATATCAGTACTGTATATAGAAAATAAAATACATTATTCAGATTTTTTAATATCTGAATTATATTCTTATACACTGTAGACACACATGCAAAACTATTGCAACTTTGTATTTAAGTAGTAAGAATTACCTGTTTAATTTGAATATTGACTTTAAACTTTTGATACAGATATCAAAAATGATATTATGAAACATGTTTTTTGAATTAGAAGTATAATGTGGGAATGATTTAACCCTTTTTTGTTTACATTATTATTTACCATATTGAACTTTCAAGTTCTTCAGTTAGGAAAATAGCAGTAATTAAGAATGTAAGTAATTAAGAATATGCTTTAGGTATACTTAGTGTTTTAATATATCTCAGTAGTGGTTGTGCCTCTGTTACATTATTAATCTTTGACTATTACTAGATTTTTCTAAATCATTTGTTAAATGATTAAGCTAAATTTGTTATTAGCTTCTCTCTGTATATTTCTGGCATATGTGTTTCTCTCCTGTCCTCATTCGATGTTGCAGATTGAGTGATCAGCTTGTCCAGATTTGCCAGGTAGTTTTCTGATTTTGGAGAAGGAAATGGCAACCCACTCCAGTACTCTTGCTTAAGAGAATCCCATGGACAGAGGAGCCTGGCGGGCTACAGTCCATGGGGTCGCCAAGAGTCAGACACGACTGAGCAACTTCACTTTCACTTTCTGATTTTAGCCCTGAAATTCTGAATCCTGGGAAATCTGCTAATCTTGGGCAAAAAAAGGGTGGTTGTGTGTGCTAGCTGTGAAGAAAGATGAATGTTTTTTTAATTGGAGATTCTTTCGTTTTTAGGGAAGCCAGTGGATGAAAGCTTAAGTAAGAAAACTGAAGTACCATTGTCATGTTGTTGTACATGCCATTCAAAGAACTCTGCAAACAGTGATGTGCATCAGCGAACTTCGAATCATTTCAGCAGTCCAAGTACACCACCTTCTGAAAGAAATGGCACTTTGTCAGGTTCTCAAGGTAGTTTATATTTTGCCTGGGTCTGTTGGTATCTGTGATAGGAGTGTTAATTATTGCTGTTATGATACCTAATGTAGATAAATTTGGTTAGCATAATTGGTTATGTATTTCCACCTGATTTCTCTGGAATTATTTTAAATAATACATAGAATGGTCAGAAATCCTTGAACTGTTTTCCTGGCCTAACTTTTAATTGATTCAAACATGTTGCTAACGTAAACCATTTTTAAAGAAGGCAAGGCAAAATTAATGATACTCAGAAACTGATGTTATTTGTAGGCAGTGTTATTAGTTATATGATAGAATTTTATAAAACATATTGATCTGTAAGCATAAGACAAAATCTAATTAGCCTCACTTATTCTTGGTAAGTTTGCCTGAACTTCTGAGACCAGTATCCTATCTGAGAATCAGCTATGTTTCAAGTATGATCCTTAAATGTGTGTGTGTTAGTCACTCAGTCGTGTCCTACTCTTTATGATCCCATGGACTGTAACCCACCAGGCTCCTCTGTCCATGGAATTCTCCAGGGAAGAATACTGGAGTGGGTTGCCATGCCCTTCTCTAGGAGATCTTTCTGACCCGGGGATCAAACCCAGGTCTCCTGCATTGCAGGCAGATCCTTTACCATTTGAGCTACCTAGGGAGTTCTTACTAGATTTAGTTAAGAGAAATATATTATCAATAACATAAGGTTATTAATTTAAAGATATTTCTTGTGCTTTGACTGTATGGAAAAGATGGATCATTATCTGCTGAAGTCAGAAACCTAGGGCACATCCTATACACTTTGCTCTTCCTTATTCTCCCATATAGATTTCTGTCTCCATTGATATCTCTTAGTCCAGACTGTCATCTCTTGTTTAGAGCATGTCATAACTCCTTTCCTGCTTTCACTCATGCCATTCCTTAACTAATGACAATCCATGGCTGGGAGAAAAGAGGTTGCCATGATTGACTTATGTCTAAACATTATCCACTTTCTAAAATCAAGGATGGATTCATCTTCCACTAAAGTACTTGACTGTAGAGGATGTTAGCTGCTTCAACTGAAGTGTGTTTCTGTTGGGAATGAGGACGAGGAAGTGGACTAGATACTGGAGAGGTGACCACTTGTGTTGTCTACAGGGTTTTGACTGTTAACTCTCTTGGCTTTCCTTCCATTCCTTCAAAGGGTCATGCTTTCTCCTTTGCATGTGTTAGCGTCTCTTCTGAATCAGGTTCCATCTTGTTTACTTGCTCTTCCTTTAGCTCTCAGCTTAAATAGCCTCTTTAAGGCAGCCATACTGCTCTTTCCATCGGATTAGATTTGGTTTCCCTGTTATATTCTGTCATTTCACTGTGTACCTCTCCTTCATAGCACTTGTTACAGCTTATATTATCCATGTGTTTGTGTGCATCTTTTATTAATCTCTGCGTCCCCTAGCAGACTGTATAGTCCATTAGATCAGGAACTATGTCAGTTTGCTCATCATTGCATAGCTAGCAGAGTGCCTAGCATATAGGTAGTAGTTAGATAAATACCTTTTGTATGAATGAATAGAATTGATTTTGAGCTAATTATAAGAACTCTGGCTTGTTTTATGTACAACCTGAATTTTTTTTTTTAAAAGATAGCTTTATTGAAATATACATGACATAACAAACTGTGTATATTTAAATGGTACATTTGGATGAGGTTTAACATAAGAGTATTTCCCTGAAACTTTCGCCAGCATTAAAATAGTGAATATTATCTGTCACCTTCAAAAGTTTACTCATGCTCTTGTGTTATTCCTCCTTCCCACCGCTAATTTATCCTCCCCAAACTCAGGTCTCCCACATTGCAGGTGGATTCTTTTACCGTCTGAGCCACAAGGGAAGCCCTGCAAACTGTTTATCCAGTCACTTGTTGTTGAATATTTGAGTTGTTACTAGTTTCGGGGCTGTTATTACAAATAAAGCTGTTAGGAACGTTTGTTTATAAGTCATTGTTATGGACATGTGTTTTTACTTTCCTGGGTAGTTATCTAGGAATGTAGTGACTGGATCACTTATGGTTAACTTTTTAAGAAACTTCAAAACTGTTTCCCAGAGTAGTTATGCCATTTTACATTCCTGCCATCAGTGTATGAGGATTCTCGTTTTTCTACATCCTTGCCGACAGTGGTTTGGTAATCTTTTTAGCCATTCTAATAAGCTTATTGTTGCTGTTCAGTCACTGTCACGTCCACCTCTTTGTGACACCATGGACTGCAGCACACCAGGCTCCTGTGCCCTCTGCTATCTCCTGAAGTTTGCTCAAATTCGTGTCTGTTGAGTTGGTGATGCCATCTAGCCATCTCATCCTCTGCTGCCCCTTCTCCTTTTGCCTTCAGTCTTTCCCAGCATCACTCTTATAAGCTTCTAGTGGTATCTTATTGTGGTTTTATTTCACATTTCCCTAATGACTTGTGATGTTGAGCATCTTTTCATGTGCTTATTAGCCATTTATATATCTTCTTTGATGAACTGTTGAAATCTTTTGCTTGTTTATTGTTTTCTCCTTATCGTTAAGTTTTAAGAGACCTGGCGTGCTGTGATTCATGGGGTCGCAAAGAGTTGGACACAACTGAGCGACTGATCTGATCTGATACATTTTTGAGTACAAGTTTATTTTTTTAATCAAATTTAGGTTTTACTTTTAGGTCTAAGGGTTAATTTTTGTATATGGTGTGAGTGTGGATTCAAGTTCATTTATTTGGCATATGAGTATCTAATTGTTCAGCACCATTTATCAAAAAGGCTGTTCTTTATCTGCTGCATTGCTTTTTTAACTTCGTAAAAAATCAATTTTCAATATGTATGTAACTTGAATTTTAATATAGTTGTGAGTTAGAGTTATTTAGAATAATCTTTTCAAGGATCAGATGGGGTAAATCTGGGTTATATTCTGATACTGTCTTTATATTTTTAAGTAAATTCTTTAGAAATATGTAACTTAAATATAGAAAAGCACACAGAATTCTAAGTGTATAGCTTGATGAATTTTCCCAGAGTAATTACACTCATGTAACTACCACCTAGATGAAAAATAGGACATAGCCAACGCCCCAGTGGCACTTCTCATGTTCTTTTCCACTTGGTATTCTTTCTCATTATAGGTAGTTGCTATTTTCCCTATGTCATCATTGATGAGTTTTGCTTCTTCATAGAAATGGAACTATATTTGTACTCTTGTGTCTGTCAACTTTTGCCTAAAATATTTCTGAGATTCATTTGGGTTGTTGCATAAAGTAGTGGTTTTTATAGCTTTATTTTATGGTATATAATAGATTATATGCCGTAATTTATTAATTCATTCTACAATTGTTAGACATTTGGATGGGTTCTTATTTTGGTTATTGATCTTTTATGAGTATTCTTATTCTTTCTGGTACAGATAGGTAAATATTTTCTATTAGATATATAGCTTGGAATAGAATTGCTACTTGTGGTGTATATGATTATGTTGAGCTATAGTAGATAATGCCAACATTTTCCAAATGACTGAACCAATTTTGCACCCCTTTGCCCTACATCTAGTAGTATGTGGAAGTTATGTTGTTCAGCATTCTTGTTAGCACTGGATATTTGAGTCTTTTTAAATTTTAGCCATTCTGGTTCCTTTGTGGTGTTCTTGTGAGTGAGTTTTAATTGATATTTCTCTGGTAACTAATGAGATTGAGTGTCTTTTAATGTATTTATTGGTCATTTGAATATCCATCCTCTTTAGTGAACTACCCCTTCAAGTGTTTGCCCATTTTTCTGTTGGGTTGTTTCTTACTGATTTCCAGGATTTGTTGTTGTTTTAAATACATTCTGAATATACTTAATTTCTTTATAACCTTTTATTTTAAAGATTTAACAACGTTGGTAAGCTTCTTGCAAACTCCCCCACTATAAAGACCAGGGAGATAAGCCTTTTTGTATATGCATATGATATGATTTTTTTTCATGAATTGGAGTTAATCATATTTGACACATGGCAGTTTAGTTTTTCTAAAACTGGATTATTGTTTTTGGTAGATATTCCATACCCTTTAATGAGTCCTACGAATTTGCCCCTTGGTTTATTTGGGGAAGGGAGTAGCAAGCTACTCTAGTCTTCTTGCCTGGAAAATTCCATGGACAGAGGCGCCTGGAGGGCTACAGTCCATGGGGTTGCAAAGAATTGGACACGACTGAGCGGCTAACACTTCCTTGGCATTGGCACTTCTACCATTTTGAATAGGATAATTCTTTGTTGTAGATAATTCTGTCCTGCACATTGTGGAATGTTTAGAAGCATCTCTCAGGCCTCAACCCACTAGATGCCAGTAGTACTCACCCTCCTCCCATCTTGTGACAATCAAAAATCTCCAGATGTTGCCTAATGTCCCTGGGGTCTAGGGTGGGATTGTTAAAACTAGCCCAGTTAAGAGTCACTGATCTAGATTTGTTTGTGGTTATTTTACTAGTTTGCCAGGAAATTGTAGAGCTCAAAATTACATGTGTTTTCTAAAATATGTATGGGAATATAAAGGACTAAGAAGAGCCAAGACAGTTTTCAGGAAGCAGGTTGAGGTGAGAGGACGTGATCTGTGAGATATCCTGATTCGTTATATGTATATGGCTATAATAATTAAAACAGCATGGTATTAGCATAGTGGAAAATAGTGGAGAACCCAAATTCCATTCTACATGTATGCTGAAACTTGATTTTTTTAATAGAAGTGCTTTTGTAGAGCAGAGGGCACAGGGGTTTTCCCATAAGTAGTGAAGCCTCAATCATGTCTGACTCTGCAACCCCATGGACTGCAGCCTGCCAGGCTCCTCTGTCCATGGGATTTTCCAGGCAAGAATACTGTAGTGGGTTGCCATTTGACTATTAAATATCCGTAGGAAAAAATTAAAATTGGAGTCCTACTTTACTCTATACACAAAAACTCATGCCAGGTAGATTAAAGACCTAGGTATGAAAGGCAAAACTGTTAAGATTTTAGAATATAATGGGTTTCAAACTGTGTTCCCAAGAGCCTAAGGAAGAAACATAGCATATAGGGAGAAGGGGACAATGGATCAGCTTAGAAATCCTAAGCAATATTTCTTTAAAAAATATAGTCCTCCTCAGAAAAAGCTTGAAAACCAGTGCTGCGTGGCACAGATTCACTTCTATGTTTGTGCAAACTCAAACTTCTTTTTTTGAAAATGGATTGGACCTGCTGCTCATAGGGCTTTCTCCCCTTAATAGTCTGTAAATTGTATAAGGCCAGGAACTTTTTTCTTCATTGTTGTCCATGGTGTCTGGAATTGTATGGACTCAATATAATAAATGCTTAAATAAATGAATTGAAACTCTGGAAGTGGAGGGAATGTGTAGAGAAGAGCACAGAGTAAGGAAGGTATTTTTAAGAACTCTCATGTTCTAGGGAAAGGGAGAAACCACTGTATAGAACAGTTAAGAACTGTGTTACAGAAATTAAGGAGAAAGGAAATGTGTTTGTTATGTTCCAAGAAGACAGAGTGTTATGTTTGGCTGTATGCCTAGAGGTTATACATATGGATTTTGGAGTCAGACAGCGGGAGTCAAGTCACATGCAGGCCTTGCTTTTTACTTGCCATATGATATGAGCATGTTACTTGACTTCTTTTAAAACCTAGTGCTCACATTTATAAAATGGGGATCATATTTGGTAATTAAGAGGTCACTGATAAACGAGATTGAGCTTTCAGGATTGTGGAATTAAAAAACAGATTTTAGGAGCTTGATTCTACTGTGTTTTTAGCCTGAAGATCATAGAGAATTTTAGTAGAAAAGAAACATTAAATAAGGCACTGTAAATAAAGATTTTTATACAGATGAAAAGTTTTTGAGAGACTCTTAAAGTTATATTTTTTAAGCCACATTATTGGAAGTGGTCTACAAAAGCATAAACCTATTAAATATCAAGGCTGGACTTTTCCTCTTGAGAACATTTCTTACAATGTTTGCTCTTTGTTAAGTAAATTCAGTGATAAATAACTGATTTTAAAGATGTTTAGCATTTCATATTTTAAAGTATGTTTTGAAGTTATTAGAAATGTCAACATCTTTTTAAAAATTGAAGTGTACTTTATTTACAATATTATATTAGTTTCAGATGTACAGCATAGTGATTCAGTATTTTTACAGATTAAAATCTTACATCCCAACTCCAGTTTTTTTTCCTGGAAAAATTGACTAAATGTAATCTACTTACGCTAATTTTTTATGACTTCTTATATAAGACTCTCCTGAAAAAACTACACTGGCTGCAAAGCTATCTGCTAAGAAGCAGGCATCTATGTACAGAGACGAAAATGATGATTTTCAAGTAGAGAAGAAAAGAATTCGACCCTTGGAAACTGCACAGCAGGTAAACAGTCTTGGCAGTGAAATAATCCCATTAGTTATGGCTGAACAAGGTAGTCAAGTATCAGTCGTTTTCAGTGGCATGTGAAGAGATTAGTTGGATAGTGTCAGATATAAATTTAACGATCAGTTACTGTAATTTCATTTTATATATTTATTCATTACAAAGGAGCTTGTTATAGTAGATTATTCATAGTAGCATGTCATTAAAGTGAAACTGAATGATGCTTATTTATATTTAAGAAATTTGATAGTAAAACATTTACTTATGGCATGTTATAGTAATAGAGTTACTTTGTACTTTTAACTGCTCTGTTTTTAATCTAACAATGGTGTTTTCTTTTGGCCAAAATACCTCTGATACAAGTATTTAGGTCAGATATTTTTAATATTGATAGTTTTAATGTAATGATAAGGATTACTGTTATTTATTGAGTTTTTATTATGAATAATTATAAAATGTTTATTTTTAAAGACCAAAATTACTAGAAGTTTTAAATGAAATATACTTTTAATAGGTGAATAGAGTTCATGGCGTTGAACTCTTATATTTTCTCATAGAGTTCATAGCATTGAGGTAGGGAGACTGGACTTTAATAGATTCAGTTACAAATAAAGATTATTTATTAATTAGCATGTCATTGTAGATAATTGTGTATTTTTAATTGAATATTCTCAAAAAATGTTTGCATTTTTATATAGTTTGTTCCATGTATAATCCTAACTTCCATAATTAAACCTTGTTTTTAGAAATAGAATAAATCCATTTTCTAGTTTTATATTTGGAAAAGTCCTAATTACAAATGAAGTGTGAATCTTTAAAAATTTTTACCAGTGGGACTTCCCAGGCAGTCCAGTGGTTAAGATTCTGTGCTTCCATTACAGGGGGCATGGGTTTGATCCCTGGTTGAGGAACTAAGATTCCCACATGCTGTATGGTGTGGCAAAATAATAATAATAATAAATTGTATTTAAAAAAAAATTTTACCAGCAAAATGTGTACTTACAGTTGGATGTTGTGAAGTAGGGTTCAAAGTACAACATTTATTCCCTGATTTCATTGGCTTTCATTTCTTTTTTGATAGTAGTGAATTATTAGTAGAAATGCTTTTTTTCCCCTTCATAGTTTGAGTACATAGGTTTTTGGGAAGTAAGAAAAAGCACATGTAGTTTGGAAAGAAAACAGTGGTATTTATAAAAAAAAATTAGTCAAATACAGTTTGGATTGTTAGTTATCTAACAAGTAATATAATAATAGTAATCAAATAATTTATTCTATCATGTAGGAAATAATGAATATTTACATTCAAATTTTTTATTCTGTGTTTTTTTTTTAATTTAGAATAAGCTTTTCATGTTTAATTTTCAAATTGGATATGTAGTTGGACTTGGTATAATGCTATTCTTGGTGTCCATATGGTGGGACTATTTTGTGGGAAGATCATTTTACAATGCAGAGTTTTGATACATCACTAATTAAAGCTATTTTGGTTGGAATTTGAGAGATATTACTGTATTCTGTTTTATTTAAGTCTTGTAATAAAGTGCCTATTTGTTAGAAATTTGATTGTTATGGGGGAGCCTGGTGGGCTGCCATCTATGGGGTCGCACAGAGTTGGACATGACTGAAGTGACTTAGCAGCAGCAGCAGCAGTTAGAAATAGTCATTTTTTTTTTTTTAATGCTTAAAGCGCACACTATAGCTGTTTTGATCTTTGAGAACAACTAGCCTCATCAAACTTTTAGTTTACAATAAACTTCAATTTGGTTCTGTATTTACAGATCAGAAAACGTCATTGTTTTGAGAAGGAGGTACATCATTTGGATGCAAAAGTTGCTTCAGAAAAGACCACAAAACTCAACTCTCCATTAGGAAAGATAAACTCCATTTCTCCACAGAATGTATGTATTTATGACATTGTTCAGTTTAAAGAAGGCAAATGTGGTATTTGTTAATGCATTTTTGAAAAAGAGAAAGACTATATAATCAAGAGTAGAGAAAAACTCAGAAGTCTTAAGTGCTGTTGCATGTCTACTGCTGTGAGAAATGGGAAACCTGTGCTCTTTGTGCCCGTTTCTTCACTTATAAAATAAGAGAATTGGACTGAGATGAGCTGTGAAAAGGTTTTTTTTCCCCCCCGTCTTGTACATTCTAATGTTTGTGAATTCCACTTCCTAAATTTCTTTCAGTGTTCTTAGGGCATCAGTTCTCAAGGATTAGGCCAGGGAACTCTGGAGATTCCTGAGATTGTTTTTAGGCAGTCTGTGGGGTCAGAAGTACTTTCATAGTGATGTTAAGATGTTACTTACCTTTTTTTTTTTAAACTGTCTTCAGTGTTTGCATTGATGGTGCAAAAGTGAAGACTGGTAAAACTCTGATGCTTTAGCACGATCAAGATAGTGGCACCAACTTGTGTTAATAGTAATTTTCTTCTCTGTCATTAATGCATAATTAAGAAAAGCCAGTTTCACTTAAGAATGTCCTTGATGAAGTAGTAAAAGTTACTAATTTTATTAAATTTTTCACCTTTAAGATTTTAATTCTGGGTTAAGAATAGTTTTTGTAAAACACTTTGACATTCAGGAGTAGAATGGTTATCTTAAAGAAAAACAATTGTAAAATAGTTTGAATTGTGAGCTGAACTAGTCACGTTTTTCACAGAACATTGTTTTTACTTCAAAAAATAACTGACAGACTGTGGTGATGCTTGAAAATAAAGTGAGCCTGATAAAATTTGACCTTTCAAGTGAAAAATCAGAATTTGAAAAATTGTATATACCACTGTGAGGTTAACAGTTTTCTGATACTTAAAATACTTTTTTCTGATGATATTTATTTGTAGTGATATTATGTATGTGACTTTTTGATATTATATAATGAAATATGTTAACATTTATTTATAAGATCTGTAAAATCAGTATACCAAATGTTTTCAAAATGACATGTTTATGATATTACAAAATGATGCCTGGAAAAGATTCATCCAAATGCAAGACAGACCAATGGACATTTTTCTTCTCACCATCCTTAGGCAATGACAGATTTTTTTTTTTTTTTTTTTCAGTCACTATTGGCTAGTTTTCATTGCCATAATTTTATTTGAATGGAATCATGCTTGGTAATTTTTTTATTGAATTCCAAATATTGTGAATTTTCCCTTGCTAAATACTGGGTATTGTATTTCTACAAACCCTCTTGACTTTTTTTCTGGGATGCAGTTATTACTTGGAATCAGCTTGATCCTTTTGGGTCTTGCTTTTAGGATGTGTTAGGGAGGACTTGATCAGGGTTTAGTTTTGGGCTACCTCAGTAGAGGCTGGCTCCTTTTGAGTCCTCTACCTAATCATGCTTCATGAATTAAGACGTTTTCTAGCCTAGCTGGTGGGAACGGGCACTGTTCCATGCTCTACGTGAGTGTCTCATTTCAGGTGGTTCTTGGCCGCTGTCTTAGATTGTCTCCTCATTGGTGTGTGCTGATCAGTACTCTACTAGATACTTGAGAGGTCCTTCTGCAGACCTCTGGAGTTCATTCTCTGTGCAGCTCTCTCCTTTCTGGTATTCTTATCTCAGAACTTTATTGATCTCCCTGAACTCTCAGCGATATCTCTTCAGGTTGAGTTTTCTGGGCTGTATCTGGGTTTCCCTTCCTGGTGCCACAGCCTGGAGACTCTCAGCACAACAAGCTGAAACAATCATAAGGCTTAATCTCCTTTGTTTCCCATCCCTCAGGGATAACTCTTCCTTACCGGATGTCCTGTATCTTAAAACTATTGTTTCATATAGCCTGTATTTTTTGTTGTTGTTGTTCAGGTAAGGGATGAAACAAGTCATTGACAAATTCCAAAAGTGTTTAGATGGCTTATAAAGCTCCTGTTTACTTGTACAGACTTTAAGCCTTTATAAACTTTTTGCATTCTTTTTCTCTTTCTCCTCCTTCCCACTCTGTTTTGACTGACTTGTAATTCTTCAGGAAGCCTTCCTTGGTGTTTCCAGTTTTGAGTTAGATTCTCATCTGGAATGTTCCTTGTATTTCTCAGTTTTTGACACTTATTACTCTTCATATCTTCTCCACCTGCTCTGAGTTCAGTTACAGACAACACCAGGTTCCCTAGTAAACTGAGGCCTCCTTGAAGACTGTGAGTGCTTTATTCATTTCTGTTTCAAGCACCTAAGCTCGTGCCAGGAACCTAGTTGTAGACTGAGTGAATCCATACCGTAATCCCTGCCCTCAAAGAGCCTTCTTTTAAATTCTTGAAAATACTAAGTTGGGGTGGGGGGAAATTGTCAGTTATCTTCAGAGAAGCCTTGTTGGGAGAAGTTGTCTCAGTCAATAATAATATATGCTTTGTGTTTGTCTCTGCCAATGTTTCCTTGCTCATTTTCTTTCATAGTACCTTATTGTCTTCATAGCCCTTACTGTTTGAATTTATTACTCTACTTGTTTATTATGTGTTTGTCCTGTTAGAATGTAATGTCAATCTTTTTCACAAGTATCTCTGGTACTGAGGATTAGCATATGGCATATATTTAGCCTGTGGCATATATATTTGTTGGTAGAATCTTACTGAATTCTTATGATGACTGTGAGGCAGGTACTATTGTTATTCTCATCTTATAGATAAGGAAACTGAGAAGTAATTTGCCTAAGGTCACAAAGCAGAAAATTGTGGAGTTATTATATCCTACCTAAGCAATCTGATGCTCTGGCAGATGCTCTAATTACTTTATTATACATTCTCTAAAATGCCTCTCAGAAATTCTGGAGCTATCTAAACAGTATTCTAACATCAAGATAAGGAAAAAATTATATAGAAGCCTAAAGCAGAAAGAAATCAAGTCTAGAGTAAGCTATGATTGGATAATAGCTAAAGTGAAATAGAGAGTGATTTTACTTTTAATTTCATTTTGGTTTTTTTAAAGACAGTGGACTCAAATCAGACAGTCTGGGTTTTAATCACAGTTCTGCTCTTTACTACTTTTGTAACCTTGATTAAGTTTTTAAACTATTGCTACTTCAGTTTCTCATTTGTTAAATGGGTATAGTATTTGTCTTATAAAGCTGCTAGAGGATTAAACAATTTAATACTTATAAAGTGCTTAGACTGTACCTGGCATATCTTGATGCTTATTAAGTGGTTCAGTTCAGTTCAGTGCAGTTCAATCGCTCAGTCGTGTCCGACTCTTTGCGACCCCATGAATCCCAGCACGCCAGGCCTCCCTGTCCATCACCATCTCCCGGAGTTCACTCAAACTCACGTCCATCGAGTCGGTGATGCCATCCAGCCATCTCATCCTCTGTCGTCCCCTTCTCCTCCTGCCCCCAATCCCTCCCAGCATCAGAGTCTTTTCCAATGAGTCAACTCTTCACATGAGGCGGCCAAAGTACTGGAGTTTCAGCTTTAGCATCATTCCTTCCAAAGAAATCCCAGGGCTAACCTTCAGAATGGACTGGTTGGATCTCCTTGCAGTCCAAGGGACTCTGAAGAGTCTTCTCCAACACCACGGTTCAAAAGCATCAATTGTTCGGCGCTCGGCTTTCTTCACAGTCCAACTCTTGCATCCATACATTAAGTGGCAGGTGGTAGTAAAAGTAGCTGCAGCAGCAGTAGTAGTAGCAGCATAGTTGTATATTTTTATGCTGCTGATAAAAGCTATTATACTGGTTAATAATATAAATTTTTAAAGTTAGGTTTATAATTAATTATCTTAATTTGTGTTGATGATGTTTACGACTCAACCTGTTTAGAATTTAGGTTGCTTGACCAAGAAGAACTACCATTGTCCTGGCCGAGTAATTTTAAACTTAATTTTAAACTAAGTTCTTAGATTGATTTCTTGTTTTGGTTGTGTACTATGTTGATCATGTATTATGATCTCATTGGCAAAGTATAATTGTATCAATTCATGTGTATTTGTATTTTTATATCAGGTATTTTTTTAAAACCAGAAATTATAGATTTTCTTTCTTGGGTTTAGCTGATATAACTCTGCATTACCTTAGAAATGGAGTATTTTTCATAGGTGGGTGATTTATTATCCGTACTGTTAAAGACATGGGTTTCTGGCAATCTTCTTGTAAGTTTGAAGATTTATTGAACAAGCTAAATCTCAACTAACTCTAGTAACTCAAATGATAACATTTCACTAGTGACTTTTTACTTGTAAGAAGACATACGGGATACTTGCCATACTAATTAAGCATGCATACAGTAAATTTATCAGACAGCAGAGTACTTTTGCAATGACAGAAAAGACCATATGGCTAAGCTCTAATATTTGTTCTCTTTTTTGCTAGTCTATACTGAAAAGCATGAATGTATAAAGTAACTTTATGAAAAACCCCACAAATACTTATGTAAAATGATCTATTATTTTCAATATTTTTTTCTTAACAAAGATAGAGTAAGCCGTTGCAATAGAAGCATAATTAGTACAAAATGTAAAGTTTTAGCTAATGTGAATGTTTCTTTCTTTTATACTTTAGTAAATTGTTAGAGAAGGCAATGGCAACCCACTTCAGTACTCTTGCCTGGAAAATCCCATGGACAGAGGAGCCTGGTAGGCTGCAGTCCATGGGGTCGTGAAGAGTCGGACACGACTGAGTGACTTCACTTTCACTTTTCACTTTCATGCATTGGAGAAGGAAATGGCAACCCACTCCAGTGTTCTTGCCTGGAGAATCCCAGGGACGGGGGAGCCTGGTGGGCTGCCGTCTAT
>NW_011495033.1:12827454-12833103 GCF_000754665.1 Bison bison bison | reverse complement strand
TCATGCATTGGAGAAGGAAATGGCAACCCACTCCAGTGTTCTTGCCTGGAGAATCCCAGGGACGGGGGAGCCTGGTGGGCTGCCGTCTATGGGGTCACACAGAGTCGGACACGACTGAAGTGACTTAGTAGTAGTAGTAGTAAATTGTTAGTAAATTTAGTAAATTTTAGTAAATTGTTAAGAAAACCTCTAGTATTTTGTATTTTGGCTGTCATCTTAATTTTAAAAGCTTGTGGTAGCATTTGTAGTAAATCTTACATGGATATTTAGCACTAAATAATACATCTTATTTTTCAGAGAACCAGGGCTAAACCTTTTCATGGCTATAATATAATAAAGAATCATAGGGATATACGTAAAGGTCATTTATTTAAAGAAAGGAGTCTTTGAGTATAGTAATATTTTTTTTACCTGCTAGAAATTTACTTTGGTTTCTAGTTCAACTTTTTTTTCTCTTTCTCTTTTCTAATGAAGGTATAATTGACATTTAATATGTTAATTTCAGGTGTATGGTATAATGGTTCGTTATTTGTATACATTGGGAAGTGATCACCATAAGTCTAGTTAATATCTGTCACCTTATGTAGTTGCAAGGTTTTTCTTCTTATGATGAGAGCTTTTAATATTTACTCTCTTAGCTTCTGTCAGGTATGTAATATAGTATTATTAACTATAGTTGCCATACTCTACGTTACATCCCCATGACTTATTTTATAACTGAAAGTTTATACCTTTTGACCTCTCTCATCCATTTCTTTTGCTCTTCACCCCCCTCTCTGGCTGCCACTAATCTGTTCTCTGCATCTGTGAGCTTGTTTTTTTTTGTTTGTTTGTTTGTGTCTGCTTTTAGATTTTACATATAAATTTGTCTTTCTCAGTCTTAGTCCATTAAGTGTAATATCCTCCATGTTCATCCATCTTGTCCCAGATGGCAATATTTCTTTTCTTTTTTTTATGGCTGAATAATGTTCCATTTTGTGGGTATGTGTGTCTGTGTGTGGGGGCACACGACTGAGAACGCATGCAACTCAAAGGGAGCATTTATTTTTTAGAAGAATAGTTATTTGGATTTGTAAATTAATGGTTTAGTTCTCTTATCTCTTGTTGTTCAGTCGCTAAATCGTGTCTAACTCTTTGCGACCCCACGGACTGTAGCCTACCAGACTCCTCTGTCCATGGGATTTCCCAGGCAAGAATATTGGAGTGGGTGGCTGGTTCCTTCTCCAGGGGATCTTCCCCACCCAGGGATTGAACTCAAGTCTCCTGCATTGGTAGATAGATACCTTTCTACTGAGCCACCTGGGAACCCCTTCTCTTATCCCTACAAAGATAAAATGTTATAGTTTTCATACATTTAAAGTCTATAGTTGTATTATTTTCTGGATAACTTTCCCCTATAAATTAAGTGATAAATTAGTTTAATGATTTCTGTTTATTTCTAAATTTGACATTACATTTTTTATGTTTTTCTTTTAAGTTTTCTTAGTTATGAAAATAATTTAGCTTCTAACCTGTGAATTAAATTGGGTAGTTGTCTTTTTACCTTCCTATTATCTCTAGTCAGCTTCTTTACTCTTCAAGTCAGAAAATGTCAATACTTCCTCTCTTGAATAAATTAACCTTCCAGTGTCCCTTGCTTTTCCCCATTCCTTATATTTTCAGATTCATGTTTTTTATACAGTTAATTCATATGTCAAAGATCTAGTGAGGCATCAGGCTCCATGGTCAAAACATGGTTAAGAAAAAATACTATATTTTAGAATAGAATACTACCGTTCTGATGGAAAAAGCAAGAGAGTTCCAGAAAAACATCTACTTCTGCTTTATTGACTATGGCAAAGCCTTTGACTGTGTGCATCACAACAAACTGTGGAAAATTCTTGAAGAGATGGGAATACCAGAGCACCTGACCTGCCTCTTGAGAAATCTGTATGCAGGTCAGGAAGCAATAGTTAGAAGTGAACATGGAAGAACAGACTGGTTCCAAATAGGAAAAGGAGTACGTCAAGGCTGTATATTGTCACCCTTCTTATTTAACTTCTGTGCAGAGTACATCATGAGAAATGCTGGGCTGGAAGAAGCACAAGCTGGAATCAAGATTGCCGGGAGAAATATCAATAACCTCAGATATGCAGATGACACCACCCTTATGGCAGAAAGCGAAGAATTAAAGAGCCTCTTGATGAAGGTGAAAGAGGAGAGTAAAAAAGTTGGTTTAAAACTCACCATTCAGAAAACTAAGATTGTGGCATCTAGTACCATCACTTCATGGCAAATAGATGGGGAAACAGTGGAAACAGTGACAGACTATTTTTTGGGGCTGCAAAATCACTGCATATGGTGACTGCAACCGTGAAATTAAAAGACGCTTGCTCCTTGGAAGAAAAGTTATGACCAACCTAGACAGCATATTAAAAAGCAGAGACATTACTTTGCCAACAAAGGTTCATCTAGTCAAAGCTGTGGTTTTTCTAGTAGTCATGTATGGTTGTGAGAGTTGGAGTATAAAGAAAGCTGAGTGCTGAAGAATTGATGCTTTTGATCTGTGGTGTTGGAGAAGCCCTGAACTGCAAGGAGATCCAACCAGTCCATCCTCAAGGAAATCAGTTCTGAATATTCATTGGAAGGACTGATGCTTAAGCTGAAACTCCAGTACTTTGGCCACTTGATGAGAAGAACTGACTCATTTGAAAAGACCCTGATGCTGGGAAAGATTGAAGGCGGGAGGAGAAGGGGATGACAGAGGATGAGATGGCATCACCGATGCAATGGACATGAGTTTGAGTAAACTCCAGGAGTTGGTGACGGACAGGGAGGCCTGGCATGCTGTAGTCCATGGGTCGCAAAGAGTTGGACACGACTAAGTGACTGAACTGATGTTACCTTGTTCCACCACTCATACTCGTTTTTCTAGAATTTATTTATGTATATGCTCTTAATTCTTTTAATAAATCCTCAAAATCAGGGAGGTATTTTCATAGACACATTTTATGCTTATTCCTGCTGTTTATTTAATAAATGCCAACATTGTATATATACTTCCACAAAAGTAATTATATTCCTTGATTTATATTAGTATTCATTTTTGCCTAGTGTGTAGAGAAGAGTTGGGTCCAGCAGAGTGCGCTGTTGGTCTTCAGATAAAGTGTTGATGTGCAAAGCCTTGGTCTGTTTTTCTTTTCCTTCTTCTTATACCACTATCTTGCTTTCTTTTCTGTCTCTTTTTCTCTCCCTCTCTTCACCCCCCACTGCCCTTCTCTATCTTCCTCTAGTGCTTAATATATTCTTTAGGATCTCAGGAGAAAATGACCAATTTATTTTGAAAAGTCATTGTTTTACAAGTCATTTTCTCATGCTTTTACATTTTATTTAAGATAACTGCTTATGTAGTGGAACAATGCTTACCATGTTTTAGGAACTCTTCTGAGCATTCTGAAAATACTACTTGACTTGGTAAATACAGGTTCATGTGAGCTAATGGTTATTACCAGTCCATTTAAGTTTTGTGTGAATTTGACAATTTTCAAAATAAAACAAAAGAATTTAATTGAATCCCTATGATAACCTTATGTGGAAAGTATTAATATTTAATGACAGATGAGGAAACTGATTCCCAGATTAACTTCATGTCATGAAACTGATGAGTAGAGGCTGGTTTAAAACTTAGGCATTCTGGCTTTAGAATTGATACTCTCAACCATGTTACTGTTCTTCTTCTGAATAGAGTCTTCCAGATGACCTATAGATTAAAGACAGTTTATTTTTGTGCTCTCATAGATAATATTATATAGATAATTCATTTAAGATTCGTTGCTCTTTTAGACTCTCTCAATACCCTATTCTTTATGATGCTTACCAAAGTTTATGATTACGGGTTTATTTGTAGGTTTCATGGTTTTACTTACCTCCTTGCCAGGCTGTCACTAAGAACAAGTGTGATGTCTCTCTTGTTCACTTTTTTATAACCAGCATCTGGCGCAGGACCTATACCTAGTAGGTATTCATATATTTGTTGAATAAATGAATGGAAAAGTGACTAACTTTAAGAAAGTATATTATTTACCACTGTTTCTTACAGTACACTTTAAAAGTTATAGTTTTTTAATGTCCTAGCACACAAAAATAAAAGATCAAATAATGATTTCAGGGACCAAGAGGTAAAACTGGTATTTAATATAAACAAAAGATTAGAAACAACTTTTATTTTCTATAGCTTCTCTAGGAACAAGTTGTTAAATAATATTATCACCTAGATGAAGTATAGTTTATTCAAGGCAGCAAAATTTTAGAAAACTGTTATATGCCATAAAATTAAGATGATAACTTATATTTCTATAAGAGTTAATAATAACATAGTGATGGCTTTTCAGAATATATATTTGCGCCAGGCAGTTTCTATGTTCTCTCATATATCCTTACATCAGCTCTGTGAATAAAATAGAGCAGATATTAGTCTCGTTTTATAGGTAAGAAAATTGAAGCCCAAAGATATATTATTTGATGATGGTAATAGTTATAGGTATATGATAGAATTGTGATTTGAGCCTACTTCTAAAATAGAGTTGAATATAGATTCATGGATTATAAATGCTGGAAAAGAAGAGAAAAGGAATGGCTGGGAAAATGTTTTGTTTTCTTGTTGACTGTTGAGGAAAACAGCAAAGTTGGCAAGAAAGATTTTTATTCAATATATCTGTCATTAAAATATCTTCTTTTAGTCATCTTGCAGTTAGAGAAGGATAAAGTATCTTAAACATTTTGTGTATTCTATCTAATAAAGAGTCAAAGGAAGTTTTAAATTCAAAAATAAATAGGACTATACATTGTTTGAAAAAAACCTGTATTAGTATAAACCATTACAGAGTAAAAATTATAATATTCTCCCTAAACTATTACTCCATCCCCCTTTCTGCTTCCCAGAAGTATACAAGAGGAACACCTTCATGAGAATCTTTCTGGATTGTTTTGTATAAGTTTACTACAGATATTTTTCATAGTTCTTCTATAATTAAATTTTGTTTTTACATTTAACTCTCTTATTTATAGAGTTTATTTTAATATATTCATGAGGCCAACCTTTAACTATGTGCTTTTCCAAGTAGATGATCAGTTGTCCCAGTGTCAAAATTTTTCCTGATTTGAAGGTTTGCTATTATCATATACTAAATTATTATATATACTTGGATTGGTTTCCAGACTTTTTTTTTCTATTTGCCTTTTAATTTTTTTCAAAGCATGTATGTATATAGTCAGAATCAAAGAATTCTAGTGGCTTCAAACAAAAAGCAGTAGACACCTGCCCTTGTTCTAGTTGCTACCATTTCCCGCTATGTGGTCACTCATTTTTAAATATTTTGCCTATTTATTCTGATATTTATTTATCTTTAAAATGATAAGCACTTACAGTCTTTTTCTTGAATTTTCAGTTTTGGATAACTTCTGTTTTCTTCCTACTGTCTAATTTTTTCATTACTTCTCCCCTTCAAGCCTCACAATGTTTGCTGTTTATATTATTATAATCATGTAAGTATCATTAAAAACTGAGCCAAGAGTTATATTATGATTACACTCCTTTGCCCAAACCAGGTTTTATTTTTTCTAGTGCTTAAATGTTCGGAGAAGGCGATGGCACCCCACTCCAGTACTCTT
>NW_011495033.1:12820800-12827354 GCF_000754665.1 Bison bison bison | reverse complement strand
ACAGCCGTCTATGGGGTTGCACAGAGTCGGACACGACTGAAGCAACTTAGCAGCAGCAGCAGCAGCAGCAGTGCTAAATGTTAGTCATGTTATTTGCTTAGTTTTCGATATATCTGTAACTATTTATCTCTAAACTCAGAGAGAACTTAAATTCGGTTAGCTCATTCAAATGCATCAGATCAAGAATAGCCATATTTTTAAAACTCTCAATATTTAGTGAAAATAATGAAAAAATTCTTTTATGATGTTGAATTTTAGTATCTATAGTTTAATGATTTTTTTTTTAATACAAAAGTACTATCCTTAGCAAAAATTTGGAAACGATCAAAATGTGTATTCTGGTTACTGATATTAATCTTTAATTCAACTATCCCCTCAGTATCAAACCCTGTTATTCTGCTTGCTGTCCCCTTTTACACACACATACAATTAGTTACCAGTTTCTGTGTAACAAACCAACCATTTATTTAGCTTACTATTCTGAGGGTCAGCTGGGCTCAGCTGTGCATTTCTCTTGATCTCAGCTGGGTTACTCATGCCATCCATGGTTAGCTACAGGTCAGCAGGACAACTTTGCTTCATAGTGTTGGCAGTTGGCTAGGACATGGGACCATGGGGTGAGAATCTCTCATCATCCAGTATACTAAACTCAGCTTATATATATAGGTGGCCCCAAGGAACAGCAAGAGAGCAAGCCCCAAATACCTTTTGAGCCTCTATTTCCTAATATCCCAGTCATCAAAGCAAGTCACATGGCCAAACCCAGATTCAAGGGATAGAGTTCATCCCTTGGTGAGAAGAGGTACAAAATGACCTTGCAAAAAGGGTTTACATATAGAAATGAGAAAAATTTGTGGCCATTAATATATATATATGTGTGTGTGTGTGTGTGTATATATATATATTTATATATGTAAAATACATTATGCATATGCTTTTTAAGAACAAAATTTGGATAGGATTTATTATTAAAAAAACTTCTTGAAATTATTTGGCCATACTGCAAGGCATGCAGGATCTTGGTTCCCTGACCACAGATCAAACCTGCTCCCTGGTGGTGAAAGTGTAGAGTCCTAATCACTGGACTGCCAAGAAATTTCCATTAAAATTTGGACTATCGTGTATATAGCTTTTACTTTTCACCTAATGTGTCATGTTGTAGAAAAGGCTTTTAGAAATCCTAAGTAGTTTATTTTGATGCGGTTTTGATCTAACTTTTTTTTTTTCCTATGCCAGGAGTTTGCAAACTACAATCCACGGCCCAGTGCCTGTTTTTATAAATTTTGGGGATCACAGCTTACATTCATTATATATTGTTTGTGGCTACTTTTGTGCTACAATGGTAGCATTGAATAGTTATGACAGATACCACGTGGCTCACAAAACTTAAAATATTTACTCTTTGGCCCTTTAAAAACAGTTTACCAATCCTTGTCCTGTGCCAATTGTGGTAAGTGAGGCCAGAAATTGGTGGCCTTAGTGTGAACCTCTTGCTTTATCTGCAGATTTACCTGAGGGCAGGGTGATAGAATGGATGAGTAATTGCCTGAGTGAGTTTCCTTCAGCTCCAATAGTTATGATTTTTTTAAGAGCTTATAGAAGACATAATAGTGACCTCTACAGTGGAAATAGAAAGGATTATTCTCAAAAATTTCAAATCTCCATCATGCTGAATGAACTTCATGGTGAATGTTTCGGAAAGATTTGACGGTTATTTTTGTTGATGTGTAGAAACATTTAATACATACAGCAGTCTAGCTGATGTGTATACACATTTAGTGATAGTAGAATCTACAGTTGCCATTTAGAAGCTCTTCACTCAGTGATCGTGGGAATGGAAAAATAACTTTACCTTAGAAAACTACATGTTAATTGACCAATTTTCTGACCAGTAGATAGGCAGATAGATTTCTTTATTAAAATTTTTAAAGATTTTGACATAGTCACAGCATTATACAGAAATTAGAAGTACAGTGCAAATATATATATATTTTCCCATGAGCCATTTGATAGTAAGTTATTCATGTGATGTTCCATCACTCTGGAATACTTTTAGTGTCCATTTTCTAAAGCAAAGACATTCTTTAATAAAACCATAAAAGTCAGGAAATTATAATTGATTCATTGTTATCTAATATTCAGAACCAGATCAAATTTTACCCATTGTCTCTGTGAAGCTTTTATAGCAGAAATGTCCATCCAGATCAGAATCATACATTGCTTGTATAGTTGTCATTTTGTTATTTTCTTCAGTCTGGAGTAGTTCCTCAGTCTTTCCTTATCTTTCATGACCTTGACACTTCAGAAGACTATAGCCTTTCTAGAATGTCTCTCAACTTTGGGTTTTGTTATCATTAAATTACAGTTATGTATCTTTGGCAAGAATGTTACAGAAATGATGCTGCATTCTATCTATTGCATCTTATGAGGCAGCAAATAATTTCATTACATTACTGATGATTACTTTGATGACTTGATAAATACGCTAGGCATCACTGTAAAGTTATCTTCCTTCTTAACTGAAGACTTCGTAGGGTGGAACTCTGAAACTATATAAATAGCATGTCTTTATCAAACGTTCAGTTTATTCATTTTATATTTATTTTTATGGACTTATGATTTTCCATTTTATTAAGTGTTAATCCATTATATGATTTGTTTAAATGCTCAAGTTGGAGTTTTTTTTTTTTTTATATTTCTGACATGTGTCCGTTGTTATTAGAGCACTTGCTTTCTGGCATAGTAAGATGTTCTAGAGTCATCTCTGTCTTGTTTTCCTCCCCTAGTCCTAGATTCATCCATTTTTCCAAAGAACCTTGGTTTCTTTTAAATATTATTTAGAAACCAGGTTTTTGATACTGATTTTACCCATTGCTATTGGGGTTACTGTCCCAGGCCCTTTAAGCAGACAGAACTAGGCAGTATGTGTCTGTGTAATATATATGCGTGTATATACACACACACAAATGTATATATTTACGGATACATGTTTCTCTATTTGTATGTTAAAATTATGTGTTCATAACAATATATCCAATTCCAGTTGAACACCAGAGAGTTCATTCTATTTCTTCCTTCTTATAATTTTAAATTAAAAACCTATTCCTAGTTTTTCAAAACGTTAAAAATAGAATTACTGTATGGTAATTCCATTTCTAGGTATATATATCGCAAAGAATTGAAAGCACATATTGAAACACATGGGCTTCCCAGGTGGCACAGTAGTAAGGAATCCGCTTGCCAATGCAGAAGGCACAAGAGATGTGAGTTCAGTCCCTGGGTCGGGAAGATCCTCTGGAGGAGGAAATGGCAACCCACTCCCATATTCTTGCCTGTACACCAGTGTTCATAGCAGCGTTATTCACAAGAGCCAGAGAGTGAAAACATTTATGTATCTATTGAGAGACGGATGGATAAACAAATATAGTGTATACATGGAATATTTAGCCCTAAAAGGAAGGAAGTTCTGACACATGCTACAACAAAGATTGAAGATATTATGCTAAGAGAAATAAGCCAGTTAGAAATGGACAAATATAGTATAATTCCACTTACAGTTTACTTTGTATTTGTGTATTGATGTGAGAGTTGGACCATAAGGAAGTCTGAGTGCTGAAGAATTGATGCTTTTGAATAGTGGTGCTGGAGAAGACTCTTGAGAGTCCCTTGGACAACAAAGAGATCAAACAAATCAGTCCTAAAAGAAATCAACCCTGAATATTCATTGGAAGGACTGATGCTGAAGCTGAAACTCCAATACTTGGGCCACCTAATATGAAGAGCCGACTTACTGGAAAAGACCCTGATGCTGGGAGAGACTGAGGCAAAAGGAGAAGTGGGTGGCAAAGTATAAGAGGTTAGATAGCATCACGGACTCAATGGACACGAACCTGAGCAAACTCCGGGAGATAGTGAAGGACAGAGGATCCTGGCATGCTGCAGTCCACGGGGTCTGCAAAGAGTCAGACACAACTTAGTGACTGAACAAGAAATATGTTGCTGCTATAGAAATAGAACTCATTTTTGTATATTGACCATATAACCTTCAAACTTGCTAAATCACTTTTTGGTTCTAGTTGAAGATTGGCTCTTTTGAAGATTTTATAGGGCTTTCTAAATACAGAGCTATATGTTTGCATTCTCTAATAAACATTATTTTACTTTTAGTATTTGGCTTTAATATGTTTTCTTATTTTATCTTAGTGACTAGGATATGCAGTACAAGGTTGAATTGGAGTGGTGAGAGTAGACATCTTTGTTCAAGTTTCATTGGGGGAAAAACCCATTAAGAATGATGATTGATGTGGGTATTTTGTATATGCTCTCTATCCAGTTGAGGAAGTTTCCTTCTATGCCTAGTTTGTTTTTTTTTTTTTCTTTTTGGCCACACCTCAGGGCTTGTAGGATCTTATAGTTCCTTCACCATAGATGGAACCCATGCCCCCTGCATTGGAAGTGTGGAGTCTTAACCTCTAGACTGCCAGGAAGTCCCTCCTTCTATTCCTAGTTTTGCTGAAAGTTTTATAATGAATGAATGTTGAATTTTACATTTTAAATGTTATTGCATCCATTAGTAGGATCACACGGTTTTACTCCTATATCCTGTGGATGTATTGACTTAATACTGTTTGCTTTTTGGTTGCTGACCCAACCTCACACTCAAATGAAAGCTGTAATAAAACCCACTTGTTCATGATGTTGTACCCTTTTTATATCTTGCTAGATTTGATTTGTTAAGTTTTGTTGAGAATTTCTTGCATATATGCTTCTTAATGATACTGGTCTTTAGTGGTTTGTGTATGTGTGTATACATTTTATTTTGTTTTGATATCAGGGTAATGCTGACCTTATGAATTGGAAGTATTACTTAAATTATTGATAGAATTCACCAGTTAAGCTATCTGGGCCTTGCAACTTGTTTTTGGAAAGAGTTTCACTTATATATTTAATTGCTTTAATAAATATAGGACTATTCAGATTTTCTGTTGCTTCTTGAGTCAGTTTCAGTAATTAGTATCTTTCAAGAAATTTGTCTATTTTATTCAAGTTTTTAAGTTTATTGTCATAATATTCAAAATATTCTCTCTTTAAAAAAAGCTGTAGGATCTGTAGTGTTATTCCCTCTTCATTTCTAATACTCAGAATTTGTATTTTTTTCTCTGTATTTTTTGATCCATCTGGATAGAGATTTATACATTTTTGTTATACTTTAAAAACTTTTGTTTTTGTTGATTTTTCTTTAATGTTTTTCCATTTTCTGTTTCACTGACTTCTGCTTTTGTCTTTATTTCCTTCATTTTGATTTTTTTAAGATTTATTCTGTTTCTAACTTCTTAAGATTGAAGCTTAGATAATTGATTTTGAACCTTTCCCCCCTAAGACAACCATTGAAAAGTATACATTTCCCTCTGCTTTCTGTGCATCACACAGATTTTGATATTATGTTACTTTTCCCCTCATTTTCCTATTGATTTCTTTTTTGACCCAAGATTTATTTACAGTAAATAAACACTAAATAGTGTTTTCCCCAGATATTTTTCTCTTACTGATTTGTGATCTGTGTGGTTAGAGAGCATATTTTGTATGATTCTAATTCTTTTAAATTTAATAATCTGTTTGTGAAATCTCTGAATTTTTAGAAAGAATATGTATTCATTTATAGACTACTCCTCTGCTATTTGGTGAGTTAGTCTATAAATGTCAATTAGCTCAAGTTGTCTTGATTGTGTTGTACATGTCTTCTGTATCATATTTTTTTTGATCTACTTATAAAGCAGAGATGGAGAAGGCAATGGCACCCCACTCCAGTACTCTTGCCTGGAAAATCCATGGACAGAGGAACCTGGTAGCTGCAGTCCATGGGGTCGCTAGGAGTCAAACACAACTGAGCGACTTCACTTTCACTTTTCACTTGATGCATTGGAGAAGAAAATGGCAACCCACTCCATTGTTCTTGCCTGGAGAATCCCAGGGACGGGGGAGCCTGGTGGGCTTCCGTCTATGGGGTCGCACAGAGTTGGACACGACTGAAGCGACTTAGCAGCAGCAGCATAAAGCAGAGAAGAGGACTACAGATTCTATAACTGTAGATTTGTTTCTGTCACATTTATCTATCTTGCTTCCTGGAATTTAAACTCTGATATTAGAAGTTGTATATACACCACCCTTATGGCAGAAAGTGAAGAGGAACTAAAAAGCCTCTTGATGAAAGTGAAAGTGGAGAGTGAAAAAGTTGGCTTAAAGCTCAACATTCAGAAAACGAAGATCATGGCATTCGGTCCCATCACTTCATGGGAAATAGATGGGGAAACAGTGAGTGTCAGACTTTATTTTTGGGGGCTCCAAAATCACTGCAGATGGTGACTGCAGCCATGAAATTAAAAGATGCTTACTCCTTGGAAGGAAAGTTATGACCAACCTAGATAGCATATTCAAAAGCAGAGACATTACTTTGCCAACAAAGGTCCGTCTAGTCAAGGCTATGGTTTTTCCTGTGGTCATGTATGGATGTGAGAGTTGGACTGTGAAGAATGCTGAGCGCCGAAGAATTGATG
>NW_011495033.1:12820465-12820700 GCF_000754665.1 Bison bison bison | reverse complement strand
GCTTAAATGTTCGGAGAAGGCGATGGCACCCCACTCCAGTACTCTTGCCTGGAAAATCCCATGGATGGAGGAGCCTGGTAGGCTGCATTCCATGGAGTCGCTAAGAGTCGGACACGACTGAGCGACTTCACTTTCACCTTTCACTTTGATGCATTAGAGAAGGAAATGGCAACCCACTCCAGTGTTCTTGCCTGGAGAATCCCAGGGACGGGGGAGACTGGTGGGCTGCCGTCTA
>NW_011495033.1:12813501-12820365 GCF_000754665.1 Bison bison bison | reverse complement strand
ACTGACTCGATGGACGTGAGTCTGGGTGAACTCTGGGAGTTGGTGATGGACAGGGAGGCCTGGCGTGCTGCGATTCATAGGGTTGCAAAGGTCGGACATGACTGAGCAACTGAACTGAACTGAACTGATACATTTAAGATTTTATCTTCTGGGTGCGTTAACCTGTCCGTCATTAAGAAGTGTCTTTGTTCTGAAATCTACTTTGCATAATTAATATAGTTGCTCTGACTTTCTTAGGATTAGTGTTTGAGTAGTGTATCTTTTTTCATCCTTTTAACTTATCTGTTTTTACATTTAAAATGGGTTTCTTATACATCATTGAATCTTCTGTTTTTATCCACTGATAAACCCTGCCTTTTAATTGCAGTGTTTGGCCTTCTTTTGGATTAATTGACCGTGATTTAGGATTCCATCTTTTCTCCACCATTTTCTTCTTACTATAACTCTGAGTTTGTTTTGGAGTTTCTCTGAGATTTATAATTTGCATCTTAACTTCTTTCACTTAGTAATATTAAAGATTCCTCCTTGTCTTTTCATGACCTGATAGCTTATTTCTTTTAGTTCTAAGTACTGTTGCACAGTTAGAATGTACCGTTGTGTATTTATCTGTTTACCTCCTGAAGGACATCTTGATTGTTTCCAAGTTCCGGCAGTTATAAATAAATCTCTCAACATTTGTGTTAATGGATATTTGTTTTTACCTCCTTTAGATAAATACTAAGGAGCGTGACTGATCATAGTGTAAGAGTGGATTTAGTTTTGTAAGAGACTGCCAAGCCTTCTTTCAGAGTGGCTGTACCACTTTGCATTTCACCAGCAATGAATGAATTCCTTTTGTTCCACATCTTCATATCCTTGTCAGCATTTGATGCTGATCATTGTTCCTGATGATAGCCTTTCTCATAAGTGTGTGGTATTATCTCATTGTTGTTTTAATATGCATTAGTCTAATGACATACGTTGTTGAACATCTTTTCATATGCTTATTTGATACCTTTTTGTCTTGTTCTTTGATTTTGTTCATCAGAATTTTGTAGTCTTGTACATATTTTATCAGATTTATACCCAAGAATTTAATTTTTGAGGTACTATATAATTGGTATTGTGTTTTTAATTCCAAATAATCCAGTTGTTCATTGTTGGTATGTTAGAAAGCAATTGACATTTTTTATTATTATTTATGTCTGCACTGGGTCTTTGTTGCTCTGCCTGGGTTTTCTCTAGTTGCAGCGAGGAGGGGCTACTCTCTAGTTTTGGTGCATAGACTTCTCATTGTGGTGGCTTCTCCTGTTGTGGAGCACAGGCTCCAGAGAGTGTGGGTTTCAGTAGTTGTAGCAAACAGGCTCGGTAGTTGTGGCTCATGAGCTCGTAAGTGCTGGCTCAGTTGTAGTGGCGCAGGGGATTAATTGTCCCGTGGTAGGTAGAATCTTCCCAGATGAGGGATTGAACCCATGTGGCCTACACTGACAGCTGGATTCTTAACCACTGGACCACCAGGGAAGTCCAGAAAGTAATTGACTTTTATAAATGAACTTTGTATCTTGGAACCTTGCTATAATCACTTACTAGTTCCAAGAGGTTTTTTGTTGATTCTTCCAAATTTTCTACATAGATACTCAGCAAACAGACAGTTTTATATCTTCTCTCTCAATTTGTATACCATATATTTATTTTTCTTGTCTTATAACATTAGCAAGGACATACAGTTGAAAAGGAATGGTGAGAGGGAATAGCACTGGCTTGTACCTGATCTTAGAAATCTTCAACTTTCTCATCATTAAATATAATGTTAGCTTTAAGTTTTTTGTAAATAGTCTTTATCAAGTTGAGGAAATGCCCCATTATTTCTAGTTTACTGAGAGTTTTTATCATGTATGTTTGGATTTTGTCAAATGCTTTTTCTGCATCTAAGATTTCCCTATAGCTCAGATGGTGCCTGCAATGCAGGAGACCTGGGTTCAATCCCTGGATCAGAAGATCCCTTGGAGAAGGAAATGGCAACCCACTCCAGTATTCTTGCCTGGAGAATTCCATAGCCAGAGAAGCCTGGTGGGCTATAGTCTATGGGGGTCACAAGGAGTTGGACATGACTAAGGGAATATGTGGTATTTCTTTTTTAGCCTACCAGTGTGTGATGGGTTACACTGATTGATTTTCAAATGTTGAACCAACCTACATAACGGGGGTAAATCATACTTGGTCATGGTTTATAATTCTTTTTACATATTGTTGGATTCAGTTTGATAATATTATCTTGATATTGTTTAATGTGGACTTTTGCATCCGTGTTCATGAGAGATATTGGTGTGTAGCTTTCTTTTAATGTCTTTGCCTGACTTTGGTATTTGGGCAGATACTGGCCTAATAGAATGAGTTGGCAGCATTCTTTCTGCATCTATATTCTGAAAGAGATTGTAGAGAATTGGTAGAATTTCTTCCTTAAATATTTGGTAGAATTCACAAGTGAATCTGTCTAGGTGGTGCTTTCTTTTTGGAAGATTATTAATTATTGATTTAATTCTTTAGTATATTGAGGCCTATTCATATTGTTCATTTCTTCTTGTGTCAGATTTAGCAAATTGTGTCTTTCAAGGAATTGATCTATTTCATTAGGTTATCAAGTTTGTGGACATAAAGCTCTTCATCATAGTTTTTTTTATTATCCTTAGTGTCCATGGGCTTGTAGTGATGTCCCTCTTTCATTTCTGATACTAACAGTTTTTAAAAATATTTATTTGGTCATGCTAGGTCTTAGTTGTGGCATGCAGGATTTTCCATCTTTGCAGCCTGTGAGTGCTGTGGTTGCGGCTTGAGGGCTCTTTTAGTTGTAGCATGCAGATTCTAAGTTGTGACATGTGGGATCTAGTTCCCTGACCAAGGATCAAACCCAGGACTCCTGCAATGGGAGCTTGGAGTCTTAGCCAGTGGACCACCAGAGAAGTACTAATATTAGTTAATTTTTGTCTTTTTTCTTTTTTTCCTTAGTATTCTGGCTAAAGACATTGATTTCACTGATTTTTTTTTTTTTTTTTTCAGAGAAGCAGGTTTTGGTTTCAGTGATTTTTCTCCTTTGGTTTTCTTGGTTCAATTACATTGATTTCTGCTCTGTTATTCTTTTCTTCTGCTTTATTTGGATTTAGTTTGTTCTTCTTCTAGTTTCCTAAGGTAGAAACTTAGGTTACTGACTTTAGATCTTTCTTCTTTTCTACATATGCTTTCAATTTCCCCCACAGCACTTCTTTGACTGCCTACTATGTATTTTCATAGGGTATGTTTTTATTTTCATTTAGCTGAAACTACTTTTAAATTTCTCTTGACTTTTTTTCTTTGATCCATGTGTTGCATAGTTGTATGTTGTTTAATCCTCACTTATTTTGGGGTTTTCTAGTTATCTTTTTGTTATCAATTTCTAGTTTAATTCATTGTGGGTCCAGACATTGTATTTCTATTTTTTAAACTTTTTAAAGTACATTTTGTCCCCAGAATGTGGTCTTCTTGGTTAATGTTCCATGTGAAGTTGGCAAAAATGTGTATTCTTCCACTGTTGAATGAAAGTCTATAGATGTCAGTTCTATCTAGTTGATTGGTGTTATTGTTGAGTTCAACTATGTCCTTATTGATTTTCTGCTTGGTTTTTAAAAATCACTCAGTTGTGTACAACTCTTTGTGACCCCATGGACTATATAGTCCATGGAATTCTCCAGGCCCGAATACTGGAGTGGGTAGCCTTTCCCTTCTTCAGGGGATCATCCCAACCCAGGGATTGAACCCAGGTCTCCCACGTTGCAGGCGGATTCTTTACCAGCTGAGTCACAAGCGAAGCCCAAGAATACTGGAGTGGGTAGCCTAGCCCTTCTCCAGCAAATCTTCCTGAAGCAGGAATTGAACTGGGGTCTCCTGATTGCAGGCAGATTCTTAACCAACTGAACCATCAGTTATGTCTCTCCATTTCTGATAGTGACTTCAATCATTATAGTGGATTTAGCTATTTCTTTTGCATTCCTGTTAGTTTTTGTCCTATATAGTTTGACACACTGATGTTAGGCACATACATGTTGAGGACTGGTTTTTTTTTGCCTTGGAAAATTGGTTCCTTTATCATTATGCAATGACCTTTAAAAAATCTCTGATAACTTTCCTTTCTTTGAGGTCTTCTGTATCTGAAATTAATATAGCTACTTCTTCTTTTTGATTAGTGGTAGCATGGTATATTTTTCTCCATCCATTTACTTTTAATCTATAAGTGTCTTTATATCTAAAGTAGATTTTTTATAGACATCAAATATTTGGGTCTTGTTTTATGATCCTCTCTGACAATTTCTGTCTTTTAACTGATGTACTTAGACCATTGATGTTCAAAGTGTTATTGACAAGGTAAATTAATATTTACCATATATATTACTCTTTTCTGTTTGTTGCTCTTGTTCTGTGTTCCTCTTTTTGTTTCCCATAATAAACATTTTATTTATTTATTTTTGTTTCATTTATTTATTTTAAAAGGGTTAGGGAGATAATTCTGTTTATTGTCAAAGATCAAGAAACAAAATCTGGAAATGCTCTATTATAAGTGCTGAGGAGCTACAAAGGAGGGGTAGGGTGAGGAGACACAATAATACACAGCATTCTTTTGAGGAGCTCCAGCTCTTCATTCTAACACTTGAATCAAAGAGAGACAGCTGTCCTTTGTCACTGAGACTGCAGAAGAATGGAAACCTCACTCAGTGTATCAGTTCCTATAGGGCAAACAGAACAAGAACCTATTTAAAGCTGATGCAGAGGCTACTCATGGTCTGCTGGGAGCCCCCATGCCAAGTAGACTGGATGCTGAAAGTGGTCCTTGGCTGCCAGAGCTGGCTGGTCCTGGCTTCCTAGATCCTGGACTTCTCTTGATTCTCAGTGACAAGATTGTCAGTTGAATACAGTTGGCCATTATGACCTGTGGACAGACTTATTCTAATATCTCTTTTGGCTTTATTCATTAGGGCTTGAATTTTTATAGGATCCTCTACATTCTTATTTTCTCTGAAGGCAATTCATATCCTCCTGATGGTGTAAGTTGTGTAGTTGTAGGTGCTGAAGTGTTTGCCCTTCTTCAGCATTGCTGGGTGCAGATCCAGAACTTGTGTCGGGCTGAGGGTGCCATCTTGGGACAAAAAACCGCCAGTGGGTCCTCTTTGCAGAGGTCCTGAGTTTAATGTGACCTGCAAAACTTATGCAGCCTTAGGGTGCGACTTCGCTTTCACTTTTCACTTTCATGCATTGGAGAAGGAACTGGCAACCCACTCCAGTGTTCTTGCCTGGAAAATCCCAGGGACGGGGGAGCCTGGTGGGCTGTCGTCTATGGGGTCACACAGAGTCGGACACGACTGAAGTGACTTAGCAGCAGGGTGCCTGAGCCAGCCACATGCGTGGGCTCTGCTCAGGCAGTGGCCCAGGGATTGGCACAGGTCCTAAACAAGCATTTTATTTGACTCCATTTTCTGTCCTTTCTAGCATAGCCATCATATTTCTTCCTTCCTCTTTCCTTCCCTCCCTCCCTTCCCCTTTTTTACTGGTTGCCCTCGATTTTGCAGTATGCATTTATGGCAAATCCAAGTGTACTTTCCCATAACACTATACCATTTCATGGGTAGTATGAGTACCTTATATACAGTATAATGCTAATTTGTCAGTCCATCCCTTGTATCATTGCTGTCATTTATTTCATGCCTATATAAGCATATAAATTGACTCTTGAACAAATACAGGGGTTAGGGGCACCAACCCCCCAGCAGTCAAAAATCTGTGTATAATATTTGACTTCCCAGGTGGCTTAGTGGTAAAGAATCCGCCTGCAATGCAGGAGACAAGAGTTTGATCCCTGGGTCGGGAAGATCCATTGGAGCAGGAAATGGCAACCTACTCCAGTATGCTTGCCTGGAAATCCCCATGGACAGAGGAGCCTGGTCCTGGACAGAGGAGATACAGTCCATGGGGTCACAAAGAGTCAGACACAACTGAATAACTAAAAAACAACAACAACAAATTTAACTACCAATAGCCTGCTGTTGACCAGAAGAGAAGTTTTACCAATAGATAACATAAAGTCCATTAACACATGCTTTGTATGTTATTTGTATACTTACAGTAGAGAGAGGAAAATATTATTAAGAAAATCATAAAGAGAAAATATCTATAAGACCTTTTAGAACTAACACCCAAAAAAGATGTCCTTTTCATTATAGGGGACTGGAATGCAAAAGTAGGAAGTCAAGAAGCACCTGGAGTAACAGGCAAATTTGGCCTTGAAATATGGAATGAAGCAGGGCAAAGACTAATAGAGTTTTGCCAAGAAAATGCACTGGTCATAACAAGCACCCTCTTCCAACAACACAAGAGAAGACTCTATACATGAACATCACTAGACGGTCAACACCGAAATCAGATTGATTATGTTCTTTGCAGCCAAAGATGGAGAAGCTCTATACAGTCAGCAAAAACAAGACCAGGAGCTGACTGTAGCTCAGACAATGAACTCCTTATTGCCAAATTCAGACTTAAATTGAAGAAAGTAGGGAAAACCACTAGACCATTCAGGTATGACCTAAATCAAATCCCTTATGATTATACAGTGGAAATGAGAAATAGATTTAAGGGCATAGATCTGATAGATAGAGTGCCTGATGAACTATGGAATGAAGTTCGTGACATTGTACAGGAGACAGGGATCAAGACCATCCCCATGGAAAAGAAATACAAAAAAGCAAAATGGCTGTCTGGGGAGGCCTTACAAATAGCTGTGAAAAGAAGAGAAGACAAAAAGCAAAGGAGAAAAGGAAAGATATAAGCATCTGAATGCAGAGTTACCAAAGAATAGACAAGAAG
>NW_011495033.1:12813068-12813345 GCF_000754665.1 Bison bison bison | reverse complement strand
TCCAAATCCTGAAAGATGATGCTGTGGAAGTGCTGCACTCAATATGCCAGCAAATTTGGAAAACTCAGCAGTGGCCACAGGACTGGAAAAGGTCAGTTTTCATTCCAATCCCAAGGAAAGGCAATGCCAAAGAATGCTCAGACTACCGCACAATTGCGCTCATCTCACACGCTAGTAAAGTAATTCTCAAAATTCTCCAAGCCAGGCTTCAGCAATATGTGAACCGTGAACTTCCAGATGTTCAAGCTGGTTTTAGAAAAGGCAGAGGAACCAGAGA
>NW_011495033.1:12811995-12812672 GCF_000754665.1 Bison bison bison | reverse complement strand
TGAAAGAGATGGGAATACCAGACCACCTGACCTGCCTCTTGAGAAACCTATAGGCAGGTCAGGAAGCAACAGTTAGAACTGGACATGGAACAACAGACTGGTTCCAAATAGGAAAAGGAGTATGTCAAGGCTGTATATTGTCACCCTGCTTATTTAACTTATATGCAGAGTACATCATGAGAAACGCTGGATTGGAGGAAGCACAAGCTGGAATCAAGATTTTTGGGAGAAATATCAATAACCTCAGATATGCAGATGACACCACCCTTATGGCAGAAAGTGAAGAGAAACTAAAAAGCCTCTTGATGAAAGTGAAAGTGGAGAGTGAAAAAGTTGGCTTAAAGCTCAACATTCAGAAAACGAAGATCATGGCATCTGGTCCCATCACTTCATGGGAAATAGATGGGGAAACAGTGGAAACAGTGTCAGAGTTTATTTTTTGAGGCTCCAAAATCACTGCAGATGGTGACTGCAGCCATTAAATTAAAAGACGCTTACTCATTGGAAGGAAAATTATGACCAACATAGATAGAATATTCAAAAGCAAAGACATTACTTTGCCAACAAAGGTCCGTCTAGTCAAGGCTATGGTTTTTCCTGTGGTCATGTATGGATGTGAGAGTTGGACTGTGAAGAAGGCTGAGCGCCGAAGAATTGATGCTTTTAAACTTTGGTGT
>NW_011495033.1:12792650-12811895 GCF_000754665.1 Bison bison bison | reverse complement strand
GAGGATGAGATGGCTGGATGGCATCACTGACTCGATGGACGTGAGTCTGGGTGAACTCCGGGAGTTGGTGATGGACAGGGAGGCCTGGCGTGCTGGGATTCATGGGGTTGCAAAGAGTCAGACGCGACTGAGCGACTGAACTGAACTGAACCACTACTGTAAGTTTGCATCATCTATAAGATGAAGCATCAGTGTAAGTCATTACCTACAAAAATGCTGTCTTAAATGATACAAAACACCATAGATGTTATCTGTATTTCTAACACTAGATAAAATGAAAAGATAATGTGAAAAAATAATTTGTATTTGTTTAGAGGTATAAAAATTTGTACATTGATATTGAAAAAGCTTTATGATATGATTTCTTTATGGTAATTTGGTGTAATTGAAACAGTTGCTTCACAGTAGCCTGACCTATACACTAGTGAATCAATCATCATTCAATTTTTAAGGCATAAAGTATTACAGTCATGTTCATAATATGGTATTAGAAAAACATTGTTACTGTTTACTTTCTTGCCCACTGTAAATGGAAATTCCTTAACACAGCTGCCTCAGTTTCCCCTCAGAGCAGGCTTTGTTAAGAAAACCAGAGTGCTCTGGTATATTTCAAAATGGTTCCCTTCCCCCTCCCATTACTGGGAGCACAAGGGTGTTTTTCTCCCCAGTGTGTTGAGGGAACCTGATCTGGCTCCTAGACATAACTCTCACAATATCTGGGAGCCCTCCATGTTAAGTGCCCCTAAATTTTTAACTAAGAGAGTCATGCGTATTGAGTCTGTATCAGTTCATCATTTACGGTTCAGGCTTTGTTAGCCCAGCACTTGTTCCTGCACTGGTTTTCCCTGGTACTGCTGCTCCAGTAAGCTGTTACTTCCTGTATTCAGCTGTCTCCTAATCTTAAAGGCAATGGTTTGTCCTCCCCTCTCTTACAAATACAGGAAAAGTTATTGACTTTTCAGTTTTTTCGCCTTTTATCTGTCAGGATGGAGTGGCCACTTCCAAGCTATTTATATCAAAAATGGAAACCAGAAGTCTACCTCCATTTTTTAAATAAATTTACAAATCACGAAAATTATTTTTTCCTTCATCCTCTTATTTCCTTTTTCTAGTTCCCTTCATCCCTTTATGTAGATTCAGGTTTCTATCTTGTATAATTTTTCTTTTAGCTTAAAAGGCTTCGTTTAACATTTGTAGTATGGCCCTGCTGGTAACAGATTTTTCTGTTCATTTTTTTAAAAATGTGATAGTGTACATAACAAAATTTGCCATTTTAACCATTTTTTGTGTTCAGTTCAGTGGCATTAAATCTATTCTATTCACCTTTTTGTGAATTCTTCTATCTTCCCAACTGAAACTCTGTACTTAACAATAACTCCTGTTCTCCCTTGCCTCAGCCCCTGCATAACTACCATTCTCCTTTCTGTCTGTGAATTTAACTACTCTGGAACCTCATGTAAGTGGAATTGTACAATGTATGTCCTTTTGTATCTGTGTTATTTCATGTCTTCAGAGTTCATCCATGTTATAGCATGTGTCAGAATTCCCTTTTATGATTAAGTAATAATCTGTTCAATGCCTGTATACCACATTTTGTTTATCCATTCATACTTCAGTGGTCATTTGAGTTGTTTTCCTCTTTCGGCTATTGTGCATATGCCAATATTGTGAATATATGAATGCTGGTGTACAATTATCTTTGTGTCCATCTCTGCTTTCACTTCTTACGGATATATACCCAGAGGTGGGATTACTGGATCACGTGGTAATTCTGTTTAATTTTTTGAGGAATTTCCATCACATTTTCCACAGCGACTACACTATATTATATTCCTACCAGCAATGTAGGAAGGTTCCGTTTTTTGTTTTTTCCTGGCTGTGTCTTGAGGTGTGTGGAATCTTAGATCCCTGACCAGGGATTGAACCTGTGCTGCCTGCAGTGGAACATGGAGCCCTAATCATTGGACCACCAGGGAATTCTCAGGAAGGTTCCAGTTTCTTCACATCCTTGCCAAGCACTTGTAATTTTCTATTCTGTATTCTGTTTTCTTTTTAAATTATAACCATCCTAGTGGATGTGAAATGGTATATCTTTGTGGTTTTGGTTTGCATTTCCTAATGATTAGTGATGTTAAGCATCTTTTCATGTGCTTATTGTCCATTTACAAATCTTTTTTCCTCATTAATTAAGTAATTATTTATTTGGTTGCGCTGGGTCTTCCTTGCTGTGAGCAGGCTTTCTCTAGTTGCAGCGAGTGGGGCTGCTCTTTGTTGCAGTGCGCTGGCTTCTCATTGGCTGGCTTCTCTTGTTGCAGATCACAGGATCTAGGGAGTGTGGGTTTCAGAGTTGCAGCACAGAGGCTCAGTGGTTGCGGCTCATGGGCTCATTAGTTGTGGTGCACAGGCTTATTGCTCTGTGGCAACTAGTGCTGCTTTAGAGGCTTATGTACTGAAAAATTTGTCTACTAAAAAAAATCTCTTTCATATATAGCATTTTGGTCAGTATGTAGAAGATGACATCATAGGATGGCTTTGTTTTCTCATTTTAAAAGGTTAATTAAAAAAAGTTTGAAAAATGCCAAAATACTGTACGATAAAGGAGAAGATAAAAATGTCAGACAATTCCAAAGGATTTTTGAAGTAAAATATACAACTGCAAATATCATAAGGGTTCGGTTGGATTAATTTTCACCAACTAAATAATAATATCGTTTTACCACTGTTTCTGTATTCCTAGGTTCTTTTTGATTCATGGCTTGATTGTTTAGATTTCTTAATCATGTAGTTTTATTCAAGAAAAGTACATAGTGTATTTCCTACTATAGCATATCCAGAGGCGCATGATGCCAGTTTGTCTCCCTACTGCTAGTGTTACAAATCGACTACTTGGTCTCCATTATAA
Source organism: Bison bison bison (assembly GCF_000754665.1). Classification (NCBI taxonomy): domain Eukaryota; kingdom Metazoa; phylum Chordata; class Mammalia; order Artiodactyla; family Bovidae; genus Bison; species Bison bison. Next base: position 12,808,993 of record NW_011495033.1, on the reverse strand, counting down.
AGGCATATTTTCCTTTTGTAATTAAGAAGTAATCTTTGGAGTGATACTTGGAGCTTATGTGAGTATCTTGTTTCCCAACATTTACCCAGTGATTTTAGCATCCATTTATGTACCTTGTAGGAATCAACTATTACATGGCAGTTGTAAAATAGTAATTTTTAAGATTTTACCATTCTGTTTACAATTTTTAGCTAGCATTCTTCTCTAAGGAAGAACTTTCCTTTTTCTCCCCCATTTCCTTTCTTTGATTCTTTTTTCCTTTTTTTTTTTTTTTTTTGTTGTTGTATCAATAAATACCCCAGGTATTTCTCATGAAGTTGGTCAGTGTGACTACTTGCTATACTTTGAGACTCACTGCTGTAGTCACATCTGTATAAAGTGCTACTGTTCCAGGAGGACTGTTGCTCTGTACAGGTTGGTCATCTTTATATTTGTTCTTAAACTGAGAAGTCTTATAGAAATATGATTGTTTTAGTATAAATGTAGATTAAAAATTATACCACTTTGGGGTGTTCTTGGTTATAAACTCAGAAACTGAGGCAGCTGTCTTAAGGAATTCCCATTTACAGTAGGCAAGAAAGTAAACAGTAAGTGGAGAGTACGGTAACAGACACTTATGGTATCAAAAAACAACCGTGAAAAGGATCTGTCTTAATGTGCTAGCCCACTGCAGTTTAACATATTGCTTACAACCTTCACAATAGAATTTGAGTGACTTCAGTTACACATTCCAGGAGACTGGCAGTCTGTTACAATCAGAATCTGAACTTTAGAGCAGGCTAATTTACAGCGATGGGATGAAGAAAGTTGTGGATTTGTATTACACACTCTCACCTGACACTGTATCTGATCCCTTACCTGCTGATTGACATCTTGAATGAGCTCTTTGAAGCAAGTTCCAGCTTAATTAAAACGTTTGCTTGGTTAGCAGTGATCTGTGAAAGCCTGTGATAAATATTGAATCAGGTTCACCTGCTGGTTGCTGTAAGTAGATAAACAGCTGCCTTGTGCAGTTTAATCATGAAACTGTGGCAGTAGAGTACTACTGTTTGAATTTTTAAAAAAGAATAGTTGAAACGGTATAGTTATGTCACTTTCGCTATCTTAACTAGAGTGTGTGCCTACGTGAGATTTTGCACAATAGGCATTCAGTACCTCTTTGGATGGCGTGGACAACAGCAAATGGTTGATAAAGATTAACAGTAAACCTTCTTTCATATGTCTCAAAGTATAATTCAGTATTCATTGACTTGTTTTTACCACTAGTTCTTCATGTGTGTGATGTTTGGAAATAAAAAAGGGCAGTATTTTGCTTTTCTTTTTGTCAAGTTAAATGGTAAATTAAAAATGATCTTGTTAATTAAAACTTTGAGATTTAAGGTTATGAATTCTAACTTCTCACAAATCTATCATGAATTTTGTAGCCACTTGAAGAACTTCAGATTTTATTTTTTCATCTATAAAATGGAGTTAGCAGTAAACATTAGTGAACTAAATGTTATAGAATTTTGTTAATATTGCATAATTAACCAACATAAAGAGAAATTAATTTACAAGCAGTAGAGGAATCTTTATAAAATTATCTTCTTTGGACTATCAAGTTGTTTATTCCTTTACAGAATTAATGTGACTAAGCAAGTTCATTGTAAATAAAATGCTATTTCTATTTTATTTTCTTTGTAAAATCAGACATAAATTCTAAAATAAAGTCCTCACCCAAATAAGTCACAGTCTTCTGTGAGCACATGATGGTAAGTTATGGACTCACTTTCTAAAAATGCATACAAAATTGTGTTTGTAGTTTCCGGGTGATCCCAAACTCTCCTCTGTAACAATACATATATGTAAATTAGGAATCTATTTCCTAATCAGTTAAGTTGAAAATTTTAGTCAGGCGAGATTAAGATGATAGTTGTTCTGTTAGGTATTAAGCTGCTGAGGAGCAACCCGTGTATTTGCTGTTTTAGGTTTCATTTGAAGCACTTTTTAGCATTTTCTAGGTGTGTTATGTATGTACTACGTTCCTTAGCTCCAAGGATTATCTACTGTAGTGGGGATTCCTAATTTTTTACCTAACGTTTTTATAGTTTTATTCCTGTCATCAGTTTGTTTGGAAGTTTATGGGGAAAATAAAATTTTATATAAGTCACACTTAACCTGCTCAACACTTTTTTTGATCTTTATCTATGTTGATGCATAGAACTCTGGTTTGTATTTTTTTAAAAATTATTTACAGTATTCCACTGATAGACAAACTCCACAATTTATTTACTCATTCTTTTGCTGACACATTTAGCTTATTTTCCTCAGTATTAAAACAGTACTACAAAGAGTATCCCTGTTGTATCTCTCTGAATCTGCAAGTCTGTCACTAGCATGTATGACTAGCAGGCTCATGCTGGGCCAAGGGTCTGTATATATTTGATATCACTGTATCACCAACTTGTTCTTCAAAGTGATTGTGTCACTTTATACTTGGATCAACAGTGTTTAAGAGAGTTGATTTATATCTTTTCTGACACCCAGTCTGGTGAATGTAAATGAAATACAATTAGGGTTTTAATTGCATTTTTCTAATTAGTTTCACTGGTGTCTCAGACAGTAAAGCGTCTGCCTACAGTGCAGGAGGCCCAGGTTCAATCCCTGGGTCAGGAAGATCTCCTGGACAAGGAAATGGCAACCCACTCCAGTACTCTTGCCTGGAAAATCCCATGGACGGAGGCGCCTGGTAGACTACAGTCCATGGGGTTGCAAAGAGTCGGACACGACTGAGCAACTTCACTTTCTTTCTTTCTAATGAAGTTGAACATCGGGTTGCACATCTTTTCAGATGTTTGTTGGGTTTTCTGCTTTTCTTTTTTTTTTTTTTTTAAACATACATCAGCCTTTGTAATTAAGCATTTTTCATAACATATAAACAGTGTTCAGATATAAACTGTTAACTAAATATTTTTTCTAAATATGATTTATGTAATCAAGACTTTCTTAAACAAAGACACTTCTTAGGAATATGATCTGTACAAACTTACAGTAGTGTAAGACTGTTCTATACATCAGTGTCTCTTTTGCTATCTCGTATACAGGGTTATCGTTACCATCTTTCTAAATTCCATATACATGCGTTAGTATACTGTATTTATGTTTTTCCTTCTGGCTTACTTCACTCTGTATAATAGTCTCCAGTTTCATCCACCTCATTAGAACTGATTCAAATGTATTCTTTTTAATGGCTGAGTAATACTCCATTGTGTATATGTACCACAGCTTTCTTATCCATTCATCTGCTGATGGACATCTAGGTTGCTTCCATGTCCTGGCTATTATAAACAGTGCTGCGATGAACATTGGGGTACACGTGTCTCTTTCCCTTCTGGTTTCCTCAGTGTGTATGCCCAGCAGTGGGATTGCTGGATCATAAGGCAGTTCTATTTCCAGTTTTTTAAGGAATCTCCACACTGTTCTCCATAGTGGCTGTACTAGTTTGCATTCCCACCAACAGTGTAAGAGGGTTCCCTTTTCTCCACACCCTCTCCAGCATTTATTATTTGTAGACTTTTGGATCGCAGCCATTCTGACTGGTGTGAAATGGTACCTCATAGTGGTTTTGATTTGCATTTTCTCTCCTGTGATTTTTTTGTTCTTGGATTCTTATTCTTCTATTGGGCTTTTAAAAAATAGGTTTGTTGGGATTCTTTATGTGTTATGAAGACTGATCCTCAGTTGGTTATATGCAGCGTATGTATCTTCTCAGGATTGTTTTCAGTCTGTTGTGCTTTTGGTGTATTGTTTAAGAAATCCTTCCCTATATTGAGGTCCTAAAGATATTTTTCTGTATATAGGGACAGAGATTTTATGACCCATACAATCTAGAATATTTCCTCTCTGGTCCTTTGTAGAAAGAGTGTGATGCTTGCTCTAAACAGTCTCTCAACTGAAGAATTTTTGTTTTTCCCCCATGTGGAACATAATGTCCATCTTGTTAGAAAATATTTGCCTTAACTGTCAACTAATAATAAGTTAAAATTATTTTTATGAAGTAAATTTTATAGCTTATACTTAAGAATATTTTGTAGTTGCATTCAGAAAATAATGCACTTAGAGTACTAAGTGAAACTGGTATTGATAATCTCCTATAACACACCTTGTAGAACAATTAAAAAGTGAAGGTCTCTGTCGGTGGGATGAAATGATCTTTGTCATTGTCTTCTATTTGGCCTAATAATGTCAGGAATTCTAATGTTTCTTGAATGAATGAATGGATGGATGGATAGATGAATGAATGAATGTACATGTAGAGTGCTTAGCACAGGGACAGCCTTAATAAATGATAGTTATTAAATGAATATATCAGGATATGTGTTTGCCATTCACAACTAAAGTGGCCCAAATATTAACATAACAAGATGATTTTTCTTTTTGTTCTTGAAAAATAACAAATTGTCCTGTACTTTTTTTTAAAAGCTAACCTTTTCATTTTGAGGTTACTTTTTGATATGTGAAGAAGTAAAATTTGGGCATCAATTAAACATCTACGGATAAATAAAATGTGGTACATGGGTACAGTATTTGGTTTAGGGACATTAGTCACAATCCATCAATTAAAAAAATTAAGTTACAGTTATATGCAAAATACCATGCTCAGTGAATGAGTATATGAAGTAGCGTAAGACATAGTTTCTGTCCTCAGGAATTTGCAGTGTGGTTGAAAGACAATGCATGCACATATGGAAAAGTATGTTACTGTTTCATGGACCTAGTTTTCTCTATTTCATGCAGATAAGCTTCTTTCTGGTCTTTTCCCCCTCTACTTTATGTGCTAATTTTTCATATTAAACATCCTTTTATGCTTACTTTTAGAATTCATTTCATAGACTCTGTTTAGATACTCCCCTGATTTATGAACTCACAAAATAACTTTTCTGACAATGCAGTCATTTCTCACTACTCCTTTATTATTATCTTTTTTCAGGCATATTTAGTCACCATGCTAATTTTTATTTTTCCAAGTAAATATAGTAATTTTAACACAGTAATTTTCATTGTTGTTCAGGGGAAAGGTTGGCGAGAGCTATGAAACTTTAGAGGTTGACACAGTTATCTTAATCTATTTCTGATTACAACCTTGTGAAAGGAATAGTGGCAAGGACTCAGAAGTTGCCCTTTCAAGATCAAATATTATATTCATTCTTTATCCTTTCAAAAAACATTAATGCATATCTATATAGTCTGAGAAGAGAGGGAATAAATAGAAATTGTTGGACACAAAGATAATTTTCTAAAATCCCTGGTTGCTCCTAAGAACAGTTTTTGGCTATTGTAGATTTGAAATGTATTTTTAAACAGTTGACTCCTACATGTGGAACTAATACAACTGTCACATCCACATCTCTTATGATAGTAGATTTTTTGGGGGCTGTTATTTGGGTTAAGTTTTCTTGCCTTTTGTTGAAGAAAAGGAACTCTAGACAGTTTCCAGCTATGGGAAAAGAAGTCGTCTCTTAAAGAGATTAGTTCTACCATATGATAATTGCTACTTAACAGTTCTTAGAGATTTCAGGTTTGGGGAGCCTATGTGTTTTATCTTTCTTGAGGTTTAGATATATTAGATGAGAAAGAATACTTTTTAATTTATTCTCCAGTTTCCTGATACAATCTATATAAATTTAAAGAGCAAAAACAAAAGGACAATATCCTTGTGGGAGGTAAACTTGATCATTTGTCAGCAGGAGAATTACTTGGTGAAAAATACTTAATTTTGTTCACCTGTTGTTTTAAGATCCCTAGGTCAAAGAGTTTCAGAGAGAAGCCAGAAAATATTAGCCTAATTTTGAACTAGAGGATTTTATGAGTTCTTATCATTACTGTTTTCAGGATTCTTTCTCTGTTTTCATACAAAATTGAAAGTTGGTGATTTTGGTACAAATAATTCTCTTTTGTTCCTAAATAATTGTTTTTTTTTAAGCCTCTGTTCTATTATTGCGTTCAGTGTTTTCCATCTTCAACTATGATTATACCAAATCCTTTAAATAGGAACTTCAATAGAAGATCACTTCTGAAGAAGTAATTTTTCTTTAAATCTGCAAATAAATAAGAATCAACTTTCTTAGTTTCTGTCTTCTACTCTACTTGCCCAGCCACTCACTGAAAACCATCATCTTGAGGAGTTACCCTTGATTTCATAAATTGTATAATTCAGAACACTTGAAGATTTAACCAACATAAAACATTTTTAATATAAAAATTAGTTCTGTTTTATAGTTTTTTTCAATTATGGAGTGAAAAACACATTTAAGGTACATAAATAAAGCTACTCTAGTAAGAACTTTCTAAAACAAGTCCCTGTATCTTTTGCTTTTGTTAGTTATGCTGTTAGTATAACATTTTAAGGTAAGCAGATCCCTTTAAAAAATTACTAGTGCAAATACTGCTTTTAAAATTAAACCATTTGAATGCAAAGCAGAAAGTTATAAGACTGTATAACAGCATCCTTTTTTATTGGAAAAATATGAAAGATACATATAGGAGGATCTGCTAGTTATATGTGGTGGTTGACTTATTTTGTATTTTTCTATAACGTTTGAATTTTTTGTTTAGAAAAATAGCAGAATGAAAATAAAAGGAGTAGATCCTAAAGCTTTAAGTGGAATTCATGTTGAAAAGTATCATATCAAAAAGTAGGTTTTCCAAGCCATGAGAAAAAGACTACTTTATTGAATTACTTTTAGGCTTGTATATATCCATAGAGAATATCGTAATACATTGGGCCTAGCATTCTAATATTCACAATGAATTTAACTGTATCATAGGGAAGAGATATAACTGAGTAAAAAGATTGAAAATATGAAAATAAACTAATTCTGCTACCAAGAGTTACCTTAATTCTTTTACTAAGTTAATTAATTTGATCATTGAAAAGGACAAAAAGGAATTCAGTCAGAAATACCATGATATAATTTGCATTCCATTTTCTGTGTGACCAGAAATTGTTAGATATTGCAACATATGTAACATAAACCACATGTCAGCTGTTTCCTGCCTCACTGTTGACAAGAGCCCCATTCATAACTCTTCTTTTATCCTTTCAGTGAATAAGTAATTATTCAATATAGAAGGCAGGATATTTGGAACTGGCTATTTAATGTGGCAGCACTCTGTAATGAAATCTGCTGTTACTGGCAACCTGAGAGGGGAATGTAACAATTCCAGCATGGCTGTAACTTTATCTGCTTTGACTGACTGTTTATTTGGCACATCAGTGAACCTTTTATCCCAGTGAGTGACAGCTCCAGAAGGGTCACATTTACATCCATTCTATCATGTATTGTAATATTTAATGGCGGACAAGGTTGAGCGAGACTGGGAGTAATTTGAACTTGCTTTTCCACTGAGTTGAGGCTAAAAGACAGCTTGATCCCCAGTATTGTGGTGTAACATGCTATGACTTAGCATTTGTTTATGAAGGCTAATCTTACTGATTATAATTAAAAAAAAAAACTTCAGTTAAATGGAGTGTTTGTTCTACTAAACTTAAACTCTCTAGTACAAGTTCTCTTAAGCTACTGTGCTATTTAGTATTTTTCCCTATCAGTGACCATTCCTATAAACTAACCATTTCTTAATCTTTCTCTTAAAGGAGGCTGCATTCTGTCTCATTTGTATAGTAACTGAAGTTGAGAAGAGAGTAGTTATTAAGAACCAGTGTGTTCTAATATATAGCATTAAGCTATTTTTTTTTTAATATTTGAGTTTGGAAATAGAGAAAAGCCAGGTAAATATTATAACGTACTCCTGATGTTCCATATGGTATATTTAAGGAGCCATTTATATAACTTTTAATTATGAAACTGAATTGAGTAAAATTGTCTAGGAAAAGCTATCTTGAATGATAATTGTACTGATGGATTTATATTTGATGACCGGTAATTGAATTTCAGATATACTTGTTCCACACAAGCAGTCTGTCTTCATTATTAAATATTAATAATTTGCGTTCATTTTCATACCTTTGCTAGAGAATAGTTTTCTCTTATTGTTTTTGAGTGATGATTTAAATTCAGCTTGATGTTTCTATTCTTTTGTAAGTTATGTTAAAATGCTTTTTAAAGTACTGGTTTATTAAAGGATATTTGAATGGGTTGTGCTGTGAAGAAAAATAACACTCTTAAATCTAAACTGTAATATCACAATTCACTTGAAGCCTAAGCAAAAATGAAAATTGTCTTTCGTTTTGTCTTAGTTTTATAATTTATGAAAGAGGAGAATTAAAATATACTTAAAACATTTGGAATTTGAGAGTGGGGGTAGTATGTTAGAAAACAATGCAAATATGGAAACATTTATAACTCAAGAGAGAAAGAGAACCAATTTGAAATTGAATTTGCAGTTTTTTCTTTAAAGGCAAATTTTAGATGATGTGACATTATGGAATTTCCCTTTATTTGGCAACTGTGATTTGCTACTTATAGTTTTCATTCCATGAAAAGTTTGATAAAAATTTTATGGTAGTCCAGACAATAGTCATCTTTTCTTTCCTTTGTTACAGCCCCCTGGTCACTGTTCTAGGTGCTGTTGTTCTACCAAACAAGGAAACAGTGAAGATTCTTCAAATACCACTAAGAAGGATCATGGGGGGAAGTTCAAGATACCCAAAATATATTTTGGGACACGCACACACAAGCAGATTGCTCAGATTACTAGAGAGCTCCAGAGAACAGCGTACTCAGGGGTCCCGATGACTATTCTTTCCAGCAGGGATCATACTTGTGTCCATCCAGAAGTAATGGGTAACTTCAACAGAAATGAAAAGTGCATGGAATTGCTGGATGGAAAAAATGTGAGTAAAGTTCATTTATTTTAGGCAAAAAATTAGACTGAAAAGATAAAAATTACTCCATTTTTAATGTGTTCATTTTATATGTACATTTACAGTGATAACTTAAGTCAGATTGATTGCTAGTGTTGATATTTTTTAAAAAATAATTTTACCCTAAGGAAATCTTTTATTCAAGTTTAAAATTATTAGTTTTTGTGCTAAAACATGGGGATATTTATTTAATTCCTTGAAAATTAATTTCCATGTCTTAATTTCTTCTTTCAAAGATAGTCAAACATAGAGGTCAAATGAGAAAAAAACATTTAAGTGATTTAGCCTAACTAGATCTAATTGATATATTTTATATATTAAAGAATTTCAGAATAAGGTAATTTGCATACGACCTCTCTGGGCAAATTTTAAAATGTTTTTGAATTGAGAAATGTAATGATTTCACTGTCTCATCATTCTGATTAGTATAAACTTCTTTTTAAAATTACAGTAAATTATTAACTAAAGATATGTTATTTATGGATTTGAAATTTTCTGGGGAAATTTAGAATAATATGAATTTTGGCTAGGTGGAAATAAATAAATCTCACTAAAGTAATGATTTTTTGATAATATTTTGCCAGTATTAGTTTAGTTGTCTGTGTACCAGTTAGATAACTAGTTTACTCCAAAATTGAAGTTACAAGTCTGGAATTATACCCAGAAATTATAGTTGAACCATAAATTGATAGTATATGAAATGACCAATGATATTTTAATATATTTTGAAAGTTGTGTCTTTCTGTATTTTGTCGAACCAACATAGTTGGTTCTACACAAAAGTCTAAGAGCCATAGCCTCTTAGACTCTAGTTTCATTTAACTGTATATCATCCCCTAATGTATAATGTGAATAGATTATTTTTTATTATGCTTTTCTTTTTCAGTGCTTCCTATTATTATATGAAATTTATTCAACCTTTATTGGAATTATTCAAAAGAAGCCTCAATAGATACACAAACCCAATAGATAATATGAAATATAAGTACTAAAGGGCTTCAATGGAAAAACTTAAATGACTTTTTTAGAATCAAGAAGAGAATACAGAATAACTGAATCAAAACCATTGTTAAAATTGTATGATCATATTTGTTTCCATATATATTCTTTGTAACTGAGGAATTGTGCAATCTTTTCACTGTATATTTAAAAAGTTCTCTTCAAAGAGAGATAAAAATATTAAAAAGCTGAATGTTAAAAAAATAATAAAATAGAGAAAAGGCTCTTCATGATAAAAACCCATAAATTTTATACTTAAGTAGACTTCTTTCCATATGTGGCTAACTGATCTACTAAATTCCTCAAATGCTTGAAATTTGTTTTTAGTCTGTGCAGAAAGATTTGCTGGCATAGTCATTATTTTTTGCTACTTGCTATTGAGAAGCTTATCATGTGATTATGCATTGAAAGCAAATATTTTATGTAATCTTTTAGAATCCTGCAGTGCTGGTTATGTCTTTTGATTGATCTTTACTCTCCTAAGTTTGAATCTTGTAAAAATAAAAATCAAATAGACTTGAATATTCAGAACTTTCACTGGCCTTCAGGTTCTGTTTTAAAGTAAACAAATATTTTATTTTTGAATATTAACAGTATAAATAATTGAAGCTATCTGCATTTGTCTTGACCTAATTCTGCCTCAGAATGGCTAGCTCATAAGGCATACATGAGCATTCTCTTTCTTGTTCCCAAGCCATAAGGGTAATTTGGTATTGTAATGAGGGCCAATTACAAAGTCACTAAAGGTGTCTGTGTTTACTATGGCTGAATTACCAAAGAGAAATGATAAATTGATAACTGACAGTTTAAGTGAAAAAGAGTTTAGAGTGTGATAACACTTCAATTGACAGACTCCCCTCTGGGTTATATTACACTGCTAAAATGGATGAGCTTTTCTGGTTTTGCTATCAGCCTGCACAGCAGTGTCATTCTAAGTGCCCTTAAAGTGTAAACTTTCTGATTTTTTGGCTTGATCCAAAGGCACATGTGTTTTTGTTCACTGTTTCTCTTATATTCCTATACTGGAAAAGCAATGCACATATCTGCTAAAAGTAAAATTTTGTTTCAATTAAGAAAAAAATCATCTTAACTAGCCCTAGAAATCATTCTAAAAAATTATTTTAGGTATAGAAGAATATCTGTTTTTTGTTAAGATGAGATTTAACAGTCCATAACCATAGACTTGAAGGCAACTTAGTGATCACTTTGTTATCAGTACAAATAAAAACTTTCAGAATAGTATGAAAGGTACTTGGAATGAAGAAATGGTGAATGTCATTATTAAGCTCAATCTGATATCAAAGTCAGTATGAAAGATACTTGACATATTTCCATATTTGGGTCTCTAGACCCAAAATCATAGAATTTTAGAGCTAGAAAGAACTTCAGAAATGGCAGTCAGTGGTCGGAGAACTCTTCAAAGGCTTCTAGTTCAGCTACTCTTGATGCCTAGTCACATGAGAAAGATGGGCCCTGAAGTTTGCCCAGTGACAGACAACTAATCAGCAGGAAAGAAAGCAAGTTTTCTCTTAACCATTACAGTTTTCACTGCATTAGAAACAAAAACAAATGGTGGCATATGGTATAGGGAAGTTGACATGGCATGAAGGATTAAAGAGAATAATAGAGATTAGATAAAGGAAGTGAAAATAATACAAAATTGAAGCAAGTGAACACGGTTAGGTGAGCCCTTTCTAATTCTGATTTTTAATACCTTGGAGGAACAATAAGTAGTATGGCTGAATTAGCAGTCCTCAGCTGACCATTTCTTGTCCTTGAATTTGCAGACATCTTTTGTAGGTTATGACCTTTTTATGAGTTACTCCATTTCTAGCAGTGTCTAGATATTTTTGTATATGTAATAATGTATGAATATTTTAAAAACAGATTTTCGTTTTTGATGGTTTGTAGATAAAAATACACATACACGCACATACATCTCCCCAGTGGTTAAGAATAACAAACTGGGAAAGATAAATATTAGATTTCAAAATCACATTAATTTTTTTATTGATATATAAAATTAATGAATATTAAAATGGCCCATTATTTCACCACCTAGTACCAAATGACAATTGAAAAAGAAAACTAACATACATGGTTAGAGACTCAAAATTATGGAAAGATATTAAATGAAAGGAGAAGATTTCTCTTTCCAGTTCTTTCCATCTCTTTAAGGGACCTACTGTAAAGTTTTATGTATATTCTTCTAAAACACTTACAATATATGTTTTGTATAATGTATGTGTATAGATTATTTTTAAAGCTTAAAAATCAGCACAAAGACAAATCAACCTCATTTTTTAAGGACCGTACTTGGGTTCAATCCTTGGGTTGGGAAGATCCCCTGAAGGAGAGCATGGCAACCCACTCCAGTATTCTTGCTTGGAGAATCCCCATGGACAGAGGAGCCTAGTGGCCTACAGTCTATGGAGTTGCAAAGTTGGACACAACTGAGCAACTAAGCATAGCACATACCATTTATATGAATTTGCCAGAATTTATTTAACATATCCTCTGTTGGTAGATATTTAGTTTATTTCCAATTTGGTGGGAGCTATTAAACAGTGCACTATATATATAATCACATTAATGGTGAAATTTTATTTGGTAGTTAAATTTCCTGTGTATTTCTAATAGAAGTAGAAGTTTATACTTCTAATTTTATAAACCTTTTAATAGGATATGATGCCTTTGCTAGGACTGTGTTTTATCAAACATCTTATTTTTGATTAGTGTATATATGTTAATAAAATTTCTTTACTTCAATAATAGAATGGCAAAGGACATTAGTAGATATTACCTGAAAGAAGATTCTATTTTTGCCTTTAAAATAGGCAAAAATAAAAGAAGATAATGTTGATAAAGGTGTGGAAAAAGGGTAATATAAAATGTTCATAAACATTTTCTGGAGGATAATTTGACAATACGGTTTTCAAGAAACTGAAAAATATACTCTCGGATCTCATAATGCCATTTCTAAAAATGTATGATAAGAAAATATTTAGAAATGGGCATAAAAGTGCTTGTTGCAGCATTATTTATAAAGCAAAAATTGAAACCAGTCTAAGTATCCAGTGATAAACTGATTCATCAGATGTGGCACATTAATCCAATATATGTTAGCAACAATGAAAAAAAACTTAGTGATATGAAAAGATATATTTGATAAGATTTTCAGTAAAATAGGCTTTGAGAAAAAAGGCAGTACCAGTTTTGTAAAAAACACTTAGTGACTAGATTGTTAGTAATCCTCAGTGCATGCACCTGGGGAAAATTTGATTTGTTCTTATTTTAATATTGGGTCACATTACAGAGATATATATAGAGAAGAAATCTGAAATGAGATACATCAAAATATTAATAGTACATTTTTGATATAGTGGGACTTTAGGTAATTTATAGATTTTTGGTACACTTGTGTTTTCCAGTTTTATATGATGAATACTTTTGTCCCCTGGGACATTTCTTCTTCCTTCTTTCCCACTTGCCATTCTTTTTTCCTTCCTTTGTTTTTATTAATATTTGTATTTGATTAAGTAGTACTGTCTCATGGCTCAAACTGAAAAGATACAGAAATGTCTATAGAGAAAAATCTCTCTCAGTCCTATCCCAAGTCATTTGGCTCTCATCTTTGAGAGCAACTATCCAGTACTCTTGCCTGGAAAATCCCGTGGATGGAGGGCCTGATGGGCTGCAGTCCATGGGGTTGCTAGGAGTCGAACACGACTGAGCGACTTCACTTTCAGTCTTCACTTTCATGCATTGGAGAAGGAAATGGCAACCCACTCCAGTGTTCTTGCCTGGGGAATCCCAGGGACGGGGAAGCCTGGTGGGCTGCCGTCTATGGGGTCTCACAGAGTCGGACACGACTGAAGCGACTCAGCAGCAGCAGCAGCAGTGATACTATTGCTCTTATGTATCCTTCCAGAAATATTTTTGCCTAATATAACTTTAATCAGAACAAAGTCACAACAAATATACTTAAAAAAATATGTTTCTCCATATACACTACCATATGTAAAATAGAAAGCCAATGGGAATTCGCTGTGTGACTTAGGGAATTCAGACTGGGGCTCTGTAACAATCTTGAGGCGTGGGAAAGTGTGGGAGGTGGGAGGGAGGTTCCGGAGGGAGGGGGCATATCTATACCTATGGCTGATACATGCTGATGTACGGCAGAAACCAACACAATATTGTAAAGCAGTTATCCTTCAATTAAAGGTAATTTAATAAAAATGTTTCTCAAGTTAATCTGGAGTGTCTAGAGCTGTACTGATCTGGAGCTCTATCTGAGTTAGCTAATGTAGTTCTTTAAAACGGGTATATTATAGACCTGGTGTACTCTGTCTCCTCTGTTAAATCTTTATATTGTGGCTTAAATGATGCTTTAAGAATTCTGAGATAAACTTGTTTTAGTTCTTCTGTTCTAGTGTTTCAACTGTACATATTTGTTTTCAGGGAAAATCCTGCTATTTTTATCATGGTGTTCATAAAATGAGTGATCAACACACATTACAGACTTTCCAAGGGATGCACAAGGCCTGGGATATAGAAGAACTTGTCAGCTTGGGGAGAAAACTAAAGGCATGTCCATATTACACAGCACGAGAACTAATGCAAAATGCTGACATAATATTTTGTCCCTACAACTATCTTCTAGATGCACAGATAAGGGAAACTGTGAGTAGATATGTAAAAATTAAAATAATTTTTTTCCAATTTTTGGGATATGTGATGAATGTAAAAACTTTTAGATGTTTTAATGCCTTTTACTTTATACCTAATTTATGAAAAATGTATAAACAGAATGTTCAAAGTGTATTCTAGGGGATATTAAAAAATGAATTTTAGACATTGTCATTTTAATTATCAAAGTAATAAGTACTTTTAAGGACCTAGTACTGAAGTGGAATTATAAAATAATTTTTCAACCTTGACAGCAATGACATTTTGGGCTACATACTTCGTTGTGGTGGGCTGTCCTGTGCATTATAGGATGTTTATTAGCGTCTCTGGTTTTGTACGTTAGATACCAATAGTATACTCACAGTTGTCAACAGTCAAAAATGTCTCCAGATATTGCCAAATATCCCCTCGGCTGCAAAATTATCTCCATTTGAGACTCATTTATAGGTATCACTTTATGATAGCTATAAAGAATTATTATAAAATATTTATCTAAATCTATGTTTTGAAGAACTTACATTGGGAGAATATGCATACTATGCAAATTATTTTTTGTGAGCTTTGAATAAGTGGACTTTGGATACAACATTTATGTTTATTTACCTGGTTCTTAGAGACATCCAGTTGTTACAGCGTAAGACAAAGAATGAATAATGGTATATTATTGCTCCTCTTTTTAGAACTGACTGTACAACTCTCATTAGCTTTCTATTTCTGGAAGTTCAAAATGAATGGCATTATATTTAATACCCCTATGGTTGAGCATGCACACAGCCTATCACAAGGACTTCTCAGCCCCTTCTGCCTCCTTGCCTTCAGCTCCTCCAACTATACATCCTTTTGTTTGGTTGCCTTTCAACTAGGTCTCTTTCCTTTGACCAACTGTATATATCAATGCCAAATCAGTCTTTCTAATATTACTTTTATAACATCTTTCCTCTGCTTAAAAATCTCATATGGATAAAGTCCATATTTCTCAAGCTTTCTCAAGATGATCAATGGTCTAACCTGAATCTGCCTTTTCAGCCTTTTCTGCTACAGACTTCCAACTTGAGCACTTGAAAAATTACCTCACAATCCCCTAAGGATACCTTGTTCTTTCCTGTATCTCTGCTTTTGATTACACCTCTATGTATTGAATTGCCCTACTCTCTGTCTGTCCAAATCCAAATTCCACTCATCTTTTAAACCCCAGTATATTTCCTACTCCTTCATTTTTTTTCCCTCAACCATCTCCAGCCCTCTGTATATTATTGTTCCTCAGAATAACTCAGTGGCAATTGCTTTGTGACAGTTTGTATTAGAACTCTTTCAGTTGCCATTGACACAAACCCAGCTTTGGTAGGACTTATGAAAAAAATACTTGACTATTGTGGTGGCTTTATAATCAGGCAAGTTCTTCCCAGTGGAAACAGTGATAACTATAGTTCGCTAGCTTTTTTCCAGCTAGGTAACCTGGAAAAAAAGGATAGTCACCTATAATTACTCTGGATGGTCTAGATTGGATCTCATACTCATTCTTGAACTAGTGTGACTACACAGGAATGGAATACTTTATTTAATTGACAGGCCTGGATTCTGAATCTACCCACATTATGAGAGTGGTACCTTGTTTAACAGATTAACAGTCCTACCGACATCACATGGGTGTTGGGGAAGAGTAGTTCTCTAAAGAATTGCAGAAAAGACTGAAATGAAACAGATACATAATATATTAGTATTTTGAGAGCCTTTTGAATCTTGTGCTGTTATTTAAAAAAAATTTTTTTTAATTAAAAAAATTTTTTTAAAT